>NC_084985.1:8939284-9304284 GCF_963691925.1 Scomber scombrus
CATACAACACTGCACAAACACACAAACAAAGTAAACGGTGAGATAAAAGTAGAAATGTATGACATATCTTGTAAATTAACTTTGGTTTCATGCTCTAAATAGCAAATTTCAAAAAGCTCTTCATACTCTTTGAAGCAGGTTTTTGGCAAAGACACTGAATATTTTACCTTGGCATGTCATATACACATTTCAGGCTTTTCAAAATATCATTATTTGGCATGTGAGCAATGTCATACATGTTCTAACACTGTTTATATGAGACGTTTAGAAAGATCTTTTTATGTGATATTGCAACAGATCTGTTTTTTTCCTGAATCAACATCTGTTATCACTATAAATGGTTAACTGCGCTGTTTCATATAATAGGTGTATGATGTCTGCATATTCCATTTTGATTGACTCTGAGAAGAAAGCATTTGACTTTTAATGCACAAAGTATTAATGTGGAGATGGAAGTTCACAATGTCATATACACTCACCATATACACCTAAGGTTAGACAGCACCAGAAAGGCAAAACAGTGTAGTATTCTCTCCCAGTGTATTTTTTAAACCCTGTGATCTTTCATTTGCAGTCTTTTCCCTTTATGTTCACAGCCTTTTTCAAAGACGGATAACATTTTCCGACATCCTATCCATCTCCCATCACTCACTTTTACCACCATCCCTTCATCCCTCCATCCGTTCCCTCCCCCTCCTGGTGTAAATCACATCAGTGAGCAGAGCAGAGAAATCCCTTCTTTCTGAGGGAGGAGATTAGGAGTGAGCACAGACAACTGGATTTAAATAAAGATCACCTTCCCTACGGGGCTCATCCCTAAACTGGGGGCGGGGACAAACTCACTGTGGACATTTAGTGTGCGTGTGTGTGCATGTGTGTGTCTGTATGTGTGAGGGAGAAACAGAGATAGAAGTGAAGAGAGAATAATCTAGAGTGCAAAATTGCCTGCATGTGTACAAGTGTGTGTTTCTGTGTATGAATGTGTATGTGTCATGATGATAACTGCATTATAAAAGCAATCTGCATGGAGCATCTCAAACAGAATATAAAATGAGATTTTTTTTTTTTTAAGCTGGCAGAGTTCAGAGAACAATCATACATGCGCAAACACAAGTATACACACACACACACACCTGCCTGATAACATGCAAATACTGACACCTGAAGGTCAGCAGAAACTCTCTCCCGCTGAACTGTAATGCATTGTGGGAGAGGGCGAAGAATTTACTGTTTGTTCCCTGAGCTGGCCTTATCGGAAGTGTCACATGGAGTAATGCCCCCCCCTCCCTCTCCTCCCACTACACTGCCTACTGCTATAAATGTACCGCCTCCATCTGAATCCCCCAGCAACCTGAACTCTCAGCCATTCCTGTGCCACATGGCTGGTAAACAGGATACTGGACAGTTTTATAGGAGCATAAAGTGTTCAAGACAGAGCTTAGCGTCTTATAAGAACTGATAATCATAGTATTGAGACAAGACATGCAAACATTGTTTTTTCCACACACACCAGTAGAACCGCTAGGGCTGCAAACACACAAAGACTCAGATATAAGTGATCATATTGTTTGGTAGGACTGGAGTGACAGGTTATCTCAGTACGCTGTTACTCACTATTAGCAACACAGTCGATTAGTCAGAAAATGAATGAACAACAATTTTAAATAGGTGGTTAATTCAGAGAGGAAAATTCCAGCAGTTTTGCCAGGTGATTTAAACTATTGAAGCTGGAGGTAAAACAGAAAGTGAGTACAACCAAGGTGTTTGTAATAACTGCTTGTTGCACAGGAAAACTGCACAACTACTGCAGATGTAAGAGGTCAAAGGTGAGCCAGAAAGTCAATCTGTAAACTGTGATGGATATTAAGAAGGACAGTTAACACGGATTGATTTGTTAGATCTGTGTGAGTGTCCCATATAACTTTATTTAAGCAGTGTTGCTACACTCATAAATTAATTTACAATAGTATTATTAATAGCAATGATGGCCAAACATTCACCAGTTCAAGCTTCTCAAAAATGAAGATTTGCTGCCTTTCTCTGCTTTATATTTTGGTCATTTGATTATATTTGGGTGTTGGTAAAGCTCAGACAAAAACAAACAATTTGAAAACCTCACTTTAAGATCTAGGAAATTCTGATGGACATTTTCTTTCACTGTATTCTGGCACCTTTCTGACTAAAAAACTGATTGCAAAATTGACTGCAACAGACTGCTGATTTTTGCAGCCCTTCTAAACACAAACTCTGCTACAGAATGACAATATGTATGCAGATGCACAAAGGCTCACAAATACAAACATGCAAATAAATACTATCCTCACTCACACAAACAAACTAAAAACACTCGTACTTTGTACACAAGGAGAGAACAAAAGAACAAACCAGAGCTAAATTCAGAGCACTTATCATGCATTATTAATAGTGTACACTGGGTTTCCCTGAATTACAGGCAAGAACCAAAAATGAGTGGTAGATTGAATTCAAAACTACAAGGCCACTGGTATGTTTTCAAAAGCAGGCTTCCAAAGGCGAGACTAATACCTCCTCAGCGTGGATGTCGTTGCATTCGATTATTCACAGTTTATCCTCAATTTATGTAGAATCCCCTTCACTGTGTAATCAGAGAGGCAGTTAATGCATTCATTTAAAGTTTTACGGCATACTTTTCTCAATGCCATCCCATTCACTCTACTCTGTTTACATCGCCTTAATGAGCACTAGAAGGCAATTTCTCATCTCACAGTTTTCTCTGTGGTCTTAAACAGAATTTCTTTAAATAGTAATGCAGTCAGCATACTCACATGGCACGGGCGTAAAACTCCCTAAATCCGTCACTCTCATGGGCTCTTACAGAATTTCACATTTAATTATTTTTCATGTTCCAAAAGCAAAACAGTCTTCACTCGAACCGTTTCTGCAGTGGTAGGGGCCTGACAGTTTGAGTCAGGCAAAGAAATGCGTGTTAAGATTTGATGAGACATTTTCGTTTGTTTAAGGGATTTTGGATGGAGCTGAGTTGGACCCGAAAAGTTGAGGTCCTGGGGAGAGACCCGAAACAGCTAGAGTGCTAGAGTGTTTGAGAGAAGCACGAGAAGCAAGAAAAAAAAGATCATGAAATGTAAAAACTGTGGTTCTTTTTAACTGGAAGGCAAAACTGGAGGGGAAGAATCACAGAAAGAAGGTGGGGTCTTGGAGTCTTGATAAAAGATTGATGGGAGCTGCAAGTAACAGAAAGAGAGGCAAACACACAGAGGCCGAGACAAACTAAGTGAGAGAATGGCAAGAAATGAGAACATAAAAGATGTGATGAATACACAACCACATTCACATGGAAAGCAGACAGTAAACAAGAGTTAGTACTGGAGGCTTTCTCAGCAACACAACTCACGGAGAGAAATAGAAGCGGAGGGTTTATGCACCGGAGGAATAGGGCGAGGGTATAAAGTAAGTGAAGAAGTACAGAGAGAGATGGGGGGAAAAAAGAGAAGAAAAAGAAGGGGACAGACAGGAGGAGAAGTGTTGTTTTGCTCGCCGGCCCAGTCCTCCTCTGGCCCATGATTCATTGCAAATGAAATGTCACCCTGGCAGGCAGTAATGCAGGCCGGCCCGCTCCCCTGCAGCCTAATTGAATTTTACAGCCATATAAACAACAGTCAGCCAGCGACGAGAGAGAGAGAGAGAGAGAGAGCAAGAAAGAGAAAGAGAGAGAGAGAGAGAGAGAGAGAGAGAGAGAGAGAGAGAGAGAGAGAGAGAGAGAGAGAGAGAGAGAGAGAGCAGTTATTGATGCTAGTGTTTATAGGTGGAGGCTTCTGATGCGCCATCAGAGAGTGTGTAAGGGCCTCTGGGGAACCATCGCACAAAGCACACAGATGGAGGGGACGCCAAAGCAGGCTTGCCACTAACACGACTCCCTCAAGACACACACGCGCGCACACACACGCGCGCACACACAAATACCAGTACACGCATAACGAATGACAATAAAACTGTCTGCGCTTTGAGACACATATTTGCTAAATGTTACAGTATAGTATGCTATTACCAGAAGTACCAGAGTCACCAGACAAAGTTCAGCAAGGACCAGTGACTCAATCTGGCTGTGAGCATATTTCCTGCACTTGTTGGTAATGCTATTGCACATGCTCCCATAATTTCCCAAGGTTCCTGGACAGGGCTATGTCATTTAGTACTAATTGTGCCCAGAGAGTATTTTAGTCAGTACACAGCAGTTCAGATAAACATGCAAACACTTCTGTATGTATTTCTATAGTTGGAAATGACAGCAAGCAACTACAATAAGAATACAAGCATAAACTTTTCCAAGTCTCTACCTTCCCTGTAATCAGGATTATTATTTAGAAATGACTGCCCCTTTAAAAAGAAATTAATTACTCTTTATTTGTATAGCAATAAAACATGTACTCAATTCTCTTCACTGACATTTAGTGTAAACTATCCTTGAGTGTAATCTACCCTGTTGGTTAAATAAGATGTGCTGGCAGAGCTGTTTCTGCGGATGACAGCGACTGAAGACGGTATAGGAACAGTCAGCAGTGTCCCCTCAGGCAGCCCCGGGGGCCAGCTCAATTCGTCCTATCCTGATAGAGGACATCACCTCCATGACAGCAGGGCAGGTTGGCAGACAGACAGAAAGGCATCAAGAGTATCAGTGCAGACCGATTCCTGAAGGAGTGGTCGATTTCTTTAAAAATTAACAAATGGGACTGAGGGAATAGAGAGCACCATCAATTATTGACTAAACACTAGGTGTGCTTAAATCATTTTTATTATTAAGAGCTATAACTTGCTTTCTGTCATTCGGAAAATTCCCTAAGGATATATCACATAATGATTAAACACATTTAAAGTTAACTGTTATAAAAGGTATAATTAGCACAGCAAGCTCAGCAAAAGTAGATTGTATTGTGCATGACTGATAACAGAGGACATTTATCTTAAATAATGTGCTTTATTTTAAGAAACAACTTCTGCCACTCCCCTCATTTATGGTAGTGGTGCATTCGATCCCACTGGGATATCTACTGTAGGGTCAATTCCATCACCATGAATAATTGAAAAAAGTAGTTATGTTGGAAAGTACAAAACATTAAACATTCAAATGTATTTACCACTTTCATATCTCAGCTCTGTCATGGGCCATGGGTCTTGGCGCAACAGTGGTTTAAGGTGGCGCTTACCATGTGGTCCAATAGTCCAATTCAGCTAGAGTCCTTTGTTGCATTTCATACTTCCTCTCTTCCCTTTTGTCATCTCCCTACTATATCCTACCTAATAAACACAAAAATATGTAACAGACTGATTTTGGGGTCTACAAATGGAGGTTCACCACAACCAATTTCAATTATTTCAGCTTCCAGAGCAGATCTACTTTGAGATAAAGTTGTACAACTAAAACCTCAATCTGCTTCCATTCAGTGTCCAACCTGCCATTCCAAATGTTTGTCTTACTATCTAACAGCTAGTAAATGTGTCTGTCTTGCAGTCTCCCTGCCTGCCTATTCATCTTTCTATTTAGCAGCTAGTCTGCTTGTTTATACCGTCTGTCTCTCCTCTGCCCTATCTTTCTTTCCATCTAATAGTTCACTGCTGCTCTATCTACTTCTATCTGGCTTACAATTGCTGTCTCATAAATTGGGACGAGATTTATCCTTGTGCCAAATGAGAATAACGACACGGGATGGATGAGGCTGGCTAGATGAGACAACACGGGGGAAGGACAAATAAAAACAGCGAGTGGCAAGGCTGCTTGCATGTGTGTGGATGTGTGCGCGAGCATGTGCATGCATTAGGACAGTAAACGCTGAAGGTATGAGCTGTCAAGTTCATCGGTACGCAAGAGAGACAATAAATATCTATCACACACCCTTACAAGAAGCTGACGCCTCATGTCTTCTTCCTTTTATTAAAGACGTGTTAAAGAAAGATGTTGAAAAGGTAACTAATGCTTATCAGCAACCAACATAGAACATGAGACTATTTTCAGTTTAAAAAATGACCCAACTGTGTGTGTATGTGTATGTGTGTGTGTTTGTGTGACGTGTCCCCGACTCAGCAGGACTCCAACCCACCCTGCTGACTATGACCTTCCCTCCAAGCAGGCGGCCCTGTTTCTCTCATTCCACACCCCCAGACTCTCTCTTTCCATCCTTAAATCCCTCCATTCTGCTGTCTCCACCTTCCCTCCAGCCATCCATCCTTTCTCCTTCCCTCCATCCTTGCCTCTGTCATCCCCTTGATCCACCTGTCCTACTCTCTGTCGGACTGGATGATGCTTGCAGTCCTTGATCCAGAGCACGGAAAGAGGCTTCATAAATACACCATCCATCACCGCCAGCAGGGCCGGTTAAAACTACATGACATGCACACGATTGATTTGGTGTGTGTGGTTTCTCAGTGCCAAAAACAACACAGTCACAAAAGTATATACAACAGTAAAGTACAAACCAGGAGCCAAGCAAAAGTGTGCTTATACAAACACACACAAAGGCACACACACACACACACACACACACACACACACACACACACACACACACACACACACACACACACACACACACACACACACACACACACACACACACACACACACACACACACACACACACACACACACACACACACACACACACACACACACACACACACACACACACACACACACACATCATGTGAATGAGTTTCAAATGTGTAATGAGTAGAAACGTTGATTTCTATGTGAACAAACATGTATGTGTGTTTGTTTCCATCCAGGTATTATATACTGCATTATGCATTATGGGCACAAAGAATCAGCTCACTGCACTAAACACAGTCACAGATCCAAGCAAACTTACATTTGGCATAAACACTGTAACGTACAGCCTGTGTCTACACATGTATGCTGTGCTTGAGCTGGTCAGCCGATAAATTCTCATGCTTTGTGTGTGTGTGTTGCCTTGTAAAAATGTACATGAGCAGGCCTGTGTGAACATGTGAGTTTTCCTGTGTCTGATTTTTCAATCTGTGCACACACAGCAATGGTTCACTGCACCACACAGGCTCTCACAGTTCCGCCCTCCGCCCTCTCGGTGTGTCCTGTGTGATGGATGATAGGGAGGGAAAATAACTAATTCAACAGTAGATTTACATTGTTCTGGATGGCAAATAACACAACACAAAGAGAGAGACAGTGAGAGAGAGAGAGAGAGAAAGCAAGAAAAAAGGGAAAGTCTAGCGCTTGATACCTACAAGAGCTAAATTTAGCAGGGTAATATATTGAAATATTAAAAAAGATTACAAAAGGACAAAAGGACAGATAATAATGCATGGTTTTTACATCATCTACAGTCTGGGGGGGGGGGGGGATCCCAAGATCCAAGTTTGGAAGTTTAGAAGTGGAGGATGTCCTGACATCTTGTGGAGAAAGATCTATTAACAGTTTCCTGCTGATAGAAATATATCAAAAGTATCAACATAGTTTTGACCCGATTTCACTACCTTGTTTCTCCATTTAGAAACCGTTATAGGAATGGCAGTTACAGACACTTCCCGCATTAGCTTCACCACTCAGCTGTGATGGCTGAAACTTGGGAGAAAAAAAAAAAGCCTATAAAAGTACACAAAATCAGAACACGAGAGATGAAGCACAGGCAGTGTTTTTTTATGTTTTTATAACCTTTAGAGACATTTCTATAAAAGATCTTATCCTCTATTCAGATCACGTGACCAGTTTTCCTCTTTGTTGCTCAGTGGTCTGAGGACATCACAAGAAATTAAACCTCATCAAGCCAGGAGGGAAAAGAGTCATTTAAGGTGTCATTTCTTAATTTCTGTGATTGTGTGCAAGCATTCCTGGTTTGCTGTTTTTGAGAGATCCAGTTTGAGTACAAAGCAATTATTTAGGTTTTTACCCCTTATATGATCTCGTCATGTGTTAGGAACTGTGTTTGCTAAGGTCAAAGGCTGGGACTCAGATTTAGGCCAAGTAGATAATGCATGGATCAGGGTAAAGGATTAAATTAAGAAATGATGGTTAGGGTTAGTCAGTAGTTTTAAGGGTCTGATTTTGAATGTGTCTCCGTCCACATGCATGCAAATGTGTTTATTCTCTCTCTCCCTCTCTATCTCTCCACCCCTGCACCCCCCCTTCCTAAATCTCTCAGTGTGCCAGTGGACCAGAAGCTCTGCAGGAGACCTCTATACCACAGCACAGTGGAAATGTCACCCATAACACTCGCCTCAGGATGCCAATCACTTCACACTGCGCCCAACCGTGAGAGAGAGAGAGAGAGAGAGAGAGAGAGAGAGAGAGAGGGAGAGAAAGACCATGAGATGCGCCAAGTGTGTAAAGAGAGCATGAGACGATTATTTCTAGAATGTGTACACAAAATCCCTGTCATTTCAAACAGAATATAAAATAAGATCCATCCTAAGTGTATGTTTAGATTTATGTTTTAATGTTTTTTGCTCAGTGATGTGTGAGTGCTTTTAGTGCTAATGAGCCTGTCCAAGGGGATTATGGGTTGTCTAGTCAGTGTGAGGACTACAGGTGTTCATGGAACTCGTGATTACACAACAAAACAATGAGTGTGTATGTGTGTGTGTGTGTGTGTGTGTGTGTGTGTGTGTGTGTGTGTGTGTGTGTGTGTGTGTGTGTGCGCGTGTGTGTGTGCGTGTGTGTGCGTGTGTGTGCGTGTGTGTGTGTGTGTGTGTGTGTTGAGTGGTAAAGACAAAAACAGATGGAGTGGGTTATGGACAAATAACACACATGAGCCTGTGAGGGAGAGAGAGTAAGCCCAAGTTTGAGCACGCTTAAGTGATGTTGTTTGTATCTGTACATGCACGTGAGCATGCATGACCTGCATAGAGTGTGAGGATACGCAAATGCACGTGTCCAAGAAAAATCTGGTGTACATTTACATCCATATGCACATTTGTGTGCGTGCACATAGGTGGGAGGATATGGAGCACAAAAGCACAGGCGCCCCTCTAAAATACCATCCATTTTCATTGGGATTTGGGGTGTGTGTGTGTGTGTGTGTGTGTGTGTGTGTGTCGGTGTGTATGGTGTGTGAGGGAGGGGGGGAGGGTGATGACAAATGATAACAAAATGAGGAAGGCAGGGGGATGGAAAGCCAAGCTGGCACAAGCTGGCATGCCAGGCTCACTGTGCAGCCAGGGGCACAAGCACTCTGTCCTCACGGCAGGCCCCTCAGCCGAGCTGTGAATACAGAGACAACAGCCGGCATACACACACAAACACACAGACACACAGACACTCACAAAGCCACATACACAAAGCAGCACCAAACAGGGAAGGCATCACAACCAATCACATGTGAATACACACGTAAACCTTTGCATGAACGCACAAAAATGTGGTTAAACCTTGTGATATCCACGGTTTCTGATCAAAATAAATGACAACTGCAAAGACTTACTCTCAAGCTCATGTGCTTGGAATATATGAGAAAAAAGAAAAACAGAGCTTTAGCCATTTTAGGATATTTGTTAATTAATCATCGTCATCGATTTAATAGGATATTTTAAAGAACTGCTGTTTAAGTATTACACCTGTCTATACTGAACGTGTCTCAGCTGTGTTTTTCAGTCATCCATCTCACACATGTGTCTCAGAACAGATTTGCTCCTATTTTAATTCGTACAGCTACACACAGGTCATGTAAGTGTGCACATAACTGCAATTCGGAGAGCATTTTTACAATCTATCTATATATTTTCCTCTGTTTTACGCACGTAACTAAAGTGACTTTGTATTGGCCTCTTTGCGCTTCTGAAACGTGCATGACTAACAAGCAACGCTGTACCTGAACGCCTTCAATGCAGACATACAAACAGCACTCACTACTGCTACTGCCCCGGTAAACATGCCGCTCACGCTGCACTTTCTGTGTAGATATGGTGTTGCAGTTGCCAGGCTGTGTGCCGAAAATTGGCTTTTTTGATATCAGATAGAAGGTGTAAATGGGGTGTAACAAACAAGCTCTATTGACTAAAAAACAACTTTTTTAGTGCATAATATGTACCTGGGGAGCCACTTTCATTGGATTGAACAGGGCCACAACTTGGAATACGATATCCAGGTATGTTCATACATTGACGACTGTCAATATTTGCAATGCCGTTTTGATATTCATGTGACATCAATATTTGAACAAACCAAAAAGTAGAAATAAATGAGAGCTCCCCATCACTAATGGAGCTGGTAAAGCTGCTTCAATGAGGAACAAAATGACTAATTCTGCAATTCTCACCTTTGACTTTGCGCTTCTAGATACATTTAAGATATTTTAAATTATTTCAGCTCTATCACTGCACTGAGACCAGTATGTTAAAAATAATTATCACTTTAATGCCATTCCTGTCAATACTTACTTTCTAAGTAGCATGCATGGCTGTGCTTGCCGTCTTTTGGCCATTTCGACAGAAAAAGTATGTTTCACTGGGGTTAAGTGGGGGCAGACAGATCTATACACTGATCCCACATCAATTTTGAACAGATGGAAAGTTATTAGTGGAGGTTGAATGGGGATGGAAAGAGGTGATTGTGGACAGCAGGGCAATTGCTATACACACTGCCTTCTCACCTGCGATGTATCATTTTCAACAGAGGAGGAGGGAAGTGCAAGAACAGCAGCCAGGTACCAGCAAGCGTGTGCTTGTCTGCACATATTTTTATGTCTGTAATCCCAAACCTTCCTGTTTTGTTCCCTGGAACCAAAGACAATAAACTTGTTGTTTATTTATCTCCTTACATAACACACAGGAACACAGGCGAGCTGTCTTGAGTACCAGCATCCCTCTGCTATGTCACTTCAGGACACAGAGAATTACAGTCTGACATAATCAAGACTTCATAATTCATCTTCAGGTTGAGCAGCTTGTCCCCACCTAACCTTTGTGTGTCAGAGTGGGAATCACAATCTGCACCTTCTTTGCAACTGTTGCCCAAAATCACAATTGTGCACAGCCCTCGGAGGCAGTGGTCATTTGACATATTAAATATCCTTTTTGTAAACAAGTAATTGCATATAGCATCTCTAAATAATTTATGCATTTTATCTTGATTTATTATTAATAGTTCCAGTAATTTCCAAAGTAGTGTTTCCTGTTTGTTGCAGTATCTACGGAGCTCAACTGCTGTTACAACTGACTTGAATGTCAGATCTTACTGTATGTTTCATATTTCTACTTTTCAAATCCGTCTCTATTTTGGTGAGGCCTGAAGTTGCTCTCTTTAGATTTTTTGCTGCTGTGCTGTGAAAACCACAAATGTGCAAAACCTTTCATGAGCTTAGAAACACAGCCTTGGTTCCAGCTTTGTGGGAATTCATTTTTCAGATAACCCAACAGGTTTGATTTACAGTAGCTTGGGAAGTAAACTGAATAAAATTAAGAACTGCAATGATTAGTTGAATAACAGAAAATGAATCATCACCTATTACGATCATCGATTACTTGAGACATTCCAGCTTCTTCAATGTGATTTTTTTCTGGTTTTTATTATAGCTGAATATCTGGGCTTTTCAGAAACAATGATCAGCATTGTTTATGTTTTTTGGACATTTTATAGACCAACCATCTAATCAATTAATCGAGAAAATAATCAATAATAATAATAATAATTATTCAATAATAACAGCAATCATTAGTTGCAGCCAAAAACATAACTTGCACAATCCCATTATGTGTAAATAACATGCTCCTCAGACAGTCAAGTAAATATTCTCCCTGGGAGCAGAGAGAATAGTGCTGCACTTAATAGCTGTGCTGGTAATCTCTACTCATTGAAACAGAGTTTCCCCACAGGGAGATATTTTCCATTTCTTACAACAGATTTGGGGTGTTTACCTGATAATTTAATCATGAGCTCTTTAACTCCTACAGTAAGTAACATCCACAGCTGAAGCCAAGAGTATTATATAGTCCTTTGGCAATACCGCCATGGTCCTAGAGTGATTATGTAGTAAAGAAATGCTTAAAAAAAAAAAAAAAAAAAGGGTAACACAGAACAAGCACAACATGAAAGCTTATTTGTCTTAATAATGTATTTGTATGCCTTACTAACATCATACCTGGCACTTACTTACAAATCCAAAAGTTTTTATTCAAGGATATTTTCCTCCTTACTCGAATGTTTGATTCAGTTCGGTGGTCATGAGCGAGGCATAGAGAAATGAGACTGTCATGTTGTGTGTTAGCAACATGATTAAGTCGGATGCCAACCTTTTCTAACTTTGATGCATTCATGTCGGCCGTATTTAATTCATGAGTCTGGTGTGGAAGATTGAAAGTGGTAAGACGAGGCAGAAAGGAAGGACGGCAGTAACATGTTGTAATTTGCAGGTTTATTCCATCTTCTAACTGACTGTGCCTGTTGGCAAAATTCTCGTCTTTTTCTCTCTGCAATTGCTTCTTATACTACCCCTCCCACTTTTCTTTCTTCCTTCAATGTCCACTTTTTCCCTTAACTTTCACTGTTTTAAGCTTTTCACCGCCTCATCTTTACTGTCATCCATCACTCTTTTCTTCCTGCTTTTCCTCCACATGCATTGTCCTCCCTCTTCCCACTTTTACATTATCCATCCTATTCCTGTTTTTTTTCTTATTCCACTCTGTCATCTCTCCACATCTCTCTGCCACTGTGTGTAAATGTGTCCTCAGTTTTTACAACTCATATTTTATGCATTCAACTCTTATGCAGAGCAACTAACAGAGCAACCACGAGAAGTCTGTAGCTCATTTCTGCAATGCAGTGTATTCCTCTTCCTATCTCCTGCCCACCCCCCCACCCCCAAACATTTTCATCTCTTTCCATACTCATAATGCCCTGCTTTTTTTTTCTCCTTCCTTTATTTCCTTCCATCAGTCTCCCTATAGGTAAAGGAAGGCAGAGGGGGTTGATGGTGAATACTTGGCCTCCCACCAGCACACATACTTTATAATCAACGGACATTAAAATGGTCCTGTTTTCTGTGAGCACACCCACGTATGTGCATGTACGTTTCATGGCAATGTTAGTTCATTTATATTAGTGCGAGGGAATGTTTGTTAGTAGTCTGTATTTGTGCGCCTGCTGTTTGCCCACTTGTTGTATGGCTGGCCGGCTAAATAAATACATCAGATCCTGAGCTCAAAAGAACACATTTGTCTTTCTCCCTGGAGAATGTGAATTATTTAACATGAAAAGCTGGAGAGAGAGATGACTAACATTAGCGGATGACGTGGCTGGAGAAAAGAGAAATGGAGACGGATGGGAGGAGGGAGAAGGACCAGATGGGCTGGGGTGACACAGAGCCAAGGAGAGCTGGTATAAAGAGATGGGGTAAAAAAAAAGTGTGATAAAAGAGAAAAGTTGAATGAAAGAAGAGTCAAACGCTGCAGAGGGAGAGTGGGATGGTAAGTGATAATGGTTTTGAGAGGGAGATTTTGTATAAAAGGCAAAAATCAGTTGGAGGGAAGCAGGGAAAGAAAAACGGAAAAAAATAAAAGTGAAAGCAAAAATATGAAGAGACTTCTGCCTGAGACAAAAAGAGTTGGAGGGTTGATGAGGACATGACAAGAAGTGACAACAGACAGAGGGGAAGATGAGTGCAACAGAGGGAGTGACTTCAGAAACATATGATCGGGCACTGGTGCCAACTCTTGAGCCCACACGAATGCACACACGCACACACATCAGATAAATCCCCAAGCTTCTCCAGCAGATTTCAGCCTGTTAACCTGAGTCACCCTGCCTCACCCCATCTCACCCTGCCACATGGTCCCAACAGGGGCCAGCGAGAGACTGGTGGATAGACAGAAACCTCATGTTACAGAGGAATATTGAAAAACAGAGGGAATTAAGGACAAAGGAGAAAAAGGGAGAGACGAACGGTGGGGGGAAAAAGGAGAAAGAGGAGGTAGAGAAGGTGAGAAAGAAAGCAAACTAACAGACGTGTGAGAGGAAGTCGTGAAGCACCACTGAGATCAGTGGGAAAGAAATTAAGTGCGTACTTCTTTGGCAACATTGGAAGTGCATGGGGGGTAAACGGGTGAGGGAAAAATAAAAAAGTGAGAGGGGGAAAGGGGAGGAGAAGGAAGGCGTGTAGTAAATTACAGAGGGAAGGAGAGCAATAGGAAGGAATAGCAGGGTGGTGAATGCGCCTGGAGCCGGATTGTGGAGCAGCAAACAACAGAGATAATAAGAGAATCTGCTGAAGGCATGCGGCACACTCAGTAATTATATAGAAAGAGCAGCCTGCTTTAATTAGAACAGGATGGAGCTCATGAGTGTGACAGAAACACACACAAAAACACACAAATACACATGCACATGAAGCGCAGCATTTGCAAGGTGAATTATTACATAATTTATTTTCCCTTGGTCTATTCATGCTGGTGGCATTTCATAATGAGATTGGAGAACATGTGTGCACTCATCACTGCAAGTACAAGTAGTGCAAATTTGTGAATGCATGCAGGTTCACGACATATAGTAACAATGCTGTGTGTGCACATGTGGGTCTTGCTGACAGTAGGATGGTTCAACACTACAGTACACCACTTCTAACTGGTCTGTGTGCTTTTTTTGTAAACCTGTTTTTTTTTTTTTTGCTTGTACACCTTTAAGAGAAAGCTGACTGAGCTAATATGCTAATTTTCAATAATGTCTCCTCCACATTTACACTCGCAGTGCACATTCATATCTAGAAGCTGGTCAAGTGCCACCACAGTACTTCCAGTCTTCTGAGCAATTATTGGATTAAGTGTTTCTCATCCGTTCATGGCACCAGGACTTGCTCTATTCATTCCATTCAAGTATAGTTTTGTGTTTTTTATTAATCCAAAGTGGATTTAAATTTGTACTTGTGTCTTCATACATGTTTTTACGAAAATAACATATATATATTAAAATATACATTACATAAGCAATGAATAACCTTGACAATAACTAACATATTATACCATCCCATGGGAAAGGGAAATGGGAAAGCCTCCCAACTTACAACCGAGCAATGGATTTAGGGGCATCAGTCTAACTTCATGTGTGTTTCTGCATTTTCCAATGTGTCCTACAAACTTCACTCTCTTTCACATTTCATATGTTGTTATACTATTACTTATTTAGAACAAATTGTGGTTAAAACGCATGTTAAGTTATGTGCATATTTGTCGATGCCCTTCCAATAGTACTGACTTGATTGTCTATATAAGTGTCAGTGCTTTGCTACTATAGAAGTATGCAAAAAGTTGAAATCTTTACTTTGATTGCTGAATTCTTCCCCTGAACCATAGCCCAGCATGCTTAATAAAAAAAATAAAAAAAATAAAAATAAAAAATATATATATATATAGATGAGTAGCTTTTCCAGACACTATAGCACACAAATATGCACAACAACATTAGTCTGCCTCATTTTGGCAATTTAGTAAGTATTTCTATCAGCATTAAAATAACAGAAGGTTAAGCGTACCTTATGAAAACTACATATATTATAATCTGAAATAATCCAGTGTTGCCTGTGACAGATGTTACTGGTACATTGCGTGTGGTAATAATCCTCTTCTCTCCTGCACAACACTATCTGCTTACACCATTATCAGTAGCTGCTCACTGGCTACTCAATATTATTGACCTGCACTGAGACACTTAGTGCATTTGCACTCACTCAGTTACACAATTAGACCCAGGAGTAAATAAGACATATTTACAGAACCTGCACTAATGTACACAAACACCACACACACACACACACACACACACAGACACACACACACACACACACTTGTTTAACATTATGGTTGTGCAATGCAGTGATTGCCTGCTTTGCATTTATCATATTAGGTTTCATAGCAGTCAGTCATGCATGTCCTCCATGCACACATACACAGGCGTGATGGTGAGCCATACATTTCTTTATTCTCACAGCTGTTATCACACTATCTATGTCTCTCAGGCATACAGCAACCCAGTGTGTCTCTCCCACACATACACACACATACACACACACACACACACACACACACACACACACACACACACACACACACACACACACACACACACACACACACACACACACACACACACACACACACACACACACACACACACACACACACACACACACACACACACTCTAAATGAAATAAACCTAACTATGTGTGTCCGCTGAATAAGTGTGTCCATTCTATATGTGTGTATGAGCAGTCCCAGAGCAATTCCTCAGTTTAGTGGAGCATTATGGCTGATCAATAGCTCTGGTGCAGTGGGAGATGTCGGGGTTGTTGCTGCATATTCATACCATTACAGCTGAACTGAGAAATTAGGTACTACAGGGGATGTGTGTGTGTGTATGTGTGTGTGTGTATATATTTACATATGAGATCTTGTTCTTCATTGGTGTGGTAACTTCGCCATCTTTGTCTGCCTGTTTCTTTGGCAATATGCCTGACCTGTCATATCCCTTTACTCCTTTTCCTTCAATACTTTTGAATTATTTTGTCATTGTTAGAAAATGCCTCATTTCTCTGTGCTCATCCATGCCTTTGCCATATTACCTGACAATGCTCGTAGCTCATAATTACTCTGTTCTCAGTGTCACAGTGTCCGTCAGATTTTATTGTCCTCAGACCAGCTTTTATTGGAGACAAAGCATTGTGGTAATTACAAAAAGCAGGTCAAGCAACACATACTTTATTTGCACACAGACAAATTGCCAATATCAGTGAGCTGCACTTATCTCCAACTGTCAAACACTTATAATACCGAAGAACGAGAAATTCTGCAACAGAGCAAATGTTCTGCATGACTTCAACATAGCCGCTTCTACCAACTTTTTTACTGACACTTTTTCCATTTTCACTCCAATTGTATGTTGTGTATCTAAAAAATCTGAACTGTGTTTTCTTCAGAAAACAAGCAGAATAGCATTAAATAACCAGAGCTGCAGCACCTTTGCAGTTCCTCTTAGCTTCTCTGTGTAAATTGAGAATACGTATAGCTTAAAAGAGAAAGATGAGCAATAGGAACTTTACTTTTTTCCTCTGCCATATTCACTTTTCCAGCCTTCTCAATTGTTTGCCCCCCAACCCTTAACCCACTTGTTTTCCACCTCTGTCCTACTTCTGAAAATACCATATTCATGCAATCCAACATTTTTTATCCAAAGCTTTCATCTCTATTGTTCTACATCTGCCATCAGCCCTCTCTTCCACCCCACTTCATTCCCATTACCAACTCCTCTTTCCTCCTCTCACTCCAAGGGCACTTAATGTATTTCTCTTTAAGTTCATATTCTCAAATCTTATTCTTGCCTCTTTATTGTCTTTAATTCTTGCGCTTCCTGATCCTCAATTTCTCAATTAAATAAAACTAATTACTGTATCAGCAGGAGAGTGGTCTGCCATTTCCTTGCCTGTGTTTGTTTTAATTATAACTCATTGTCGCTGGTGGTCACTCGAAGCAAGTATGACTGTCCTCTCTGTTGGATATGGGTACTCATGGGTCTTCAGATGGCTGTAGAGGCCAATCCGTGATTGACATACTTTGGTGCAGTGTGGGCAGGGGAGAGTGATGGTGGTTGGTGGTGGTGGAGCCTTTTTCTCTCTCTCCTTGATGTGCTGTCGTCTGCAGCACAGCGGAGTTCCATTTCATGACGTGCAGTTATTTCCTGCACAGATTTCTTCTAGGAGCACCTGTCCAGTGCAATCTGCTCCTAGTTGCTCAGTGTGATAAGAATTTCTTCAGACTGGTCTTGATATTGTTTTTAAAATGTTTTTTTCTTTTTGCTGCCAGGGGCTTGGTGATTTTCCTTCAACTGGGAGTAAAGAATATATTTGGGGAGGAGTGTGTTGGACATGGGGTTGGCATATCCTGTCCTTCAGAGTTGGTGGTGATGCTGATCATGCTGGCTTTCTCCAGAATGCTTAAGTTGGTGCATCTGTCCTCCCAGCTGATCTTCAGAATCTTTTGTAAGGATCTTTGGTGCTGTGCCAGCGCTCTCGGGTGCCTGCTGTAGGTTGTCCATGACTATGCTCCATACAGCAGGGAGAAAGTACAATGGCTCTGGAGAAAAGTTTTTTTGGGGCTTGGTCTTTAAAGGCTTTTCCTGAAATTGGCATAGTCTCCACTGGCAGAGCTCAGGTGATGGTTGACTTCAGAGTGGATGTCAGCTTTTGAGGTAATTTATGTGTTTCTGACAGCGTGTGTCAATCCCTCTGGACATGGTAATCCAGTCAGGATGTTAGAGGCAGTATATTTTCAGGGCACTTTTTATAGCTCGTTCTCCATGTGGGGTGAGCAGAATGGATCCTAAATAGAGCTGCTTAGTCGTGCAGCTACCACAGAGCTCTTCCTGCCTTGTTCCAAAAGCGCGGTGACTGAATCTAGCATGCACCGCATCATATGCTGGCTCATAACTACAGGATTCCAAATCTCACAATCCTGCCTGGGTCGCCACTTGCTGGTCACTATAGGTCTTAATCGAGGATGTTTGGGTTATGGAGGACACTTCATGTGACTCCACCACGACTATATGACAATCCACAGAGATTATAAATATAAATTACAAATCACATTCATGAGAACACACCATTGCTAGAAAAACAACTTCCAATAACAAAAATCTATTGCAACAATAAAGCAGAACAGCATCAACACCCTACAAGGATTTCAGCACTCCTACAATATCACCCTTCCATTATAATGAACACAGTCTGCTGTCAACTGAGTACAACACCCACATGGTATTGCACAACAATGCAAGATGGGGTGTGAAAGCTAACAGTAACAGTCAGGCAATCAAACTGCTGCTGTCGTATGAGCAATAGATTGTGACAAAAGATTTGAATACTGTCCGTCTCTGTTTACGTCAGAATGCATCACCCTACGCCACCCGCCGGTTTTACACTGACAATGCTTCATGTGAGTATGTGTGTGTGTGTGTGTGTGTGTGTGTGTGTGTGTGTGTGTGTGTGTGTGTGTGTGTGTGTGTGTGTGTGTGTGTGAGTGGGTGTGTGTGTACAACGGAAGAAAGAGTACATGAATCATTGATTTCACACTCATACACGCTAGGCCGCTCAGACCGTTCAGCCTTACGGTTCACACATCATGCTTCACATGTAAATATGTGTGACAACACTTTTTGGATGTACACATGAAATAAGGTAACGTGACTGATAAATTGAAGCCCTCACCATTGATGTCATTATCAACAGGCATGGATTGAAATTGAATGAGAAAGAAAGAAATAAAAAAAGCAAACTTCACTTTCTCTCAACACCAGTGCTTTCTTTTTGATTACTCTATTCATTCAGTGCTCCAACACAGTTATTCTTACTGTCGTTCACTGTTAACAGTATCTCTATCACATCTTCACATCTCTTGTGTCTCTTCTCATATGGATCATCATTTCATTCCTGCCATCTCCTTCCCTCTTTTCTATTCACCTGTCCTCTCATCATCCCTCATCATTAACATTACTTCTTATTTAAAATGTCCCTCCATATCCTCCTTGTACACCTTTTAACACCATTTCCATTTCTTATGTTTCACCACCAAACATTGATAAATCCCAAAAAATCTTAAAACAAATGACCCCCCCCCCCACGCGTGTTCAATCAGAATTTCTCCCATTAAAATCAACCTGTTTCAAGAAGATTTTTTTTTCTCATGATTATACAGTAGCAGTTTGTTTTATTGTCTTTTTTCAATGATTTTCCAAATTTCTGACAATCTGAACTGTTAACACAAGTTAAAATTAGTTGCAGAGTCAGGTTCTCAGTGCTCAAAAACAGACAACTATTAGGTCAGATGGAAAAAATGGAGATTGTTTTCAGTAGTTCTATATTTCCTGAAGCAGACATCACAGTTTCACATTGTTCTCATAAAAATGTTTGGGCTTTAAATAGTTAGACATCAATAGTTCCTGATGTAGTCAAGTCATGACTACACCTCCCTCTAATTTCACATCTGCTTTACAACCATTTCTGCTTTGTTCTTCATCGTTTTGTTTCCCTCCCTTCGTTACACAGTCCCCTCCCTTGTTCTTTTTGTTCTCTCTTTGCTTTCTGTCTGCTTTCATCTAACCATGCATCCCCACTGTCTATTTATCCATTTCCTACCTTCACAGCTGCTGTGTCCCTCCTCGTAGCCGGCGCTGCAGCTGCACTTCCCAATGGGCACCAGCCATTCCCCCTCGGCACTGCAATGCATCCTGGGAGGGCTATCTGTGTCAACCTCAGAGTTGTTGACGCAGGTGCCGCGCACCTCTACCAACGTGGCGAAGGCTGCCTCAGCCACTGTGTCGGGGAAGACTGCCAGGTTCTGGACGGTTGCGAGGCAACGTTTGTAGTAGACCCGCACGGCCACAAGCGCCACGCAGGCGCCGACGTCCTGGAAGGCCAGGTGGAAGCCCTTACGGTTGAGGTGGCCGATCTCGCGCACCTCCGTGTTCAGCTTCATCTTCCTCTCACCCAGGTCACCCTGTGTGAAGCTCTCATCAGCGGCGATGGTGTCAATCTTTATGTAGCGGTCCTCTCGAGTGATACCACCTAGGTCCCTGTCTGACTCAACGTAGAGGAGGTTGAAGGTCTCCTTACAGGTACCTGCTACACCAGGGATGCTGTTGCAGTCCCGAAGTGTGAACTGGAGCTCCACAAAGATGCGTTGACCACCTCGGCGTGCCACCCAGCCAGTCTGTAGCCAATTGTTCTGCTGCGTGGGCTCCATCACGTTGCACACCTGGTACGTCCGGATAGGCTTGTACTTCTCATCTACACCACTTATCTCCTCCCACTGGAGAGAGAGGGGTAAGGTGGGGAGAGACAAAAAGGAGGGGAGAGGGACAACAAATAGAAGCAAATGAGGAGGTGCAGCGAAGAGGATGACAGGAGGAATGGCACCATAGCATAAGAGGAAAGAGGAGGATAACAGGGAGAGTGTGATGGTGGTGGTGGTAAAAAAAACAAAATAAAGGGAAGGAAGATGATTGTATAGTTGAAAACATGTAGGATGAGACAGCAGGGAGTAAAGTGATGAAGATGAGGCAGTGAAAAGAAAGAAAATGTAATGTGAGGTAGGGGGAGGCAAAACAGATAATGACAAAGAAAAGAAAGAAAGAAAACAGTCAGTTCAGGTTAACAGCCTAATGACATCTGATGTGTGGGTGTCTGGAAAAAAAACGAAAAAAAACCTTGGCTCTCAGTTTCTCTGATAGCGTCACAGATAAAAAGACAAACTGTACATCCTCAGTCATCACATGAGCCTCGAGTGCTGCGTTTGCAACTATGGGTCAGACTTTAATTTACTTTCTAGCCAGTTTCTTTTGATCTCAGCCGCCTTTGGCACTAACAGTAATGGCATTTCAGTGGAATGTTTGTTAAATATCTTCGCCTACACCCTGCTGCTGCATTCCTGAGAAATAGCTCAGAAAAAAAAAAAAAAAGATACAGCAAGATTAATCTGAGGTCTTTTTCTGAGGTCTTTAGCAGAGGAATCATCCTTACAAAATCTAAGTGGTCAAGTGAAAACATGTATATAGTATGTGGTATGTTGGCCTTGACTGAGCTTCTCTGGAAATACAGGGGTTTTCTCTAATCAGTGATATGAATAATTGATCATTACTGGTACATCCGCTGACAAAAGTTGTTTTATGTGAACTGCGGCACAAAAAGAAATTAGGGTAAAATTTAAAGTAACTGCTGCCTTTCTTCTAAATAAAACCATTCACCAGGAGCAGTAGAGCCGCCTACTTTGATTTACTTTCAGGGAGCAAGTATGAAGAAAAACTGTGAAAAACTTTATTTGTCCAAGAGATGAATGATCACAACTGAGACACTCTGACTTGACAGAATTGAAAGTGAACTGAGCACCAAATGTGAATTTCTCCGTCTCTCACACATACACAGACACACAGACACACACACAGACACACACACACAGACACACACACACACACACAGACAACCAGACAGTGAAAATGGATTATCTGCAATGGTAATGTGATAAACTGCTCTACTGCCATAGTGACTAAACCAAAGAGGATGGAGTGTGTTGTCTCCCAGTTCTGTTGAGGCTTAGGTGAATCTTGCAAGTCCATGAATCTTAGATATAGCTTTGCATGTGGCCAATTCAAGCTGACAATAATTCACCACACTCCACAAACAATACATATGTGTACTCGGCGCTGTATGTCAACACACATACACACATAAACACAATTCCTAACTACTGCTATTTATTTAACAGACATCTTGGGTATGTGTTCATGGAAAGGCCAAGCTCCAGTAGGAAAGTGGGTGACAAACTGCTTCAGTATGGGTACATTCTTTAAAAAGGGGCTCCTGCATTCATCTTGCAGTCATAACTTGGGTTTTTATAAAGCATATCGATCAATGTGTAAGGCGACCATTAATCTATGCAGCATATCTGTGTGGCTGGTTTGGATGCTGCAGTATCCTAGCTTGGTTTAGCACCATCAATTAATGATAATGATGGGATGGGAGAGATGTGAGAGGAAGGTGTGAGTGAAGAAAAGAAAAGCAGAAACATCATGTGGAGAAAGAACGTGAGGGATGGAAATCAGGGGGCCGAGCCAGCTGTTAAGCAGGCAGCTGTGTTGTGGAACATGGCAAGGGACTGAGAATGTACATAAATAAATAAACATACAGACAAAAAAAATGCTAGTAAGAAAACTTACTCCGTTGGGGGGATACGACGTCCAGCCCAGCTCTGCCTGAGTCTCTTTTGAATTCAGCAGCACAACTGCAGGAAAAATAAGAAAAGGGAAAAACAGACAGACAAGCATATGGTTAGAGGTCAGTTGTGGTGGCATGATAGAGGCAGTTTGCCTTTATTTAATCTTGTCAAGATAAATACTGTAAATTTGTCAACAGGCTGCAGCGGGCACATGACAACAAAACAAGGTAAAGACTAACTCAAAGACAGAGTGGTTTTAAGTCTAACAGTTTAAGTGCAACATGTCATGTTACATTTTGTGATAATGAAAGAAAGCCATTAACATTGAGGCAGGCTTGTCAAAATCTGGTGAGGGTGAACGTATCCTCTGATAAGTGCATTAATATCCATCTGTTGAGGACTTAAGCTGGACAAAGAGCTTTCTATCATCCACTGGCTTCGCCGGTAAAAACACACAAGAGACCGCAAACCAAACACGACCACAAAGCTTTCAAAACAAGCTGAGAGACAAAGAGGAACCTCAGTTAGCTTTTATTGGCCCAGAAGAGAAAACACAATACCTAAGAGGCAAAAGAAAAAAGTCTATGTTCTATGAGTTTTCTTTTCAGCACCACAGACAGCAGGAGAGTGAGCTTTGAGTCTGCTTTCAGGACCATGGACAGCTACAAAAGAACTAAAGATCAAGTGGTGTGCGGCAAGAGAGAGCTCAGTGGTTTACTGCTTCAAATGCATAAAGAAAAACAAAAAAATGTGAAGTTTCCAAAAAGGAACATATAGGTGAACAGTTGATACTTTTATATAAAAGGTGTTACTTGTTAAGTGTTAAATGGCTTTACCAGAACACCATTGACAGGATTTCTACAAGGTGTTGTTATAAGCATGTTTGACAATTATATAATGTAAATACAAAAGATGTGATTTTTTTTAACCTAAAATACTCCTTCTACTGTATGATTATAGTAATATTATAGGTAGTGCTTGACAGAAAACCAAAGTAACTGAATACTTTCGCTCCCTGTTCAAACCAAAGCAGTGAGAATGGCTGCTGTTTCAGAGTCAGCAGTATGCAGCAGGCATACACGAAAGTCATCATCAGCACATTTATCTTAATCTATCATGTTATATCAACATATGTAGTGACATATGGTGGGCTGCATTATCGCCTCCTCTTTTAAAGGATTTTGCTGATATTAGAGCTACCCATGCTTTAAGCTTGCATGCCTAAAAAGACCCCAACTGAACTCCCCACTGAGTTTCAGGCTCTCGTGCAGTGTTCCCATCACCTGCTGCCTTGAGGCAATATGGAGATCTGACAACTAGACAAAGACATGTTTGAGCACTCTGACAAGCATCCTGTGCAAAGATGGGTTTTTTTCTCCATTCTTAAAAAAAGTGCTACTTTCAGTCTTTTACTTGTACTTTGTTTTAACTGTTGTGTTCTGAGTCTATTTTCATCAACTTCAGGAACCTTGTAGGGCTATCGAAAATAACTTGCGTGACACAGTTGAGAGGAGGCAGCAGAGTCCTTGACAAGTAACTGCTTTTTTCATTATAAGCAATGCTCACAAGTATGACTTTTATCTGAAACCTGCTTCTATGTGACTAATAATTGGCCTTATTGACATTAAGAACTGCAAGAAGTAGAAACCGACACACTCTGACTAATGCTGTAGGCTTTGTATGACGTGACGACTCAAGACCTGTAATCTTACTGACTCATGCTCTGACAAAGAGGCTGTGGACTCTGACACAACCATGTTCACATGTACTGAAAGGAAAGGCAGATTTTAGGTCATTTTAGATCAAATAAAATGTACTATACACTAGCTGAACTTTTCAAAAAAAACTGTAGAAAACATGCAGGAAAAATAGCATAAAACATGACAACGGATGTTTTAATTGTCTTGCTTGAACCAAAGGCCCTGATTCAATCAACTCAGGGGAATAAATATTAATGTGAGGTTACATAAACGCTTTAAGATTGATCAAAGAGACCAGCTCTGTATGTGCACCACAATTTTTGTATGGATATTGAAAAGCCAAAACCCTTAGACAGCGAATGGATTTTTCTTCTTTTTTTGAGTTCGCTTGAAGAGAAGACATCGGCACCTTGGCTAGAGTGCAGAGAAGCCTTGCCTTGGACCATGTGAGATCCTTTACTAAACACTTAACTTCATTGTTTTTGGGTTAACACCGCTGGGTGCCCAAAGCATGGTTCTGTGGTTAGCTGATAACATAGAGGCATTTGGAGAAGATTAGAGGGGGAGAGGGCAAGGGTGGTAGTGAGACACAGAGGAGGGCTGAGGCGAAGAGAGACGATGAAAGAAAATAATCAGCAGAGGAGGGTGAA
Organism: Scomber scombrus; assembly: GCF_963691925.1. NCBI lineage: Eukaryota > Metazoa > Chordata > Actinopteri > Scombriformes > Scombridae > Scomber > Scomber scombrus. Next base: position 8,964,343 of record NC_084985.1, read on the forward strand.
GGGAATAAAGAAAGAGAACCAACATGAAAGAGAGGAGGAAAAAAGTTGAGCTTGCAAGAAAGACAGAAGAAAAAGGAGAGGAGAAAGGGAGCACATGGAGTGCAAATAAATGAATACACCGGGTAATACACAGAGGGATCAGTGTGCCTTAGAGAGCAGTCAGTCAGTCAGAAAGAGACTCAGAGGGTGAAGTTGGCACTATGATCATACATTGAATATAAGTCATATAATAACAGTCTAGTTAGACAGACTAATGGGTCTTTAGGGGCAGGAGGGGGAGAGAAAAGTACACAGACAGCTATGAATAAGAGACAAAGATAGAGGCAAAGTAAAGCAAATGAAAGCCAAGGTAGGGGAAAGAAGGGTCACTAAAAGAAGGGGAGAGGGAAAAGTTAGAGACAAAGAAACAAAAGCTCTCCCTGTTACCCATGGCTCTGACTAATAGCCGTGACACATTAGCTGCTAAATACTCATTTCAAAGGTTGTTTCATAAATAATTGCCTGTCATTACAGGGACAATGTGGATCTGTGAGATAGTTTGGCTTTTCATGTCCTATTTAGGACAAATAAGGAGGCTGACTTTAATCACTAATACAAAAAACACAACATGATCACAACTATATGATGTATAAAGAGTAGCAGAGCCGGGTTTGGCCACTATATCTGGAGTGCTGGATCAGAAAGAGTTGCTAGATCTCTATGGGGCTCAATTCAGATCAGATGAAGTTTGATTGTTTTGATGCAAAGGAATAAAAAAATCACAGGACATAAGAGAAAGAGGAGTGTGAAAGAGGGTTTACCAGAGATTTAGGCATCACTACCGGCTTAAAAATGCAGACAATTTTGATTAATTACCACACCATAGCTCAGAATCTGTCCCAGTAATGGACCAAAGCCGATGGCACTACCTGTCTTGACTTTCAAAGATTTTTACTTTAACAAAATCTCCAGTTCAAGATACTACTCAGTTAAATGAAAGGAATGCAAAAGAAGGCACACAACAGCTCTGTTGAAAAGAATTTCTTTAATGCAATTTGGAGTGATGTGTTTTTTACCTCAGATATGAGAACTTTATGAATGTTTTTGGGCTGCAGAATGTTTTAAGGGAGGAGGAGAGTCTTCAATTTTCATACAATCATGTGTGTTGTTATTGCTGCTGCGTGCCTGAATATATTTGTGTGTGTGAAGGTGTAGGATGTGGTGGTTTTAAGGGATTTCGAGTTGCTTTCCTTTTTTGATTTGCTGTCAGAGCTTTCACAAAAAGCGTATTTAGAGTCTAAGCGTCTCTTTCTACCTCCCTCTGTCGCCTCACTCACTCTTTCATCTTTTGTCTTGTTTGTGGGATGTATTAATTGAGTTGTTGAGCCTTGCTGGTACACATGGATAAGACAGTGACAGATACAAGACAAGCACTGAGGGAAGAGTCGGCTGTAGGAGAGATGTACTCTATAGTACTCAGGTCAAGTATTCAAAAGAAAAGTGTGGGGGTGTTGGTGCACCAGAAGCACTCAGGAAGAGGCAAATACTAAAAGCTGGCCTTTGTCAAATGTCTAGCGAGGTCTAACACAGCTTTTTTTTATTGTAGCACGAAACATGAAACCAATTTCAAGGGCTTCCAAGGTTAAAGAGTCTCATTCTTTCAGCTTGAACTAAGTCTAAGTGCAACTTTTGAACTGAGAGTAAAGGCAGAGAATTTGATCTGAAAGGAGAGAAAAAAGCAGAAAAACAATATAGAAACAGTGTGATGCTCTTTTCGCCTAAGAAACAAAAGGTATGCATAAATATTGCGGGTTCTACCGAAGACATACTGTCATAGACAAAGAAATCTATCACACGCACACACACACACACAATCTTGGCCACAACTACACACTCTAACAAACAGACAATTTAAATCCCTCCCAGTGAATGGGGCTCATTATATAATTCGCCACGGTGATGTTCTATAGTTTCATGTCAGGATTAACTCTGGCATTGGCTGTCCTCCCTGCGACCCGCAGGCTATTTATCAGTCAGCGGACACCCAAGGAGACCACGGAGCTCAGGAAGTTCAACCTGCCAGAAGACAGAGCACCGAGACAGGGATAAGCACAGTCCACTGACACTCCTTCTGGGACAACTATTGTCCATGCATTACATTATCCTTCTCATACTGTAAGAACAGAAGAGAGGAAGAGGATACTGTAACTATGACGGGGTCGCAAAAAAAATAAAAAATGGACAGACTCAGGGGGGAACATCCAATATATAAGTGCTGTTACCTTTAGGCTCGGACTAAAATGGAAGTCCAAGTAGATTTGGACTCCCTAAGGACTTGACTTCAAAGCAAAAATATTAAAGTCTTAGGTCAGGTAAAATCCTCAAGGAAAATAAAAATAATAACAATAATAATAATTGAGAAAGCAACAGGCAGGCTTGTGTAGCCTGTAGAATACTAAACTATTAGACCTTTGTAATAAGGAGACATGATCTCACTTGAGGGAAAAACACTATTATCATAGTTTTGATAAGAAAATGTTAATCATCAGCTTTCAAAGACCTGAGTGAATTGTATCTTGACTGACAGTTTGCTCTGTGATGCTTGACTTTGAACTGTCTCAAAAACTTAAGACTTGCACTTGACTTGCATTTTGCTTTTTTTCTGACAGATTTGAATTTTCACTTCTGATATGTCTCAACAGACTTAAGACTTGACTTCAGACTTACTTTGACCATCTTGAGACGAGACTTTTTCAATGACTTGAGACTTGGATTGTGACTTGCTCTCACAGACTAGAAACTTGACTTGGACTTGTGTCAGTGACTTCAAACCTGTCTCAAATGAGTCTTGACCTAGACTTGAAGTTGACTTGGACTTCAGTGGCTTGAGACTTGATGTGGGCTTGCCTCAAACACATAAACACACTTGTGTTATATCGCTGAATGAAAAGAAGCTATAAAACAAGTCAATCATTTGAATGAAAAAAGATGCTGTGTATATCTGCACCATAGGGGTTATCAGTAGGACACTGTGTTGATCCCTAGGGATGGTTAGTCACTTGCCCCCCAAACAGAAATATTGAAGGAAGAAGCACCTTTGAGGCTGGAATTTACAGCCTTGCTCAAGGACAATAGAGCAGGCTGGGGGACATGGGACTTGGAGGGCCTGAATCTCAGCACTTCACATGAAAAATGATCTTCCTGTTTGCTACCAAACACTCTACTGCTCAAAGATGTGGGAGGGGAGATAATATATAGTTCAACAGAAGCAATACAGTAATACTGCTGCAGGAGAGATAAAAAAAAGAATAAATGGACGGGGATATGAAGTGTCACATAAAAACACAAACAGGCACATAAAAGATAAATGCTGTGTATAAACGGACACACACGCACACACAAATCGGGAACACACACACACAGACCACCTTCTTAGACAAATGATGTCAGGGAATTCGCTTTGTTCTGCCACACACACACTCACACACACACACACACACACACGTGTGCAGCCAGTGGGGCCATAATAGCCATTCTAACAGCAGAGCACATTAACTTCAAACAGGGCTCTCCTTTTAACAGAGTCATTAAACTTTCAACTTCAGTAATGTGACATACTGTAAAGAGACTGGGCTGTCTGCTCTCTGAAGCCCACCAAGTAATTACTTACATGATGCATGACAATGGGGTGAACAGTTAAATGCTATCATGGAACAGTGCATATGTCTCTTATCTAGACAATGTGCTAAAATAAGCTGTCTAGCTAGAGTATCAACTATAATACAGTATAGACATTCAGTACAATCTATGACTGCAACTGATAATAATTTTCTTTATGCATTAATCTGTTGGTATTTTTTTCTGTTTATTTGATGTAAAACGTGGAGAGTTAAAATGTATGCAGATGTCTTCAAATATTTTGGTTTTTTTTTACCAACAGTCGAAAACATAAAGATATTCAATTTATTGTGACATAAACACATAGAGAAGCAGGAAATCATTATATTTGAGTGATATATTTGAGTGTATAAACACCACTAAACACCACCAAATTCATAAAAGGCATTTTTTGGCAATAAATGAATTAATATGTACCTTAAATGATTACTTTTGCAACACTGTTAGAGGAATATTAAAATGTATGACTGAGGTTGGTTCAAAAGCTGCTACATGACAGTTTATTAATGATACATGCAAATAAATGAAGTGTAGTAAATTCTTCTCAAATGTTAACCAGCCAAAATCTTACATACTTTAGTCCTATGACTGACATCCTCACTTGCAGAAGCTCAGCCTGATACTGCTCAGAAAGAGCTGCATGGCTGCCTCTCTCGCCTCTATATTTGTCTCTTAGCACCTCTCCATGGAAGGCATGTTTTCTTCAGTAATAACGGGCAATAAAAATATGCTGATATTGTATGACTAACATACTATTCCTATGTGCCAACACATTGGTTTAATATAATTCACATAATACTAAGGCTTAGAAGACGTCATGCATTGCAAGTTGACATTTTAAAAAGCAACACATAAACATTTCATAGACTAAAAATTAATCAAATAAAATGAAATTATAAAATAATTAATACAAAAACAATCACAATCATTATTATTGTTATTATTATTACTACAATTATTAAACCCCATCTCATAATAAATGCATTGAAAAAAAATTGCTTGTTTAGCTTGTTGAGCCAGCCATTGATGTGGTCTATAATGTAGAGTGTAGAGAGAAGTTCAGTTTTTTGTGTGAGGAAGTATATCCTTCCTGATAATAGGTATGAAGGTGTGAATCTGCTCACAGCTTTATTTGGTACAAAAAAATAAAAATAAATCTGAAACCTCTCTTATCTTCCACTAGTAGCCAGTGCAGTATGTGAGAACAGACAGGTGTTGCATGGTCAGAATTCCTCACTTTTATGTTACCTTTTTCTTCGGCCCTCTTGGGCTGACCAGAAATAAGGAAAGGCTTCAATAGCAAGTTGTGCAGAGAAGCCAGCACCAGACAATGAGTGTAAAGAATACATTTCACAAGAGAAAACATGAAAGACAGAACTTGAAAAACCAAGGCTAAACTGCATGTGCACAGACTCAGACAACAAGTGCTGCACTGAAATTGCTACAGTATTACTATTATTGCTGTGTAATACCTTTATGTACAAAGCAAAAACCTTCATGAAATTATGAATAGAGACAAGGCACATCGCCTAGTACATAATGTCCATGTACACAGCACATCACCTCTCTTTCTAATCACTTTTCACCTAATCTTTATCATCTCCTCCCAATTTCTCCTTCTCTCTCCCTCTCTTGCAGTGCCAGTCTTGAATCTGAATGACCACCTGTTACGACAGATCGCTTCCAGGGTGGAATAAAGCGAGTGTGTGTATGCATGTTTGTGTATGCTTGAGGAAGGGAGACAGAAAGAAAAGAGTCATTGAGTGAGTCAGAGAAACAGTTACAGCACAGAGTGTTTTTTGGGGGGAGAGGGGTTGGAGAGGAGGAAAAAAAAGAAAATGCAGGCAAAGAGTGAGGACTGTAAAAAGAAAAAAAATAGAATGACAGGTTGAGTCAGGCATGTAAGGAAGAGAAAGAGACGCTATCAAAGTTATACCTGCTGCTACTGAATAAATACACAACTGCAAGGCTTTTTTTATGACAATATGCTCTCAGGCTCCAAGATGCATAAATATTCCTTCCGTTTTCTTTCCCAGACAGACACCTGGTAAAGGAATGAGAATGATAAAAGAATCAGGAACCAAACGAAGAAACATGCTGACAGATGGAAAGCGAAAGACGGAGCAAAGACAGAAGAGGAGAGAGAAATAGAGAGACTGCGGGCCAAAAGGAACTTATTTTCATTTGTAGGTTCTTGTAAAAGGTTGTAATTGGTTGTCTGGATTGATATAGTGAGGGTGGTGAAAGTGCTGTCAGGTCTTATTGTTACGACAGACTGGCTCCCAGGCACAGGCTTGAGAACAGGGCTTTAGTGGCAACTGTGCTGAAAGTGAAACTTTTGCAAAGCAGACCAAAGTGACATACACAGCAAAGACCTGACAAATAAAAGAATAAACATGAATTTTGAAAAAAAGGGCCTACAAAGTAACTTAGAGTATTCATCAGATTTCATTTAGGACACAGAAATTCAAAGCAGCTTCTCCTCTTTCGTGACTGCTGACTGCAGGTTCAGACATGCTACGTTAACCCTGCTTTTTAGCAAGTGTATGAGCCATTTAAAGGAATAAGTGGGCCATACCAAAAGGATGGACAGAGTGGTAAGCGCTGGGACAAATGTAGAAACCACTTCAGGAACAGTCACAGCACTAAAAGCAAGCTGCTTGAAATAAAGCACTGAAATATTCCATGGCAGGCAAACATGTTGGTGAAAGAGACTCATTGATATTGACAAAAACAGGAGATAGAAAAGAGCAAGAGGATGAAAGATGACCAAAGATTCAAATATAGATAAAGAGAGAGATGTTTCCCCCCATGCTATAATGACTCAGCTCTCCATTTTTGGGTTCATGAACTAGCTACCGATACTGTCATACACTGCGTATAAAGATTTCCCCTTCCCACAAAGGGGAAGAGCATTTATAGAGCCTCATGAGTCAGAAAGGTTGAGTGGCACAGATCAAACATCCAGTACAAATAATAGGCAAAATCTATGCCCAGTAAAAAATTCTGGTCAATTCAAAAGATATCAATGGTGATTTTCTTTGCATTGTGAGTAAAGGATAATTCAGGGATAATGTTGTACTTAAGTTCTTTGAGAAATGTATAATGTAGCCCCAACACAAGAGGTTGTGATATCTAGGACAATAAGCTAGATAAGCTCTGTACACAGAACCACGTTCCTGTGCATGAGTAGTGGTATCTGCCTTACACACAACTACTCTCTGGGGATTGAGAATCTAATCGCCGTTATTAGTCTTTAGAGTCGAATCTGAACAAATTACCAGAACAGCTCACCCAGTGTGATGACATGTTTTTTAATAGTTTTTGAATGTGAACGGAGGTCTACAGCACGAAAAAATGATATATCTCAGCCTTTGGATACAAATGCAATACTTGCAAATAGGACAAGTTAATTGTTGGTTTGACTCTGCACATGAGATTTGTTGACAGTATGAAAAATACAGACTTATCCTTTAATTAACCAAGAAGAGAGCCTCCTTCATATTTCTTCAACAATTGCAGCATTAACCGTGACACAAATAACTAACTTCTATAATAATCATTTGCACAGCATCAGTAGTTGTAATAGAGCCACACTATGGAGCTCTAATGGAGCTTAATTTGCTAATAGCTGACCCAGGAGCACATCATTTATATGTTCAGTTTAAAGGGTTTGTAAGCAATTTGTATACTACTACTGTCGAAGACACATTGATGGCCAAGAGGAAATTTTAACCTTCTCTCTCATCTCTGTGAGCCAGAATTTGAATGTTAATGGTTTGTTAAAGAGTACAACCTTGCTACATTAAAGTAAACAATTCAAACCTATTTCAATTCAACATCTTAATGTAGTAAATATTTCCATCGACTATAAACCAGGGTTAATGAAAAGAGGTTTTTTGGAAACCATAGGCCTTGAATTGAACTTTAAAAACAAAAGGATGCATCCGTTTTGTTCCTACACTAAACAACACACATTGAACTTTTAAAACTAGTAACCATTTCCACTATATAACAACTAAGCAGCTGACTCTTATGCAATATCACATCCATATGTTATGATATACATCTCCCTAAATAAATAAGCATAGCGTACTGTAATTCTGTAATGGTTAAAGTCATAAGCGCTGAGTGCACATATGTGTGATGCTCGGTGAGGCAGTTTCAAATAGGCTTGCATAACATGAGAGCTCTTGGCTACACATGGCAGTGGAAGAGAGCGTAGCAACTGTATCTTACAGACATGCTTGAAGATTAAAACAAGCTGAACTAGAAATTATTCTCATAGAAGTAACAGAGGTCAAATACTCATGTGGGCTTTGTATAGACATGTGGATGGCTGTGTAGGAAGTAGTTTGGATGCACAGGTGTTAGATAATTCATCATGTCTTTACACAACACAGAAGAGGACTTGCTTCATTAAAAGGCTGATATTCAGCACCGGATGAAATATCATGTGCATTTGCCTGTGCAAAGTCTCTGTATCTCAAAGGGTTCTAAGAAAACTAGACTGAAAATGTCACTGAAGGCAGATTTAGCAGAGAGAAGCAAACTTTCCCTCGCCATTTTCACATCCAATGACACTCACAAACACATAATTATATTCCCTTGTTGCAGACACGAGCTAGAGCGTTAACCTTTTTTGAGTGCTGAAGACTGTTTCAAATGTCATACAAACACAGAGCACAAAGCAAAAGTGGCACGAGCGGAATTAATTTCTGCATGCCCACAGACACTACGTATGTTTTTACATACAGTACACTTCTGCAGGTCAATATAACTAATAATCTGTGCGTGCATAATACAAGTGCACCTGCATCAGCATATGTCATGCATGATTGGCCTCAAAAAATGTTGAACACCAGCATTTATTGAATATATGTACCTGTGTGTGTGTGTGTGTGTGTGTGTGTGTGTGTGTGTGTGTGTGTGTGTGTGTGCATGCGTCGGTGTGTGTATGAGCCACCAAGTCCCTCCCTGCTTGTACTTGTGTTCTTAAATTCCCACATACACACCGAGCACTGGTTTTAATTCTGGGAACGCCTTGCTTGCAGCCTTTCAGAGGACTGCTAAATAATAGAAGTCTGTATCTTTGCACTGTGCCACTACTTCCTCCATCTTCTCCCTTAGCCTCTCCTCAGTCCAGCGGACCCAACAGCCAGCAAACTGCATTATTTAACTAGACACTCATTCAGGCCACAATTTTGAATACAGCCTGCCGGGGCCTCATAGTTGGATGTCAGCGCTACAAAAGGGCAAAAGAAAACAGGGTGAGAGAGGGATGGTGAAGTAAAGTGATAGTACGTGACAAAGAGAAGTAAAAGTTTTTTGTTTTTCATGTTAATTTACAACACCTTCCTCTGTGTCTTCTATTCCTCCAGCAATCACCCCACACTTGTTTACCTCCTTTCTCTTCCTTCTGGTTCACCAGTTCCTGTCATTGTTCCACGCACCTGCTTTTGCCTGTTGCTATTCTTTCTCTTCTGTTTCCATTGACCCTTCCTTTGCTCCCTTCATTTCTCCCTCTCTCTTATTCATACATGAGGGAGGATAGGGGAGGGCAGAACAGTTACATAAGTGCAGAGGAGCTCCAAGGTTTTGTGCTGACTTTGTTTTCCCTCCTCTGGTTCAATTTGAGAACCACTTTAGATTAAATTAGGTCATCTTCTTCTACATTCACCTCTCCTCGTCTCTTTCATTCTCCCCCTCTCTGCTTTGCTCTATTCCGCCCTGTCTTTCTTTTATTCACCGACAGCAAAGAATGAGAAGTACCTGCAGCAGTGCTGATGTGCACAGAGTTGATGGAGGGTCAACATGCAGATACAATCATAAATCACACAGGAAAACAGTCTGTGCATCTTAAATCATGGGATGTGTACAGTACGATTTATATCTTATCTCAAACATATCTTGTATTTTTATTGTTTTCCTCCCAGGTCATCTTTCATATACACACAACATACTAAACTCATCCTGGGATCCAAGGGTCCACAGACACAAATAAATAAATAAATGAACACACACACACACACACACACACATACACACTTACAAAGACATAGCAGTATTCATTTTCCGACTCATCTTTCCATAGTGCAGTGCAAAGCAAACACCCTGCTGTGCAGAGGTAAACAAAACACACTATCCAGCCACCGAGAAGCAAGCGACCAACTACATTGTTTTACAGAAAATTAGGCCTTCGAAAAACATCTATACAGAAAGATGACTGCCTCAAAAATATATATTGTATAAAGACCTCCGTATGAAACCGTGGGTAAACAAGCAATTCACACAAACAATTTCAGTAGCAGCGAAGCACCCTTGCTCTGGAAGCACTTCCAGCAGTCAGAACATTTGATTCTTGTCCCCCATAAAAACACAAAAAAACTGTGTTGTTCAGGACTTGAATAAAAAATGCTTTTACCCCAACATTGCAACTGGTGCGTCAGGTCCATCAAAATTAAGAAATTGTATATCAAACCAACGCAGCTATAGTATAATGTCATTGGAGGGAATAATTAAGTCATTGACTCAACAATTACTTTATATTAAAATATTGGTGATTACTTTTCTGTTGAACAACCAATCAGTTAATCATTGTGGCTCTAGTAAACTAACACTTTCTTCTGATGTTAGGAGAGGTGCTATTTATTTCAGGCAAGGTGGGCCTCCTCCACATTTAAACACTACAGGAAACTCAAGTATTCAGTAATAATGTTAATAACTGCACCTGTAGATTTCTTTCTGCTTTCATTCTTGTTACATTTCTGCCGCTCCAGCGAACCCCCATCTGTTCATCCTCACTGACCATCACTGATGCCTCATTAATGTTACTAGGTTGAAAAATATGAAATTACGGCAATCCTCCAGTTTTACGTGATTCAGAAACCCCCCTTGGGTGTTATTACTATTTATATCAGTAGTCACCTCCTTCAATCGGAGGCAGATACCACCATGATTGACAGTTTTCCTAGGAAAGGAAAACATAGATACATATTTGCATGCATATACAGCCCACAAATACACACACACACACACATTGTCCTAATCATTACTTGCTTTGAAACATTCCTCTCTCCATGGGCAGTAATGTAAAAGACATTTGGGTGAGCTGCCGGGCTGCCTTCCATCTGGTAATAGGCTAACAGTCTCACATCAACTCATTTCAAATAACCTCTATCTTACAGCCATGACAGTAGTATAATATTTTGAAAAAGTGGCAGTTAAACTAGGTTAATACATACTGTATGCATTAGCCATCTGGTGAGTATGTCAGTAAGAGTGGATTATTGCACATTTGAAAAACAAGATAACGTCATCTTTGAGCCCACGTACGTTTATGTTTAAGCCTACTTTTAGGATGCGTGCTCCACTGATGCTGATGTTTCTGAATTCATCAAAACATCCAGATGCACACAAGAATTTCTGACCAAATCCTTTGATAGAGTGACAATAAATGAGATGATCGCTACTGAAGTGCCTCAATTTAATGCAGTCTTTATTGACAGCAGGAACATTTAAAAAGGAATAATTTACTCAAATCATTAAATCACTGCACATTTTCTTAAAGACTTTTTCTTTGTAGTTTTAATGAAAACTGTTCACAGTGTGGTCTATGGCTAATCTTGTCCTTTTGACTTTTTCTAGATGTGATTTTCCAATAAACACAAACAAATTCCCATTCACCTCCATTGAATTGGGATGGCAGCAAAAATCTCAAGGGATGAACACATTGGAATCTCAGCACACAAAATCCACAAAACAACAGTGTGGATAGATGCCTCAAGGGATAAAGGAGAATAATGGCTTTTTTGTGGTGTGGGTGAGCTAATCATTTAAGCTTTATTACAACATTAGATGATCTTTCATCAGTAATATAATGATATATAACCTATGTCTACTGTTCATGCACGTCACCACACATCTGCCTCAGCCTGATAGGGATCATAGCTTGTTTTTGACTGAAGGCTGTGGACGGAGCCCTGAAGTTATGGAGACACAGTATATTAACCACTAATATGTAAGTCAGTGACAATCCACAAAATGAAAGTCAGCACTCTGCCAGCTTCAGGGATCTTTCCACTCACTCCTTTTGCACCATCGTCTGTCTTGTCGTTGCACCAAAAGCCGTCCCGTGTGTCTCGTAGCTGCCCTCAGGCATACACTCCTCAGTCTACATCTCCTCTTTGATTCCCTCTCTCTCCGTCTCGGCTTGTCCTGTTGCCCTCTTTTGCTCTTCTTCACCTTGAGCGACACCACTACCACACTTCATCTGCCTTCAATTTGTCTTTTCTTTCTCTTCCTATCATCAGATTCATGTCAGGACCACTACTGTGGACCCGCACAACCTTCGCCGACTCCCTGCGGGCCCAGCACCCATTATCCTCAGCATCGATCTCTGCTGCACCAATGAATGATAGCGGCAACGGATGCAAAGGAAAAGATAGAGGGAAAAGAAAGATACATACACGGATGGGTGAATGAATGGGGGAGTCGAGGGATACGATGAAGCAAGGTGGATATAGAAAAGAGAGAAGTAAGGAAATACAAGAGAGGTACAAAGAGTGGAGGGAGAACATGACGGAAGGTGGGAAGGCATTGAGGGACCATTTGTCATTAGCCAGCAGTGCGACCTTGGGGATCGATGGGGCCGACAGCCAATCAGTCAATAGGCTCCATAACTAGCTCTGCTAGGCAGGGACAGAGAAAAGAGAGAGGGAGAATAAAGGATGACTTGGTCATAGCAGTCAATAGGCCAGAAAAACAGACCACCTGTCTGCTCTGACACATGACCATGTATAAATGGCACAAAAACAATGGTAGAACTGTTAAAGGTAAAAGGATAGGAGAGAGAACATGGATCGGATCAAAATGTACAAATTAGAGATAAGGTACAGTAGCATGAAATGAATAGAAACACAGACTTCAATGTTCAGCGTATTTGTGGCATTCATTTGAAGAATGCCCTTACAAAAGAAAAAAAGAAGACAGCAACAGCCGTTTCAGCAAATGTCCAAAAAATGTGATGCAAATTCTCAAAGGAGGACAATAGTGTGATATTGACTACAAATATTCAGATTTTTGTTCCGAAAAATATTATTCCTACTAAGCAGTTTACATGGCTAATGAAAATGAATATTCCACTAATATTCCAGTTTACATGCAGAGGATTTTCAGGGTTTTCCCCTGCTCCAATGGGAGCGGGAATCACAAGATCTCTGCAGGCAGTGAAGTGACGAGAAAAACATTAGTGAGCTTCCGCCTGATGTTTGTAAGTGATATTGATATGACTGATATTATAAATGTATACTTACAGGCACATCCAGTCCCATGGTGCTTATTACACTATTGGGTGTTTTTGGTGCATCACACAGTTGTCAACTATTAATCACCAACTATGTCGATAATCAGAGTCAAACCGTGTTGTCCTGCCGATTCCTACATCAGATCAGAAAACATTTTTGTGTCTCATTCTCGAGGATAATTACAATTTTTGTTTATTTTATTTCTTATTTCCTTTACAGGGTACCATGGTAACAAAAAAGCCTGTTGCTATCCAGATGTTAGTCTTCATGTCTGTATGTGCCAAGAGAAGAAACATGAGGACTGTTGGGGGAAAAAAGCGAGTCATAAGTAGACTTCAAGCTGTTAAAAGGTATAACTGAGAGGAGTTATCTGAGTGCAGTGTGCCACTACAGTCAGTTTTCCCTTTTTAAGAGGCTGCTAAGTTCCTATATTAGAATAGTTCCATAAAGCTTATTCCAGACACCCCTATAATGATTTGGTTGTGCAGCTGGTGATATTAGATTCACATCAGATGGGAGCTCTTCAGCATTATTAAGCAGGCTGCTCAACGAGAGACCTGCTGCAATCACACTGATACAAAGACACAAAAAAAGAAGAGCTGAAAGGGGAGTGCCAGAATATGTAGAAATAGTAAAGTTCCTCAGCCCAGCAAGTGATCCATTCTTAATATGCACACAAATGTGCGCACACACAAATACACACACGGAGGACTCCTTGGGAAATCATGGTTATTAATTATCAAGCCAAGGCGATAAATAAATAATGTGGAGTGGAGGAGCGGCAGTAAGCTGTGAGTGGTTAGAATGCCAGATTGTGCCAAACCACAGCAGCAGCAGCAGCAGCAGTAGGTCAGTAATTAATGAAATCAAAGAGCTGCTCTAACGAGAGACAAAGAGCACTTCCCTCACTGATGACTACCCCCTCGGGTAAACAAGAACCCAATAGGACAGAATCCAAAAACAGGCAAGTACACATTGATAGTTTTTTTGTTAAAGGTGCAGTGTGTAGAATTTATTGGCATGTAGCAGAATGGACTTGGCAGAAATGGAACATTATATTCACAAGTATGTTTTAATTAGTGTATAATCCCATGAATATAAGAACTGTTGTGTTTTCGTTACCATAGATTGAACCTTTTATATCTACACAGGGAGCCGATCCGCTTCCATGTAGGCCGTCACGTTGCTTCGTCATGTCAGGCCAGAATGGACAAGACAAAAACTGACTCAAGAGAGGGCCATGAAATGTTTTTTGCAAGTTTAGCAGCCTCCGTGGTTTCTCCTACATGCTTGGAGAGGCAAGTACAAACATCGAAATGTGCGAACACACCTTGAAACATTTCGAACACACAGTGGCAGAGACAAAAACAATTTAGTCACAAATTAACAAAATCTTTCCAGCCTGTGAGAGGCCACAGCCAGCTTATGCTCCTCATTTGTACCACTGGCTGTTAGGTGCCACAACCCTGTCTCCCTCGCTCTCCTTCTCCTCATCCTCCCACCAGCCACCATTATCCACATTTCATTTCTCCACTGCCAATTGTTTTTTTCTTTTTCTTTTTTTTTTTGCTTATCGCCGAGCAGATAATAGAACAGAATTAATCAGCTAATTCCTCATTTTTAGAGCATACCAATTCTACTGTTTATGTAAATGGCCAGAAAAGCAAGAGCAGTTCAACAGTGCGGGCTGGCTGACTGAAGGATTTAATTATCGGGGCTAATTACTTGTTTTCCTCTAACTGTTAACCATGGGGCCGCCGCTGCTGCTGGTACTACACTTCCCTGGGTGCTAATGCCTGAGGCGGCTGCTGGTTACCATGGAAGGATGGGGTGGTGAGACAACACCACAGGAAACAAGAATGTCTTTTCTCTGCTTGCCATTTTAAATTATCAGTTTGGTGTCTGTCAGAGTAGGGGTTTGCAACTCTGCTGCGAGAGCAGGTATTCATTTGTGTGTGGCTATAAAAGTGTTTGTTGCACTGCTGTTGAAAATATGTATGAGAGAAACTGTTATACGTGTGTGCAGTGAGCTACTTCTTCTGTTGAGTATTGAATTTAAAATTAGATGAGATCATTCAGTATTGCCAGCACAGACTGTAACTGCAAAACTGTAACCATCTAGTCACACAACTCAAAGTCCTGTTAAAAGTAAAAACTGAAGTGAAGACAACAGTTTAGGTTGTGCAGCTTTTTGCAAATGTACAATTTTTTATTCTCTAAAATTATCTATAAATAAAAATAGATAACACAATACATTTTTTCTGACACGATTATTGACATGTTGTCCTAGTCCATTATGTCATTCAGGAAATCCACCATCACTATACACACTATTTACTCTCATTCACAAACATGGACCCATATTCCCTGACATCAATGCTGCAGTTACACATACACACATAGTCACCAAGAACCTGTGACAAACACACGTGCTCATGTAATTAAGATGACAGCTGTGTGTCGTTTTAAGTGTGTGTCAGTTCGCATGTGCTCATTTACACATGCGTGGGTTTGTGTGATGATTCAGCCAATAACGTATCCCCAGGACAGACGTGTAGTGAGCAAGAGAAGCAGCAACATGTTGAGTGATAAAACCCGTAGATGGGATTTTGGTAATTATAGTCCATCAACATGACAACTCAGCTCTAACTAATCATGCCATTAATACACACACATTTACAATATAACCTTAAAAAACATTGCCTAATTAACTCTGTGAAATGGGGGAAGAGGTTGTACCTGTGAAAATACAACAGATTGCTCTAAATTAAAACATAGCAAGGTTGGGTTTTTAAGAGCATAATTTACAGTATGATAAAATGGGATAGCTTGAGAGAAATGTATCAGTGTTGTGTTTACACAGTGCATTTTCCAAATGAGGTTTTTGTTATGTTACTTGAGCAAAATTGTATCAATTATTTTCTTTCCCTTTCCACCCCTGGATTTTACGAGCTCATTAATCTGTAAATGAATCTTCTAGTTCAGATGGTATTGTATGTAAAGCTTTTCTCGCTTGAAAAAGAATGAAAAATATGAAGTTCTTATAATTCAAAAACACCTCTTAAACTGTCAATCTATAGATATATGATAACATTAGTTGATTAAATGGTCAAAGAACTGTTAGAAACACAGCAAGAGTGAACAGCTTTTTAAAATCAAGACCAACACAGCCAGTGCACCCGGTCCTTTCTGCACCACTACATTTTAATCATATACACACGCACACACACACACACACACACACACACACAGACTTTTTCACCATAAATTACCTTACACAGGCATTTATGCTGCACTGCTATACTAATGCCCTGCAGTTGACTTTCTGATCCCCAACGGTTAAAGGTGAAAGGTCAGCTGTCTTGACCTCCTAAGACCTCCCTGACACCTTGTATCGAACAATCACAACGCCCAGCACACAGCTCAAAAGGTCATGTCCCCGGGGTGCCCAGCCTATCGAGTGAGGCGTTGTATCGACATGGCTGACCAGCGCAGGAACCAATCAGACCACCTGGAGCTGCATGTAGGTGGATTTGATCAAATGTATGTACACCTCATTTTACAACCAGAAAGCCTCCAGGCGTTTTGTGCAAATTACGGATGATGGATTGACTGAGGCATTTGATCATAAGGCACTTTCAGCACTTTACACAGACAGCTACAGTATAAAAGCATTTCATATCAGATGTTTTTGAATGGTATATTCAGGAAAAACAGACCAAGGCATTGTATACTGTTAAGATTGTTTCCTATGAGCATTTCTACAAATGCTCTCACATTTCTGTAGTACTTGAGCGCAAGCACATGCACACGTCATTAAGAGCTTCTTAAGCAAAGCGTATACCAAAAATAAAACTGAAAATATGTCACCGGGTAAGTGGCATTTTAGCCAGAAGAGATTAATATATTATGCAAGAAGAGGGAGAAGAGGACGACAAAGGCACAGTGTTGATGAATTCATTTCACAGAATTTTGATTCATATTTGATCAGCACTGCCTAGTTTAACAGTTTGATCTGAGTCTGGTGTGTTGGGCCTGGCAGACTTTTTTCTTCTACACTTAACAGTCAAACTTAAGTCAGACAACCTCCAGACATGCAGACTGCCAGTCATTGTATCAAATCCGCCCCATATTAGATAAATGGTTGTGATTAGCCCGACCTGGGCCAGGCCAGATGGAAATCTGTCTGAGCATCTGCAAGAAGAAATAAAAAATGAGCTCGGCAGATTCGTCTGGTTTCCAGGCTCTTTTTTTTGTGCAATTTTACAAAAAGATTGTTGTACTAGGTGTCTAATTTATTCTTTTCCAAGTGTGGTGTGCAATTGGAGATGCAGTATACAATCACTTACTTGAGTGTTATTATTTTATCAAGTTACTGTACAATAACCTGCAGGAAATACAGTTAAGCACCATTTACTGCACACTCATTACACAGTATCTTACAGTCACTATTGGGTTAAACCTCCACTGCTCTGGACTCCAGGGAGCAGTTGGTTGTATGAAGGAGGTCCTTCATCTGCCACGGACAGCTTATGGCCATGTTATAGATGGCTAGAGCGGAAACAACGGATGGCGGGAGGGCGGAATATAGAGAAGAGGGGGGGCAGAGGGGTGGGCTTTGAGGAAGAGGGATGGGGATGACAGTGGGTTGAGATGATGAGGGCAGAGCGGGGTCATGATTCCACGACTGCTGGAGCCCTTCAGAGCAGAGTAGCATGGCACATGGCATCGCTAATGAAATCTGTGCATTCACTCTCCTGGCAATGAGAAATGGGATGGGCAGGATGGGGAGGAAGGTGAAGAGAGTGATGAAAGTAGAAAAAATAAATCAAGAATGAAAAGTTCATAGGAAAAAAAAAGAAGAGAAATAATAAAGAACGTATGTAGAATGAAGGAAAAAATGAGGAAAGATAAAGAAAGACAGATATGCAGAGAATGAATGACAGGGAAAGAGAACACAAGACAAAGAGGAAACAAAGACAGGAAGCCATCTCCATACACAGTGATAGGAGGCAGATTTGAATTTAGGGCCCGTCTCTCATGGAGCACCTATAAATAGGGACGAGGAGCAAACACCAGGCAATTTCGCTGCAACACCAAACATTGTGCCTGATTGAGGGCAAATTAAAATGCAAATGCAACACTTCCATTTTTCCAGATTTCACCTACGAGATAAGCAAAGGACCTCTGTTTCTTTCATAAAGTGTAGGGAGTGTGTACGTGCATGGGCGTGTGTGTGTGTGCGTGTGCTTTAGTGTGTGTGTTTATGCACAAATGTGTATATTTGTTTGTCAAGTTTGAAATGAGAGGAGACAGGAGGGACACTGGAGGTGAGGTTGTATAAACAGATTAGATTCAGTATTGTCCTCTCCGAGCTGCATTTCAATCGTCATCCTCGCTGCCTTTCCTACTGCCCTCATCTGCCAGCAATTTCAACAGGCTTTTGACAGGCTTCAACCTAATAAACGTCACAAAGATCAAAGCGACATTTTTAAATTTGATATTACAAAACAATTTAAACATAGAATTGATAAGAGCGGTTTATTTGAGAAGTGTCAAAAGAATTAACTTAATTTCTACATCTTACATGCATCTTACAAGCATTTCACAACTCCACAAGCTAACAAATCAGCTTTTATGAGCCTGGTTCAGCCTGTTAATTGTTACAAAGCTGTCACCTCACCATGTGAGTTAAAACCTTTCCAAGTCACGGGTCAGAATCATTCAACTGCTGAGGTCACATGGCCTCACTGAGCAGAAGGTTTGTAGTTCAAGCCAAGTGGAGGGCAAATGCTGACCACAAAGCGCTGCCCAGTGACCAACAGTTACACTGTTTGAGTCGTGGCAGAATCACAAGCCTTATTCCATTTATCAGACAGATACGATGAGGTGTTTTATAAGTGTTAGAACAGGAATAAGCAGGACGAGCAGAAGTGGGCTGATGCAGAGAAAGAGGATCAAGATATAAGAGTGGAAATGCAAAACAAAAAGAAAACGAGAGCAGAGAGAATGACAATCAGAAAGATAAAATGACAGACAGGCAGAAAGAGAAGCTGAGTAACAGCATTCTCCTTTCTTTTAAGCCACTCTTTGACTAACTGAGCTGAATTTTTCATCAGCTTCCATTCTCAGGGGGTGGTTGGCTAAAAGCAAGCCTTCCCTGTGCCCTCATGCTGTGTGTGCACATCTGTATGTGTATGTAGAAAGAATGGGGGGAAAAAGCAAAAAGAATGTCTGTTGAGGCGGCACGTGCGCTACTTATGCATGTCACAAGTGTACTGTAAATATGGATATGTGACTTTGCCCAACATATACATGTGTCTTCATAAACTCTTTAAGATTCTTGGAAAAGGACATGCTAATATATTCCTTATCTACTTTGACTCTCTGCATTTTATGAGATGTTGGCTACTTCTCAGTCCCAGAGCAGGCTTGGTGAGAAACTAGGGGAAAGAAGAATATTATTGACACCATTTATATCAAACCCTATTATATCAAGACCTTGGTTAATTAGTATTTTAAAAATAATTAAAAAAGAGTAATGAGTTTGGTAAACTCTAAACCACACCGAAATGAGATAGTGAGGCCAGAAACAGAGCACTTCCTTGTTTAAACAGATGGATGTCAGTGAAGCTGTGACCAGACTAAGTGATTCCTAAGGCATGAGTATAGAAGCGATTCTTCAGATTGAAGGATTGAACTTGTTGCGACAAGATCACAAGTTGGAAACCTGAGGCAACCTGGACAAATAAGGTTGAGTGACTAAACCAGTCTCTTGAAGGTGAAAACACTCAGCACATTGCCAACTACTATCTTTTCTTCTTTCTCTCTTTTCTCTCTGGAAGTGCTCTCAAGGCTGGAAGAAAAGTTAGTCATCTCGGCCTCTTAAATGGTGGTTCGCTTGCTAATTAATCCATGTCTTGTGTGGCAAAGTCTGAATCAGACATCTGAGTGATGCTGCCACTGTGCGTCATTAACAAAATCCCACAAAGTCCTAAGAAGACACACATAAATACGGGCACACACACCTCAACTGCAATGTACAAACAATCAAAAACTCATATACGGGGGTTGAAGGTTGCTGGAAAGCCCAAAGTCACTCTTGGCTTCAGTATTAAAAAGCGGAGCGCCAGTATTACAATCTGTGTGCTGAAGACAAATTCCCCAGCAAGGAAAACAATTACATTCCACAAACCGGTGACCAATTTGCATTCATATGTAAATCCACAACAATCCCAGCCAATGAATGGGCTTTATTGAGTGCTTTAGTGGCATTTAGTGATTTAGTGGAAGGCTCCTTCAAATGACCTTCTAGCAAAGTCCATTACTTTACTCACCCCACCCTTCCAAACACACACACACACACACACACACACACACACACACACACACACACACACACACACACACACACACACACACACACACACACACACACACACACACACACACACACACACACACACACACACACACACACACACACACACACACACAAGACTTCGGAGATGCAGGTAATTCACCATTAACTCAAGCCACTCAATTCCTGAAACACTGCCAAGTTCAATTGTGTGAGTGAGTTAGATGGAGAAAGAGAATGTGAAAGAGAATGAGAGAGAGAGGGGAAAGGACAGACAGATGGAAAGAGCAATTTATAGAGAGTGTCTGAGAGTGAGTGAGAAAAAGGAAGAAAGGGATGAAGGCACTTTATTTTACCACTTCCTGCGCAAGAGCATCGCTTCCCATCTGCCCGAGAGAGAGGGGGAGAGAATCCTGGTCAACCTCAGCTCCATACCAGTTGGACCATCTGACCACTCCAGCATTACGTCATCCATTAACCACAGAGCTTTATACACGTAGAGAGGTCTCGCTTGAAGACATTAATTTATCAAGAAATAATTCTGTCCCTAAAGCATAAAAAAACATGCACAAAAGGTACAATAAACAACTTGACAGAACAAACAGCACAAAATGGCTTCTTGTGATGTTTTGAAATGCAAATTCAAGTTAAAAAATGTCCATTTCAGGCTAAACAGTACATAAACAGGAACACTACACTACAGAAAATGGGATAAATTGCCTACATCACTATCAACCTCATAATAACCCTTAGTAACCCCATTTAAATCAATTCATCCGTGGAAGGTGTACCTAACACACACCAACACACATACACACACAGCCTACACACAGAAACAGAGCTGAGACACACTAACCACACACAGCAAATGTATTAAATGTGAGGGCAAACCAATTACAGCACATAAACCAATTCTTACTAAAACGAACACCACACACAGGCGGTACCGTACACTCAATCCTTCTCATAGCGCTGTAATAACCATCGCTTGTGTTTAGCTGCAGGCTGGACCAAGGGGGGGATAGTGAAAAACCGTGTAATAATTTTCTGAGCTTAAGCTGCAGCGGAAAAGAAACGTTTTATTTTAGTAAAGAGTAATTATTTGTTCCTATTATTGCATGTCATATTTACACTACAAGCCTGAAATGAAATATGTACTCATGATGTTCATGCATGTGCGCACCATAAACTGTTACGTCACAACATGTCATAGTAATTCATCTGTAAGTGATGAATTTATATTTTTTTAAAACAACACGCATGAATTACAGGTGAGGTGGGATGCAAGAAAGGCGATTGTGTTAAATGTTATCGTCATTTAAATTAAATTAATGTGCTGTAACTGCTCACCATTTAGTCAAAAAAGACAGAAAAAGAATATGAGTTAGTGTCAAATATGCTGAGAATTAACACCCAAGCAGCTTTAGCCTCTTTAAGCTGATCGTTATATGCACATTCACTGTACAGTTGAACCTAATGGCATTAATCAACCACTGCATATAAAATTGTAAGCAGTATCTGCCAGTAAATATGCTCAGACAAGCCAACACTACCAGCCAAGCAAAAGGGCAGAAGGCCAAAATAAACAAATGGGAAAGAAAGTGAAAAATTGTATGCATGTAGCTACCTTAAGAGGAAGACATTTTTTTCTCAGAAGTTGGTGAACATTAAGTAGATCTTAGATACAAATGACCATGAGACTTACAGTATATTCAGAATTTGTTTCCCCATCCTCTTCAAATCAGATGAGAGAATGCTCCAGTTAGAGAGGGTGCTTTAGGGTAATGGGTGCCAGACTGTGGAGTAGTCTTCCAGATGAGGCACGCTATTTTTTTTTCCTTTTTGTTTTTGCTGTTGTGCAGTGCTCTTTTGATAGCTGTTAGGTACTAATGTAATACTTGATTTGCATATTTTCTTAGCAAATAAAACCTCGGACTCACTCTAGTTCACATTTTGTCGCCTGCGGTGCAGAACAAGCAGGATTCACTTGCTTTAGTGAATCTGAATATTACCCGGAGAGAAAAATATTTTCCACCTCTGATAAACCAGTGAGAATGTTATATTAACAGAGTTCAATGAAATCTCACTGCATTAACCAATTGTAAACACAGTAGGCTATAGGAAGGAATGCCTCACACTGTTTTGTGTGAAATGACTGAGTAATCAAATGCCATGCTGTCTGATTGTTGGCTGTCTGACAGAACAAAGATAAAATGGCAATGGGCATCTTGCTTACTTGATTATTAGTTTAACTGTTTTTTGATTGACTGCTGGCTGCCTGACTAAATGGCTTCCAAGCTAGCTGTCACAGTGGTTGCCTGATTGCCAGATAACCTGACTAAATGGCCAGTTGTCCAGCCAGCTGGTTAACGGACTAACTGATTGGCTGGCTGGTTGGCTGGCTGGCTGATTTGCTGGTAGACTAATTGACTTGCAAACAGGAAGGTAACATTTATAGCTGAGAGGAAGCTGAGAAAACAACAGGAGTACACTCCATTCAACCATCCTGCACTGATGACACTCTGATTGCAATCACAACCAGGCACACAAGAAAGGCATATAAATGCACACACGTTCAGAAATGCACTTAGTCTGTACAGTAACATGTGTGTCAAGTAGCCACAAGCATAAAAACACAAAGGCAACAGGAACAGAATGCAAATACAGAACAGACAAAGACACTAACAAGTAGTGCACATTTCCTGTTCGTGGGTAGAAAAACTGAATTATACGTATGTTTAGGTTCCATTAAGCATTACTGTGATCATTCAATCTAAAGCAAACAAGTTGTCGCTAAAGAGAATAACAAGTCAAACAGGATATTTTACTTGGTCTTACTGCTTTGGAACTGTTATACAAACCACTTCATGCCTTCTGATAGTGTAAAATTCGCTTAATGCAACTTTAATGCAACAGGGAGGTGAATGGTGGTAAAAATGGGGTCATGCTTATCGTTTTACTACAGAGATTCCAAATGGCAGCAAATTAAAAAGGTATTCTTTGACCACTGGTGGTGCTATAAAACTTTTATGGGTGGGTTACTGTTTTTTTTTATCTGGTGTTCAAATGCACTTGCAAATGTTTCATGAGGAAGGGAGAAAACACATTTTATTAGCATTTTGAATGGGAACCTAACTTTGTATTTGTTTACAAGAAAACTCCACAGTGCCCCTTTAATGTTTCTGTACAGTATATGCATACTCTGTCTGCTTTACAGTTCCTTGAAATATTCTCTGCCTCTGCTCCCCATCTTATCCCACAAAGCACTTCCGGCTAGGTGTGAACAGATTTTGAAAAATGTTGTTAGCTGAATCGAATCAGCCTAGATCAGATTTTGGTCATATTTCAGGCAAGTTCAATGTTCTGGCACCTTCTTCACCAACTCTGCACACTCTTTCGATTTCAATAACTTGACTTTTTCACTCTCCCTGTCTTTTTTTCCTTCTAAACTTCCCCCCTCCCCTGATAATCTCTGTATATGTTTCATTTCCCCCATCTCTCCCTCATTCATACCTACAGTAAACTGAGCAGAAAAAAGTATAAATCCATTCCCGCCCCACCACTTAGCCTGTTACAGCGTCAGCCACCTACATTTTCTGTTCTTCCCTTTTGATAAACTGAACAGATCAGGTCCCATGCTGCTATGTTAACCTTCCTCGCCACTCGCCACATTACATCCTCGGCCACCTACAAAGCTCTCTTCCCTCCCCCCCTCGCCTTCTGATAAACTGAGAAGAGCAGGTCCCATGCTGGCATGTTAACCTGCCTCGCCCACTCACCCCATTAAATCCTTTGACATCTACGCTGCTCACACTCACACTCTCTCACCCTCAGCCCAGTCACTAAAACCCGTTCATTATGGATAGTCTTCTCTGCGGGGGGCTATCACTTCAAAGACACCCTGCTTTCCTCTGCCGTGTCTGTGTGGAGAGGGTGCAGATGACAGGGTGCGATGAGGTGTACGGGAGGGAGAACTGGGGGTTGGGAGGGGTATCATAAAACTGACTGAGCCGGAGCCATGCGATTTATGTATTTATTCATCACTGAGGAAGATGCGTATTAAAAGGTCGAGCAATTTTCCAGGTCACTGACCAAACCCACATGGCGAGGAGGCGAGGGGATGAAGAGGACATGGGAGGAGAGACAAAATAGCGTAAGAGAGAGAATGTGGCTAAGATGGCAAGCTGGTAAAGACGATATTGGCAGTTGGATACACATCGGTGCATCCACACCTCACCTGTTTTTTTGTATGTGTATAGAGCCAGGTTTGCCCAAGCACCGCTGTTTGTTTGGGCACGGGAGAGAGAGAGAGTGCATCAGCGGTTTGTGTATGCGTTCATGTCTGTCTGCACACCGGCTGTGGTTAATGAGTTTGAAAGGTCAAACGCCTCTCCGAAAGATTAATGGGGTTTCCTCGGCACGGGGGTAATGGTTTACGAGGCCCAGCCGGACACATTTCCAACATGATGGTCATTACCACCACTGAGTGGAGACGGACGGAAGGATCACAAGCAAAGACAAGGACAACACAAAACTGCTGAGCAGAAATCAGTGTGTGTCTATCCATCTGATTTACATGTGTGAATCATTATGTTGCATATGTGATTATGTCTACATCTCATTTAAGCAGTCTGAGTTTAGTTTTACCTCTCATTTAAGCTAACGTAGGCAGATAATGGTTCAAAATAGATTTTCACTATATAATCTTTTGCTACTACGACTACTGAACTAACAACAGACAAAAAAGACAAGGAAGTCACCTCAATTAATGGAGCAGTAGATTAAGGTATCCTTAAAGAAAAAAAAACAAGACTAGCTTTATATCATTTCATTTGAAAAGTCTGCTGCAGGCTGCTTTCTGTGTATGGCTTGACACTTGTTGTGTTGCGGTACATTAATGCACTGGTGGAGTCTCCAGATCTTGATGGTCAATACTGACAGCTTTTTTGTTTTTGTTTGAAGCTACCAATTCACAGTTTCCTATAGACAACATCCAAGTTTGGTTGAGTCATTTACCCAGCTGGGTTTTTCAGACGATATTGCTTGTTGATATAATACTGTTTGACAGCCAAAACTTGACATGCAGATGCCCAGAGATTCACGTGCACAAGAATCCTCCACAGGGATGGAGAGCTGCCTGTGTTGAAGTGTCTGACTATGTGAACAAGTGCTGATTGCCATGGATATCATATGGCTGCCTTTGGAAAAAAAGATTTTTATGATGAGTGTGTTTCTGAATGGTAGCAGGTGCATAGAAATGTATACATGTGAAGGGCAATTTTTTGCAATATAAATGTACATCTAAACGTTACGTAACACTGCTTTGGAACATGTTTTAGTAGAATGTATGGTATAAATTTAATTTTAATGAAAGGTTTCTATAATCCAGTTCCAGATGAGGTTGGAGATGGCAGATGCAAAATGCAAGTGTTATTGGACAAGCATGATGTAGCATTTAATGATGTGCAAAAAATAAAGTGCAGACAGATGTACATACATGAGCATGTTTGATGTAAGGTGCAGTATTTTTCTCCATCTCTTGCTTACGCACGCGCGCACACGCACACACGCGCACACGCACGCACGCACGCACACACGCACGCACGCACACACACACACAATGAAAGAGAGAGAAAGCAAGTTCTCCTAACATGTGTCATCAGTTCAGATATGGGAGAGGAGGACCAGCAGACATGAAAAGTGCATTAAGAGTCTGCCTTCACACGCTGGCCAGCCTCAGCCCGAGCCAGCGAGGCAGACACTGACACAGCAGAACAAAGATGAAGAGGGGATACTCATGGGAGAGTGAAGATTGGAGTATAGCTGTAGATGTGTATGGTGTCTCCAAGAATGCCACGTGTGTTTGTATGTGTTAGAAACTAAGAGAGCGAGACTTTTGGGAGCATGTGCGTGGCTCCACGGCTACAAGCACGAGTGGATTTCTTGTCTTCAAAAACATGCACAGTGTATTGCCACAATATGAGAGCCTACTCTTGTCAGCTCACATAACTGTTACATAACTGAATCTGGGCCACTGGACAACATTGCCTCAGCTGCAGCCAATCCAAAAGCTCAAAGCATGTTGGATGACCTTGTTCACGACACAGCATTTCTCTAGTACTGATGTAAACACACTGAAAATGAGTGAAAATGGTGCAATAGGTTTTTGTGATTTTAGAAATCACCCATCATTTTGTTACATCAAGTTGCACAAATTCTCGATTCCACATAATATCTAAACAGACTAGACTATACAGGAGAATGTGTGTGTAGAAACACTACGTCTGTGTGTTTGTGTGGATCTTTGTGTACATTCCAGGACCTCTGTCACCCTCCATGACAGTGTGCTGGTGCTGCCTAAACTAGGCTCAATTGAGGCAGATGGTCTCTAAACCAACATCTGAAAGGAAGGGCAACACATTTAACCTCTGCTAGAACACTACACTACGCACGCACGCACGCACACACGCGCACACACACACACACACACACACACACACACAAACACACACACACACACACACACACACACACACACACACACACACACACACACACACACACACACACACACACACACACACACACACACACACACACACACACACACACACACACACACACACACACCAAACATTTTCTTCACAAAAACCTGTAGGTTATCTCTGATTCAAAAGAAACTGAAGTGGTAGAGCGTGCTTGGTCAAAATGGCATAACTGCAAGCTATTTTCAGTTCACTTCACAGACACATATAAGGTCATTCAACACCTTACATTTGCAGTTTCATATTTAGGATATGTCAAACAAAGAAATTAGCCAAGTCAAGTGGGATCTGAATAGCCAAATTTACCTACAGTGCCATAAAGGTGCATCTCCTTTAAGTCTAACTACAGATGGCACAAGCAAAGTCTTTTAAGCTTAAAGTCCTGTGTGACTCGATAAATCTGTTTGTCATGCTAAAGCATAAACGAGTGGGTGATTTTGTTTTCACCATTGAAAAACAAGAAAATTAAATGAAATGCTAGTAGCGTGAGGGTGTCAGACTGACTGAACTACACTGAGTTGTCAGTACAATTCCCAAAATGCCCACCCACATCAAGCCTCGCATTAATGCAGTTAGTGTTTACTCTCAATGCAAAACACCCAAAGTGGAAATTTTTGCCAAGAGCAGTGCTACAGCCCAGCACAAACACACTCCAGTGACATTTATCAACTTTAAACACCTCAGGACTGAAAAGCCTGCCAACAAAAACTCCTCTAATCCATTAGTATCACAACAAAAGCAGCAAAGATGAATAATGTGTTTGATGCATTCGCATAAAATTCAAGCAGAAATATGTCTTAACTGTCACATGCTGGTGGTGTGGGTGGTTAGAGACATTTTTAATTTTTTTTCCAGTTATATTTACTACTACTTTGCATATAACCTTTGAAGAACCTTTGAGAACAGGCTCTTGAGCCGTTTATATAAGGCTCCAGCAAGAAAGAACACATGCATTTGCAAAGCAGCTCTAGTTGATGTTTCATTGTGGGTTTTAAGATTTCTTTTCCCTACTCTTCACAACGTGAGACATGTAACTCATGCGTAAACATACTTAAGTGATTCACCTTCACAACCTGTTCCTCACTATGATACTGTAGATTAGCTTTATGAATACTGTCAGATTTAGGAATGTAGTGGCCTAATTGGTTACCTGCCAAAGGTTACATTTATATTTTGTTCATTTAGGGAAATAAAATTATATTATTATATTGGGCCTGTTTTCTTTGTGCCATTTCTTATGTTTTGTTGTGCCAGTACAGTATTTGAGTATGGTTGTATTGATATGGTGGCTTATGAATTGCAAAATGACAACATTGTCTGTCCTGATTAGCCAACTTCCAGAAGCAAAAAAACAACAAACAGTAGGAGGGTTTCTTCTTTATGTCGTTCTTCACTCAAAATGGGAACTTCTCAAATACATTGGTAGTTGTTTGAACCAAAATCCAATCCAAAATATGTAGATACAATAAGTGGACCACAACAACTTTAGCAACAAGGGCTACACAAAAGAGGGGCCTTTTTTGGGCATGTGCAAACGTGCTGAAAACTTTGCAAACAAAGTGTTCGGAGTAGGATGAACTGACTTTTGACCTGTATTGATTTTAACATATGTTCACTAGGTTATGGAACTTTGAAATCTTTATATCTGCGTGAATGTTTGAATTTTCCTTTAAGTCTTCCTAAACCTGCACATTTTTCAGGATGCGTCTCAGAAGGCTTGAATAATACATAAAGACGGCAGTCTAAAAATTAAAAGCTAATGAATAAAAACTGTAGAACATTTCTTCCATAGTCTGAGATATACTGAAAATGCAAGTGAAAACAAGCAAGTCTCTGCTGACCATATTGCTCTCACATACACACGGGAAGTAACTGAAGTAGATGTTTCAGCATACATTCGTCAATGAAATAAGACTTCAAAATGCGCAGTCCATCCGCAGTTCCTTCATTTATCACAGGCAGCTGCACAGAGCCCCTTCCTCACTGTCCAATATGGATGAAACACCTGCTAAACCCCCCCCTCCCTCCCTGCTTTCCTCCCACATGTGCACAAACAAACACACACGCACACACATACACAGACTACTCTTTCTCCCTCTACCCTCCATCCCTCCTATACACTCACACACACTCCCCTCTCTTATCCAATGGCTCATTCTTGCCGATCCAAGCAGAATAGCCCTGATGCTGTAGTAGTGCTCTTACCCTGAACAAAGAAAATCAGGTGACCCTATTGGGATCCAATAGACATGCATACTCTCTCTAAAACACACAATTCATCAGTCTATCAGTCTCAGTCAATGTGTTCGAGTGAGTGGGAGGTAAATAAGGATCTGGCTGAGCTGCTGCATTGACTCGTTATAGGAACCCTTGGTCTGTTTGATTACACGTAACATACAACAACCGTGAAACAAAGCAGTGGTGGCAGCTTACAATTCCCTCATCACTTGCCCCCCCCTTACCCTGCCTTTATTCCCCTCCAATTTTCTTTCTGTCACTCCCTCAACCACTGTACCTCGCTTTGGCTCCGACACGGCGTCCCTCTTTCCTCACCCCCTCGACCTGACACACCTCTTCTTCCATTTCTTTCTGTTTGTAATGCATCATTTTTTGGATGAGTCTCCTCTTTCTCCCCCTCCTTCCATCCACACCTGTGCCTGTAACCCTTCCTTCCTCCTGTCCCTGAGGCATCAACAAGAGAATGTCGCAGCACTACGCCTGTCATCTTCACAAATCGCTCTGACCTTTCCTACTCACAGGGGTCAGAGTCATCTGATCCAACACACACACACACACACACACACACACACACACACACACAAACACACACACACAGGTTCAAGGCTGTCCTTGGCAGCCAAAGACAGCCGAAATAACCATGCATCCATCACAGACAATTAGTCCCAATTGATGCCCGGGAGGGTGGAGCGCTATACACCTCTTCCAGTCTGGGAATTACTGGTAAACCCAATATTAATCAATCTCACTTATAAGTACTAATTATAAGATTCACTAATAGCATAATGTATGAATAGAGTTTAATAATGGATAGTCACTTTATTTAAATTCAAGTCAACAGCAAACACAAAACAAATCTAAATAAATGGTATATCACTGGAGTTATAGTAATAATAATGAAAGTTGAGTAGAAAGTGGCCCTGCTGTGTTGAACCTTTAATTTAAAGTTAGTCTCTGCTGCTGCCTTAAAGCTGCATTCCAGCAATTTAGTACTACGCTTCCACAAAGTGGGACGGCTTGGTAGATATATTTTTAAAAACAGAATGGTCAAAATGGATGCAGAAGATCCTGAACTATACTGAGTTTTGGATCCAATAATGTTAACTGGTGTGTTCACATCACACACTAAATGAAATTTAAGCAAATAAAAAGACGCAAATGAAAACAAATTATTATAAGAAGTGCAAAGTTGGGCAAAGATGCAACTACACAAATGTTTCAGCTTTCATTTGTGATACGTTTCCATTTAAGTATGTATAATTAATGTAAATTAATCCCAAACTATCAAATTAAACTGTGTTGCAGCATTTCCAGAGCATCATGTTGGGAAATATAATGATATGATATGAATTTGAAATTAAATATGACATGAGAGGCTTGGGCAGCTCACTTGCAAAATAAAGTAGCAGGTAAACAATAGACTTCATGCCTGCCAGGAACATAGTGCAGTCAAGTCACCCGGGTCACACTGACATGGCAAGGCATCGAACAAAAGTACGTCTTCACAAACAGGATGAACCCACAGGTTACGCTGCAGTTTCTGAGACTCTTTCCCTCACGCTCTCAATCTCTCCGATTCCTTTCACTCACTCTGCTTCTATTGTTCTGTACCTTGCTTGTGCCCGCTCTCTCTGCTTGCTGCAGAATGGATGGATGCAGAGGGAGGGTAGGAGGGAGGAGAAGCGAGAGGGAGAAGAGGGGAAGTAAATGAGATCCCGATGAGATGCCAAGGTGTGTTAGCAGTGAGGCGTGGGGGATGAGAAAAGCGGCCTGAAGGGAGGGGAGTGGCTGGATTGACTGTGTGGAAGCCGCTGGTGTGGGATGGTGGACACCCGTCTCAGCCTGCACGGAGCCCCCCAGTCGTATTAACGTTTACAAAGACAGCTCAAGATATGAGAGGCATATGAGAAGACAGAGGGAAGAACAAAGGAGAACAGGATAAAGGCAGAATAGATGAGCCCAAAAGTAAGGAAGAACTAGCAACATGCAGCCTCACATATAAGCAACACAGGAAAATGCTGTTGGCACATGAGAAGAAATTAAATAAGCACTTAAAAGTATGAATAAGAGGTTCTAAAATAAATTAAATATGCTCAAGGGCGGACTAGAAAAGACAAAAATCATGAATGATGATGAAAGAGCCACACAAATACTGTAATGTAATAAAAGGCTTTAACAAAATCCCAATACAGGGAGAACTTCTACTTTATGTACACACATTTCCTCTGTTGAAACACAGCAACACTGGTAGACAGGTAGGTCAATTATTTAATTTAATATGGATATATGGCAATTATAAGAAGAAAAAAAAGGGAGGAAAAATCATCCAGTGTTTTTTTTTGTCTCCCAAATCCTTATGAACGGCAAGAACAATTGCTGCCAATACCAGCCTTCAGGAGCACATTGCTTTCACAGCAATTAATCGCTGTCACAACATCAATTAAACAAAAGCTAGCATCCAAATCCGGCTATCCAGCATTCCAGGGAATCAAATCAATCTGGCAATGAGTCTGCGAGTGTGGCATCCAATGCTGGAGAGGAAGTGTGTGCTTGTGTGTGAATGCAAGACAGTCCAAACATGTGTGTCTAAGTGTTCGTGTGAGCCTGTGTATCCGCATGTCCGTGCACAAAAGGGCCCTTCAGCACCAGATATTGTCACACCATGCGTGTGTGCGTATGTTTCATGAGAAAGCTTGCATGCAAGTGCAACATGTACGTGTCAAGCGAATATGTGCATTTGACCCTGAGTTGCGTGTGTGCCACTTGTGCATTAATGTGTGTCAATGATGTATGGCTGTGATGTGTGTAAGTGTGTCAAGTGTACTTTTCTGGAGCATATATAGGTTACAGTATACGTTTGTATAAGTGAGGCTGAGACTGGCAAGGAGTGTGTTTGTATGCACATGCTCGTGTGTGTATCCAAAATCCACTCAGCTATGCTTTGCCACTAAAGCCCCTCTTTAGAGAAAGCCTGGGGGTCTGAAGCCATTATGTTCTTTTCTACTTCAGAAATCTCAGAACTGATTAGGGTCACTTTCCTGGCTTCACCTGAGCCAGCCTTCCGTAAAACACACACATTCAATCAGCATCCTGTTTGAATTGATACAGAAGTTACAGAAAACTATAGGTTTACAATATCTTGGCTAACTTGTGAGTGAAGAAAGTATTTATCTGTCGCAATCAGCCAGGCTGCCTGTAAATCGTTGAAGCACAGCAGAACCTACCCAGCTCCCTCACTCTCTCGCACACTTCAGTGAAGATGCAAAGGGGCAATTAACCGAGCCAGCTATCCAAATCCCAATCCCACATCCCCATTAAATCTTGATAAAGACTCAGTGACTTGTACATTGTTCCCCTGTATTCCAGTTTTGATCCTCAGTGTAATGCTGATGGAAAGACAAAGAGAGGAACTGACACTATTGCTGACCCACTGTTAAAAAGTATTTTAGAAACTGATACTGATTCGAGAATAACTGAGGCTAAAAAAAGAGGAGAGCTGCATGCAGTGGGATAAGCAGTAAGGCATCAGCTTATAATGAGTCCTGTCGTCCGTGCCACAGCATCCCTGACTGTTAGAGTATGAAAAGACAAAGAAACCAGTTGCACCAAGATGCCGTGACAAAAGCTCACAGCACAATTCTGATCATTGTGACAATAGACGGGGATTTTCTTTTGCCTTGACAAAACTGACTTTTTCCCTCTGAATAAATCAGAAAGTGGTTGCTGAAACAGACAGTGTCTCTTCCTGTATGCTATTAGAAATGTCAGAAACAGCTCAGTTAATGTCTTTGGCACAAAATCATTTATTTAGTTCACAATCTGCAAGGCTGCTAATGTTATAGATTTTTTGTTGTTGTGTTTTTTGTCCATTTATTTAAAAGAAAATTACTAATCAACTGAGTGACTAAACACCTTACAAACTAATTTGTTCGCATTTTGGTCTTATTCAGGAAAAACGCTTCGACTTCACAGAGCACAAATGCGTAAATCTGTCACAGTACAGCTTCTTGAAGAGAGTCTCCCCGTTAAGAGGCAAACAAAAATCTTCTTTTTAAATGTGCACTTTTTGTATATAAAAAAATTAGGTCCGTTTTAACTCCGCTAAGATGAATACACTGCAGTTGTGTGATGCACCTGCTTCCCATCACAGGACTGTGCCTGTATCAGCACTGCCTGGCTGCTGCAACTGCCGATCAGTTTGGAAACAAGGGAGCCAACACAAACAGTTTCACATACCTTCTTCGCCGTGACAATCTTCCACAAGGTTCAGCAATAATATCCAAAGCACCGAAACCAGCGTTTTACGGAGATCCATGTTTGTCTGCCCTGTTCTGCGGGGCTCTTGTCATCTCTCTCCAGCCTGAGCGCAACGCACCACAGCCGAGACGCACTCAGTGTTTGAATGGAGCAGATGCCGTCTGGGCAAGTAGTGCAGTATTCAGAGAGCCACGCGGCCTATTTGATATCTCGGGGGAGGGTTTTGTCGAAGAGATTGACAACGAGCGGGCGCAATGAAGTGGGATATGGAGTCGAGGGTACAGGAAGGTCGACCTATCGTGGAGCTGGAACCTGAAATCTCCGCGCCAGGTGTTTCCACTACAGTTGAGTCAACCCTGCAGTACTGCTTCTTTAAAGATGTTGAGATGTCCTTTTATAAAAGCACATGGATTTGGATTTGGTGAGAGTGATGTGTTAAACGATCACATACAGGTTTTTGGTTCTAAATTAGGACCCATAAGGGACCCCCCCCCCCAAAAAAAGGTGTGTGGGTGTGGGTGTGTGGGGGGGGGGTGCAGATGGCCCTCAATTTGGTGTTATCATTTAAATTAGGGTGGTAATCTGTGATATAAATGTTACAAAGGGGTCGATCTACCAGCCAATTTAAACACGCATTGAAACCTGCTATCTCTCATGTTAGCTGACAGGTCTTTAAACACAACAAGCAACTCTGGACTACAACCCAAAAAGTTAGTTTAATGCATTAAAACAGGCCTGTATTTATATTTACAATCAGTTGACAAACACAGTCAACGTTTATTTTCCATTATTAAGACAAACTCTTCAAATAATGTATGTGAGTTTAAACGAAAGTATATAGACAAAAATGTAAAAATGTAGACTTTACAATCACTGAATT
This sequence comes from Scomber scombrus, assembly GCF_963691925.1. Taxonomy (NCBI): domain Eukaryota; kingdom Metazoa; phylum Chordata; class Actinopteri; order Scombriformes; family Scombridae; genus Scomber; species Scomber scombrus. The sequence continues at coordinate 8,998,585 of NC_084985.1, forward strand.
ACAAAATGTTCAACTTTTGCACGCCTGAGTGATAATATAGGAAAATATGACACAGTGATCGATCACTACCCCACATGGATCCAACCCAGGGACATTGAGATAAATGGGCTAAAAGCAGGACATAGACTGCACCAAATTTTTTCAGCAAACACAATCATGGCTATCACAATAATCTAAGAAGATGTTCAAACCTAACACCGATTGGTTGTATTAAACAGATTTTCAATGTATTTCTCCTTGTCATCCGAAGTGCAGTACTATATTAAATACTATATGCCATGACTCAAATGAAAATCTCGACTGTGTTAGTTGCCCCAGATCCCTTCCCATCATAACACAGAAGCCCTGAAAGAGCCTCCATAGGCTAAAAATCCCACCTAACATCTACATTAAGATAGCACCATCTAATCAGCATCACACACTCTTTTCTTTCTACACATAGTTTGCAAATTCACTTGAGATAATTTATATAATGGAGTATTGATTTGATGCCACTTAAAGCGAGGAGACATGTTCATATTATTCTCGGCCAAGCAAATATTGTGGTTATCCTCTGGGTTTGTTTTCACCTCCAGAGAGTCAGGAGAGCACGATGATTTGAGACACGGAAAATGCTGTTTCAAGGGTTTGCATCATTATAACACACAGGCTACACTTAAAAGTCCCTCTCTCCATCTCTCCCCAACGTATAGCTGCACACTCACAGAAAGTGCACACACACATGCGCACACACACACACACACACAGGCGCACACACACACACACGCACATGCACATGCACATGCTTTTCCCTGAATTGATCATTCTCACAGTTTAGCTTGGAAAGCAATACAGTTCATTGCTGATTGACAAGTAAGATTTGTTTTTTGCAAAGAGAAAACTAGTGATGTAAACACAGGTTGAATCTCTAATCAATAGTCTTTTCTAGGTGTTGAAAGGAGATGAGTGCAAGAGATTTAAAGAGCTTGCTCCGCTGCGTATCCATCTTTTTAACAAATCATCATCACATGGGTCACTCAAAACCTCAGATTGTCAAGAACATGAAAATAATGTATAGTATATAACCAGTTATTTTTGATTAAATTCTGTATTTCATAAATATATGTAAGAGCAATTCAAGTGGCTCTGCAAATTACAGTGACCCAGTGGTGTTGAATTCTGTCCTCAAAAGATATCAAGAGCATTCGTCTGTCTGGTTATTGTGTGAAATTACCCTCCTGCCCTCCTTTTTTAGCTACATTAAGTTACTTTTCAAACTTTAATGACGTACTAATGAAAAGGCTAGCCAGCATACCTAATTTTCCCTTTAAGCAAGCCCCTGCAACTGCCACACATAAAACAGCTCTGTAATAAATGTAATGAGTACTTTTAATACCTTACGCTCAAACTCAAACCTCCACCCCCCCACATTGGTTCCATAATCAACGGTAAGACTCATTACAGCGGTTGTCACCCATCCCCCCCTGCATCCCTGCTCTCTCTGCTCAACCACACACACATAAACACACAGTAGCACACAGATTATGGGTCATCAGCCTGACTGATCCTCCCCAGCAGGGGGGCTGGTAGCCTTAGTTCTGGGAGCTGATGAACATGATCATCTGTCCTCCTCGGTGGTCATTACTCACCAAGGACAGAGGCCAACAGCCCTACTCTGTCTCTCCCCTCACAGTCCAGCACACAACAGTCTCTTTTATGCTCTCACTCTCACATTGTATATCTGCTGCTTCCACATCTGCCAAATTTCAAAGCCTAATTTTATAATGTGGTGTGACTTTCTCACAGTTCATTCTTACAGTTACAAGAAAAGGAAGGTGTTTTTCTGTATATTATGACAGATCCCAGGGAAATACTAAAACCAACAATGTGTAAGTAGCCTTACAGTGTGCTGGTTGGTGGGTGTGTTATCTCACAGTGAGACAATGAGATATCCAGGAAGTCCAGTTTGAGATTAATGCATTTAAAGATTTTATCTTTTTAAAAGCGTCCATAATTTTCTAAAACAGCTGGACACTGTAGTTTCTAACAAACATAACTCAATCAGGAGTAAAAAAAAAAAAAAGTGCATGAGCCAAGGACTATTTTCAACGGCGGATTAAAATCCAGAAGGCAGTAGTTTTGGCAGCACTACAGTGTTTGTGGGATTGACTCAAAATAAACCGCAATGCTTGCATTCATTGTAATAATGCAACATGTTACCCAGTGCAACATTGTTGGTTACTGATGCTGTTATTGTAAAACAATGGAGGTCTATGGCACAGAGGAATAAGCTATCAGGATTTGGCTAAACAGACAATACTTCTAAGCTCAGTTCATTGTTGGTTTTGGTATTCTCATTTTCTCAGATTTATTAACAATAAGAATAAAATTTACAGCTTTAAGTCTTTAAGAAAAAGGTCATGCTTCATTTCATTTGATTGGTTTCTCACGTCACTCATACAGTATTTTTTCCCTTTTCCCCTCTGTCAACACATGCCCACACACCACGACTCAATCTGCTGCAGAACCCCCACCCCCTGGCCAGTTCGCTTACATTATTGATCACAAACACAATGACCAAGGAAAATAAAACTAAATGTAAATCACAACCTGTTAGCGTATGGTGGGGAAAAGCGTTGAAGCAGTAAATAGATGTCAATCCCAGCACACGCTTCATACACACACGCACACATTTACATGCAGCTCAGTTCTGCAGGTTCATTATCATGCGACAATTTCTTGCTGATACGCTCTACCGGCCCCTCCCTCACTGGTCCTTCTCTCTCATACGCGCATACACACACACACACATCAGAGAAAAGAGGTGAGGAGGAGGAGAAGAGGAGGAGAGGGAGTGGAGTCACTTGACCTTTTCCGTTCTCTGGACATTTCCCTAGTCATGCACGCACAACAAAGGGGGGAACAAAGAGATAATGGGAGAAGAGGTACATGAGCACATGCTTGTATGTATGAATACGGGTGTGTAATTGTGCTCTCAATCCCTCAAGTGTGAGTGTTAAAGGTTATGTTTAAGACTACATCAACACTAAACCAGCTGGATCTGACACTGGCTGCTAGATAAACACTGTTTTCTTTTGTAAATGATGTGAATCCACACCAGCATTTTAAGTTTGTTTTAATAAAGATTTCCATCCAAACTGAAACTGGACAAAAAAAACAACTTCTATTATTCTCCTCTTTTGGTCTGCAAAAGACAAAGTTGTACCATCAGGACAGTTGTGCACCACAGCCGTCATCTATCAAAGCTCAGGATAGATAGGTAAAACCTTCATTGAATTCCTTCATGCTTTCATGGTCACCTGTACAGTTTTTCAATATAGTTTAACTCACAATTTAGTGTCTCTAATATACCTATTGTTTTCTTGTCAAACAAATAAATAAGCATGAAGTATTAATGGCAGCTCCTACAGTAGATGCTTATAAATCCTGCAGCGCTGCACTCTGATTAAATCAATATGTTATGATTGATTCTGACAAAATAAACATGCATACAGCTTAGTGATGATACCTGTAATGATTGCTTATGTTGACATAAACTGGTGGACCATGAACTGGTTAAAAGGCGAGAGGAAATTCACTTTACTGCTGCACAGCCAAGATTGCGTTTGATCCGGCTTACGTCATTGTTTTCCAAGACTTGCACTAAAATATTAGGTCGCTGTTTTCATACTGATTTAATGTGGAGAGGATTTTCAAAAAAGCTCCATTTTCCTGTGTGGAAAATGTCTTTTTCGGTTTGGATGGAAGGACAAAATAGTGAGAAAAAGATGCATTTCCAGATTTAGCCAGATTAGTGTCGACACAGTGTAAGTCTCAATTAGGGTGGGCAGTTTCAGTTTTGACATCCCTTCTGTCCCCCCTTCTTTCTCCTCCTCCTCCTGCATAATGTCGCAGTAATCTTTTGACACCCTTTGGGATTTAAGAAAAGCGTAGGAGGAGTGATAGGGGCTCTGAGGACAGGAGAGTAGAGGAGAGGAATGTAGAGGAGAGTAGACAAGAGGAAAGGAAAGGAAAGGAAAGGAAAGGAGAGGAAAGGAAAGATAATGAAGGAAAGGAAAGGAAAGGAAAGGAAAGGAAAGGAAAGGAAAGGAAAGGAAAGGAAAGGAAAGGAAAGGAAAGGAAAGGAAATGGGTTAATAGAAGGAGATGATGGAGTGAGCGGGTGTTTGATAACACAAGGCTACAAGTCCCAGATGTATTGTACCATAGCTGTGTTATTCCCAAGACGGGACCCTGTAAACGCTGCCAAGTGAAAAGGTGTTAATGTGTCTTTGAAAGAGATATACGCCTACACACATATACAGTACACTTACACACACACACACACAAAGATGTGTCGTGTTAACACACACACACACAGATCCCCACGCCCACACGCACAGCAGTGGTGACAATAATAGATACAGAGTGTTTTAAATGGGCACAGGGGAGCGGGCGTCATTATTTGCTTTATTCAGATGGGTGTGCAAAGAATCGTCACTCCCTTTATGAGATGATTAGCTGCTAGGCGATGATCACACCAACATTTCATAATGAAATTAGATTACAGATACGCTCTAACAATATCAGTGGACGGATTGTTTTTATTGCCTTCATTAGTATTTCTGTAATAGCCTGTGGTTTGTTGTTGGATTTATTACAATCTTACTTTTCTTTTATTAATGCAAATGAGATAATAACCTTTACGTGTGGTTTGACTGTAAATCAGACTTTAAATAATCATTAGGGGCATCACATGTGGTGTGAAAGTGACAATGGGGGGAGTTTTAGAGTTGCCCATGAAGCTGTAGAGTAACTTTATTTTTGTCTAATTTGAAGAGCAGGTCACAGTGGTGTCCGGGCAGTACGTCCTGGGAAAAAAAAGGTAAAACAGCCCATGGGAGGGTGACTGTCATTGGCTAATGAGTCCTTGTGTTGCAATTAGTTCCAGGTACAAGAGTCTGTGGTGTCATCAAGGTCATTTGAAAAGGCTGTATTCAGAATCAGGACACAACGTGGTCTGAATATCAGCCAAAACTTTCAGTTAAAACAAGCATCTAATCTATTGTTCATTTCAAAATCTGATTGATGATTTCACGGCTTAATTTACCCACAAATCCTTTTCTTGGGATTTGGTTTTGGTTTGATGAAATTAATTCACTAAGAGTACACACTTTTTTCAAATGGAGCGTATCTCACTTTGGAATTAAACTCTTCAATTAGCAGATAACACTACTCCCGGACACTGCAGCCAAAAATAAAGAATCTTGTGTAATTGAGGTGATGTTGCTTCTGACGTGGACTGTTTCCAGATGAGTTTTTGTGTTGTTGCCTCTGACCTGACATTTTTGGCAGAGCACTTAAGCAATTGGAATTACAAGGAAAACAGTGGGGTTCAATATTTAATGCTAGTCACAAACAACATCTCACTTACACCATTCTTGCTTCCAATTTTCTGAAATTATGGGGGCAAGAAATCTGAAAGTCCAAGTAATACATTGTATGAAGTGACACTACAAAGTATTGGATAGCTTTTGGCAAAAGAGATTAACATACTCTGTACTTAATAACAAACTTTGATATCTTTCCCCTGTGAAATGCATCTTTTATTTAGTTACCAGAGGGTGACAAGAGAGATAGAAGAAAAAGAGAAAAGAGTGGCAGATGGACACCATAAAAGAGATGGTGCAGGAAAAAAATGAGTAAATATACGCAGGACTTAAAGAGAGAAAGAAAAAGAGAGATGTTGAGGTAGAAAGGAGGACAAAGTAAATGCAGGGCCAAGCCAACTGTCAAGTAGACATGTGGCAGTTTGCAGATAAGACCCATGACTAAGTAATCAGGAATATACAGTGTGATCTACTGCTCACCGACACATTCCCGGATATGACATCTGCCCGGCAGCCTCATTTTCTCAACCACAGCATGCCGGTTCTGAGGCAACTCACTCGGCAGGAACTGAATCCGATATCGCTTTTCCAAAGGATTGTTATTCCAACCACCACTGCTACTGCGCCAGTATTTTTAAATATCAACACAGATAGTACGAAACTATCGTGACTCCAGATAAAGTTCAATTATACAGTTTACACAAACGGCCTTAGTTCGTACGGAGCGGTGTGTGTGTCTGTTCCTCTTTAGCAGGATGATCCTTTTATATTTAAATCTGTATGTATGTGTGTGTGTGTGTGTGTGTGTGTGTGTGTGTGTGTGTGTGTGTGTGTGTGTGTGTGTGTGTGTGTGTGTGTGTGTGTGTGTGGTAGTTCAGGGTTGCAGGGTGGTTTATCAGACCACGAATACACTCTGTGCAGGTGATGGGAGATTAGGGAACGCCACTGTTTCCAATTTTTAGAGCCGACTTCAGACAGCCCGGAAAATGGAACAACTGTGACTACTTTTGCTTTTTCTTCACCTCTATTTTGTTTCGTTTACCCATCTTTTTTCCCCTCCTGTCCTCTTCTTTCTCACCCCACATACCCTTTCTCCTCTCCTTCCCATCTTTCCTCTTTCCACATGCACTCCTTTCATTTCCTTTCTTAATTTTCTTCCCCCGTTTTTCCAACTCCTTGTTTTACATATTTCATTTCTCTCTCATATTCTGTAGCATGACACTGAGCACAAAATGATGTCTCACTTTCGACGTTAATGAAGCCACACTAATGTTTTTGTTTGTTTGTGTTTTATATGTTCAGACTTCTGGATGGTTGCAAACTTAAACGCATTTTTAATAGGTAAAGTAATATCCAGACTCCACAGCAAAGCTGAAACATTTCCTAAGATAACATCCAGACGGGGAAAACTGCAACACGTTTCATCTTTACTCTAAAAGCAGGGGTGGGCCATGTTATAAAATGTGCCAACAGTGTCAACTATCATACTGACATAAAGCGGAACGCAGTGTGAGCTACAACAGTCATCCAATTTTGTTTTCAATAAACAGACTGATCCCAGCAGTTGTTAGCCACATTATAGGGCTATGCTCTGTACTTTTCTTTTCTCCTCATGAAGAAAAAGGTGAGAGAGAGAAAAGGGGTGTGAAAAATCAATTGAGTCAAGTATGAGGGAAATGGAGAGAAGAAAGAGAGAGAGAAGGAGTGGTGGACTGAGAGTAAAAAATGTTTTGGTTTGTCAGCATGGGCTTTGCTTTTATGAGATTGAGATAGTCTACTGAAGTATGTTTAGAGATCTACATTATGTCCCTCTGAAGTTGCAGCCGCAATTGTTTTGCAAGTGACACCTCAGCATAGTTGGGAGTTGCAGGGTTCAGCCTCACTACACAAGTACAAAATGTGCAGCGGCATGTGTGGCACACTGAGTAATTAAACAGCTACCTAATACAGGGCACATGGTGGATAAATTAGATTACGGCTACGCAAATCAAAGGTAGTTTAATAATATCTCCTTTGCTGTAATTACGACATACAACTTTCTGCTTGCTGTAGTCATAGAGACATGCAAGAAATCTGCTCATCACCCTCCCACTGCTGCACATAATGAGCATCAGTAAATGCACATGCACACACACACACACACACACACACACACACACACACACACACACACACACACACACACACACACACACACACACACACACACACACACACACACACACACACACACACACACACACACACACTGAGCTGCTTCCTGTCAGAGGAAAGGATGAAAAGGCTTATTTAGGGGAAAGAATTAGGGTGCACAATCATCCGAACCCCATATTTGTGATCAATGGTGAACCAAATAAAAGACATATTTTGTATTTTTCTAGCTGTCTTAATTATATTTACACAATGTACTGTATATATGTGACACTGTATTGCTTACCGCCTTATTTTAAGTTGAGTTTTTTTAAGTAGCTGGGTTATCCAAGTGTATTTACAGTGGGTAATGTAGTTATGTGTAAGTACAAGTATTGACACGTTTGCATAGAAAAAAACACAGATGGTGAAAGAACCATTATTTTACAAACAAAACAGATGAAAGAAATATGGAAAAAGTTTTGTGTGGAAATATTTTAGAATCACATATTGGTGCTTGGTTCATTTCAGAACAAAGGAAGAAAGAACGAAAGAAAGGCCTCCTCAGGGATCCAGCTGTGGCTTAAGAGCTGGCAGATATTAGGTTACTGTGGGGCCAACTGATGGAACAATAAAGAGAGAGAAATATGCATGGACAGGAGAAGAGAAAGCGACAGCCACACAGTTATATTCCTGCATAGATGTGAGGCATTACAGAGGTCTATGACCAGGGTCAAACTGTTTTCATCACCCCTGTTTACTCCTTGGTGCTGGATGATGAGGACTTTAAATTGCACTAAGATTGCATCGTACAAAAAAATGAATATGAATATAATGGTTGGAGGCTGGCAATAACACCAGTTGAAGAGGTCCACTTACAGTACAAACCAATCTCATATCAATACACTGCAGAAAGATTGGGTTGCAGCAAGAACTGAGGTATTCACTGCAGTTATGTTGAAGCTTAACAGATGGCTCATCCTTCTTCTTTCTCTATTTCTGGCCACTTTCAGAAAAAAGAATCAGCAGAGGTATATTACACTTGATAGCTTAGTGCAGGGAAAAAAACTGAGCGTAGGCTGTATATGATTACAACAGGAAGTGTCTGGATAGGCTTCTTCTCACTGTTTCTGAACAATGATGTCCCAGTATATTATGTGGACAAAGGTGACACAGAAGTACTATTTTTAACAAGTTGTCGGGCACAGAGAGTATATACAGAACACTACGACTGTCTATTGTGACAAAACGCAAGAACTGAAATACTAAACAATCCACCAATTTGAACTAGAACAGGAGGGTAACCTGCCTAATGCTGTATGTTATTTGCTATGACCCTGACTGATAAACATTGCCAGTGTAGCTGTTAACGGTAGCTGCTTCAGAAAAAAATGGCATATCCATTGTCCTTTGCCAAATACCCTAAAACGTAGCCATTTTTCTGTTGTTGTGCATAATTATATGTTATTATGTTTCAGAAGCTTCCCTTCAAGTCTGCTTTCCCTAGGTCTTAACAGGAGTGTATAACCTCAGTTGACACAAGGGTGACGTTCTTGTGTACCACCACAGAGATGGATTGGAGTTTAGACTACCAATAGACACATTTGGCAGTATTGTTGGAACCAAAACCAAAAAAGTAGGAAGCCAGTGAGGGATCATGTGGGTTTTTTGCTTCTCTACACTGGTTACTCCTGCTGGTCAGTCAGGGTACCTGCAAGATGAGAGTTGGATACAAGGTTAGTGTGAAAACTTCCATCCATTATGCTTTTCCGTTCAAACTGGTTGAACCCAGATGAGAAGCAAAGTCCTGTGACATTTTGTAGCACATAGCTGTGGTGGTAGCAGTGACACTGGAAACTGAACATTTCTTACTGGGAGAAAATGGGCAAAAATCCTGTTGGTCCATGTAGTCATGATCTCTGGCCAGGGATACATTGATAACTGTCAATTTATAGGGTAATTTCCATTCATGGTTTTAATGAAGTACATAGACCACCAGATCAGAATGGATACCATGTTAATCAGCAGAAAAATGTCCTTCACTTACCCATCAGAGAAGTTGCTGCTGGAGCAAGATGTTCAATCCTACCGTAGCCTATGTTTTGCATCTCTGTGATTAAATGATTGGTTCACAATTTTTCAAGTCTGTCTTGAAATAACGTTCAAGTGACCAAATGAACACTGACATTTTTTTCTTGCAATAATCATAAGTCCTATTCATAACAGTGAATAAAATATTTCTTCCTAATGTGCTTATAATGTAAGTGATAGGGGAGAAAATCCACAGTCCTCATTTAAATGTTATCTGAAGCTAATATGAGGCTTCAGCTATCTGAATCAGTCAAATCAAGTAGATATCTTTCAATGTTAGTCTTTTAATGCCAAATTCACTCTTTTTGTTATTATCCTTCCAATTAGGCTCAACAGAGAAACACTGTCTGAGTAAACACACAGAGGGAAGTTGATCCTAAAAAGACTAACTCTGGCAGATATCCACTTGAAAAACATTTTTGGGTACTTTAATATTCTTTTGAGACATACTTGAACAACTGTGAAAATGACAATTTGGGGACTCCAAACAGTAATAGAGAATATCAACAGACCATTGTGACTTTTCAAACTGCTGTACTTTCTTTAGTGGACAGAACTTTAAAAACTGCTTGTCAGCCTATAAGACAATTGACAAAGAACTGCATGTCTGTCTCTTCGGCAAATTGCCATTTGTACATCATGTTTTGCACAGTCTGTCAGTCCTTAAAATGCAGTTGTTGAGTCATAATGTATTACTGTGTTGACATTACCCAACAACTTCCAAACATGCATGGCTACTTGAGTGCAAGATAAAAAGGTATGTCAACATCCTTCATCTCCACTCACCAACGTTTAGAATGCGCGCTGACGGTGCTCAATTTTGCTGGGACAACAGCGCTATTTGCATAATTGATTACACCTGCAGCCTATGGCGCAGGGTACAAACAGAAGAGAAGAGCAAACAGCCTGATGATGACATTTGTTCTAGTGAGAGGAGAGCGAGCTGTCTGAGAGATTAGTACGCTGTGATGTAAGGTGAGCAGGCCAAAGGATGAACAGCTAAGCATATGCAAATTCAAAGCAGAATATTCATGCATTCCAATTGGGGTTCCTCTCTCCGGGATTTTGCGAGGCATGCAAATGAAAAATTGTTCCTCAAACTTTGGCTGAACTTTCTCTACCCTCTGTTGGCATTAAATATGTAATACGTTGTTGCATGAAGACAAATGTGTGTGTGTTGGCACGGATAAATGAGCAGTTTCTCTTTTTCAGATGTTGTTATGAGCTGAAACATTTTGGCACATTGTTTTTTGTTTACATTTGTGTCTGAAAGTTATGCCGCACATGCTTTTACTGGCCAATGTTTCTTTTCATGTGGCTCCAGGATCCTATTTGCGTGTTAGGTTTGTGCATAATTGTGTGTACATATGCATTTCAATGTGTGCATATCCTTTGAGATTACATCTGGTTTTCAAATTGCTTTTGCGTATATGTGTTACTTGCTTTCACCGGAAATGCAATGACAATTTTAACAGTGTCTTGACAAGCTGTGTAAAAGTCACCTCTAAAAACATAATTTGGGAAATGCGAGTGAACAACGCTGTTAGTATGCAGATCAGGTTAACCATTCCCTCCTTCTCAGCCCCAAATGACGAGATGAAAGGCCAAATACGGGCACCTGAGGCCTTGGGGAATTATACCGTAGTATGGAGATGATGGCAAATTAATAAGACCCAGAAAAAGAATGCCCTTATTGCTTTGACAAAAAATACTTTCTCAGTTTGTAACTTCATCAAATTGTCGACTGAAACTCGATCTGTTTACACCAAGAAACTGATCTGTATGAAAATAGCATCTCTGAGTTAAATAGGTACACATTCAACCATTTTTCAGCCTTCTTAAATCTGTGATATGAATTCATTGCTGCTGTTTAATATGTTTAATACATCACACACAGATTGCAAGGCTCCAGTATTGAGGCATTTTGTTTTCATACTTTACCCTGACAGTGCTGACATCACACGACTCAAAGAGCACCAAGTGAAGATTCCCATTTACACAACGTGATCACAGAGCAAACGCTTATGGAAACATCGTCTGACACACTGTTGACACTTTATTTACATCATTCTCTCTAATTATGCCCCCGAGTACACAGACATACTCTGTATTATTCACGCATACACACAGTGAAAGAAATATACACAGACACAATTCATTCAGAAACATGTATAGTTTGTGGGCCTGCACACACACACGCACACGCACACGTATACACACCTTCCTACAATCACACATGTAAATGAAGACAACTTGAATACTTGCATAATAGCTAGCAAAAGCACATCATTTGCACTCAGTAAACACACAAATACATACACACAATTTTACATGCACACATTAGATATTTTTGTTTCAATTGGAATAAAAACCACCTGTAACAGTTTTTACAATGGCACCTGCAGCCAGTTCAAGTGAATAAAATGACTTACCAACAAGAAGGCTGCAAAAAACAAAAACAATTAAATGTACATTTAGAGCAATGACTATCCACCGTTATAATTATCCCCAGAGACTGACCCCTGCTGATTTCAGCAGACAAATGTTTGTTTTGTGTGGGGTTTTTTTTTCAGTGTAATAGCTATAACTATATGCATATAGAGGATGGATGTGGCTCAGGAGGCAGAGCGGGTCGTCCACTAATCAGAGGGTCAATGGTTTGATCCCCAGCTCCTCCAATCCACATGTTGAAGTGTCCTTGGGTAAGATCCATCAACCCATTGGTGTGTGAGTGTGTGTTTGAATGGGTGAATATAGAAACCTTGTGGGGCGTTTTGGATAGGAAGCACTGTATTGCTCCTGATGAGTAGGTTGGCATCTTGCATGGTAGCACCTGCCATCAGTGTATGAATGTGTGTGTGAATAGGTGAATATTGGCATGTATTGTAAAGCCTTTTGAGTGGTTGGTAAGGCAAGAAAGGCGCTTTATGAATGCAGACCATTTACCATGTGTTTACCTGCAGACACAGATTAGAGCGTTGCAAGTACTTCAGTCTTTCTCATTGGCATCCGTACCTCAGCAAACCAAGAATATACACACACACACACACACACACACACACACACACACACACACACACACACACACACACACACACACACACACAACATGTTAATCTTTATCCTCCTGGCTCACCGATGTAAAAACATCAGAGGAAATTAAACCTCATTAAGAGATGCTGTTAAAGCCTTGAATCCTTTTAACTATCTTGCTCTCAACTTCCCTCATCTCTCTTATCATTCAGTTTTAAATATCCTTCCATTCCTGTCTCTCTATCTGTCACACTCTAGTAAACCCATTATTAATGCTGCCCCTACTTTATCTCATGTCGGTGTGTTTATATGTGTGTAACAATGATTTAACCAGGTGCTTGTCCATTGTCTCTCTGCTTTTGTATTATGGCACTGCAGTGCTAGGTCCACGTGTCCTGGAAGATTTCAATGTCTCGGACAAATGGGAGAAATTCCAATCAAATATGATCTGTGTTTATCGAGCTTAAAAACAAACAGTAGGCAATCTGTATAAAAAATGACATCATCAAGGCATGTAGATTCATAATATTTTGATCAAAAAGTAGGCTACTTGTGCTTATACATTATATTCCAAATGAAATAGGTGTCGTCAATAAACATTATTGCCTACCTTCATTTGGGAAACACAAAGAATTTCTTTCAGCTTTAGGCCTGCATATTCTCAGATAGAATAAAACAGAACAGTGCCAAAAGTGTCTCTCAACAACTTGCAAATTCAAACTGTGCTTAAAGGGAATTATTTTCACTGGACATTATGATTGGAGAGATTTAAATACGTTGGACTTCAACAGATTTTCCCAGTGAGGAAAAAAAACAGAAAACCAGCTGCAGTGAGTGTTCTGGTATTGGATTCCCAGGCAGGAGGGTGGTAAGAATGCATGCGTGTCCCAGAGCTCTACTGGTAACAGATCAATATGCTGAGAAGAGAGGAGGGGGAGAGAGGGGAGAGGAGAGGAGAGGAGAGGAGAGGAGAGGAGAGGAGAGGAGAGGAGAGGAGAGGAGAGGAGAGGAGAGGAGAGGAGAGGAGAGGAGAGGAGACTAAATTCCTGGGGTAAAACCATCACATTTTAGACCCAGAATACAATCCCCTGCAGCCTGCAATTTAGACCCTCTTCAGGATGGGCCAAGATACATTACACCAGCAGTGTGTCTGATCAAACTTAAGCACTACCGACTACATTGCCTGGTGGAGCATGAATACAGGCCTAATGCGGCACAGAGAAATAGTTGTCTCATTTTCTAAATGTCAGTCTCATGTGGTCCAACCAACCTTTCTTACCTTGCTATCTACCGCTGGTCTACATCATAATTATGTAAATTACACAGAAAGCTCTTTTTCAAAGCTGCCTGATTGTTCCACAAAAGGTGCTATCCCTCACTTTGGGGCCTCATAAGCATAAACATTTCAGTAATTATGTTCCATAGGCACAGCACTAATAGGGTTATCTATAAACAGAGCGATTTGTAGCTACTTGATTGGCTTCATTCATGATGATGCATTGCCAGTGCCACTCAAATTATCGCTGCATTGGATTTCTCTAAAGAATGTCCTTCAGTTTTTGAGGTCCCAGGATGTGAAACACAAAAGGCATCCTCTCAATGCCCAGTAATAAAGAACAATCAAATTCTATAGCTACAGTTACAATGAATTTATAGAAATATGCATGTGTGATAATTGGCTAAATAAAGACAATGACTTTACCTGACTTTCATTTAAGGAACTGTTAGTGATTCAGTAAATATGATTAAATATTTTCTTTCTTTCTGATAATATGTAGTTGCAGCTCTCACATTTAATCAAATCTATTATTATTGTGATTTTTTTTTTCTTGTATGTTCTTTTGGGGAACTGCGGAAATGTGGAATATCTCTGTGTAGATATGTCACTACGAGCAACTCATTTCACAGTACATGCATTTGATCCATTAATATAAATTTTTGATTTTAGCAGCTTTCAAGGAATGGAAGAGCTTCTATTTTTGAAAAGTTCTCTGTTAATAAAGATCACCTGCTTGCTTAATGCTTGGAAATGACACTGATATCAATCTTCTCATATCACTGTCAGAAAAACGAGAACAAAAATATAATCCCCAAAATGATGAACTAGATCTTTATGCATATTTGGTAATCTAAATATTTCCCCAGAGTAAGTTGATTTTTTTCATATCACATTAAACAATGCTGTTGTCTTGTTTTATATCACCTAGCATATGTCATGTTGTCCCATACATCACGTGGAAATATAGGTGCAAAGAGGAATATCCGCATTTGAATACAGTTCTATAAATATAACTTCAAATGAACTCTTTCTCTACAACCCCCCATCGCCTGCTGTCATATATGCACATATTAAAACAATACGACTTAATGCTTTGATCAGATGTCCACCCTTCATCACCCATCAACATGCATGCAAACACACACAGTAGCACATACCTTGCCTCTAAAGAATTGATAGGAAGTTAAGTTAGTATATGGAAAAAGAAATGACGTCGCCTTAGCACAGTTACGTGAACAGAAAGAGACCAGATGAACTACAACAGCCCACCAAGCATCCCAACAGCCTGTGGCCTGGTGAGTGTCAGCTTTATAAACAGTATACACCTACAAACACACTCATTCTGTCTCACTCACAGCCTGCCTCTCTATCACATTACTCTTCCTCCCACAGGCCAAAGCATGAATCTTTATTCAGAGAGATACAGACAGAAACGGAGAATGAGATCGAGGCTACACAGACTGCAGTGAGTCAGTGCTTGTAATGTGATTTGTCACTCCCTCTGCTCTCTCTCTGATGTGATTACGGGACGGGCTTCGGCCGGCCGTGTCAGATGAGATGGAGGCCTCTGATAGGAGAAGCAGAGCAGGAACCAGGAAGTGCTTGGCCAGTCTGCAATCTGTCACACTGGACCCGGGAATACCGGCTTTGAGAAGATGATGACTGCAGGGATGTCAGGGGACTGTGGTGGTGTGTGTACCCCTGTGTGTGTGTGTGTCTGAATGAGTTAAATGGAGTTGACAGCATTTGTTGTAAACACTCTCATACACACAATCACATACACTCTCATAAATCTGTCTGCATCAGATACCCTTTGTATTATCTTAGTCACACAAAACATCTTTCACTTTTTGTGAGTTCATGTTGTGTGTTTTTCCTGTGGGGAATGGGGGATTTGTTGTACAGTATACTCTCACTAAGCCTTTTAGAGTAAATCCCAACTTTTATATCACCATCATCACATGCTAGAACTTGAAGTTTGAAGTTTGAAGGGAAGTTTTGGTCCAGTTTCATGTGTTAGTTGTGGAAAGTGTGCCAAAATGATCCCTCATGGTTTGGTTCTGCACATAAAATTAACTGCCACTTCGTGCCAACTCTCTCTTCAATTTTTAAAGATTGGCTTCCCCATTAGAGATTATTCTAACCCAGCAGCTCGCCTCTCTGGGTGAAGATATAGACAACTGAGTAGTTCAAAAGAAGAATAAAACATATTTGACTCATGAATGGTTAACTCTTTTCACTTTAAGTTGCTTTTTGTGTTTAGCTTATCATGATATTTTGTATATTTTGATATGTTTTAATTATATTATGACTTTAACTTTACTCAACTCAATACTGTGACCATAAATATTAGCAAATCAACACCTTAAACGATTTAAGCCCTTCAGTATGAATGGCTACCACTGACATTTGACACTATTTACATCATCAACAGGATTCCAGTCCATGTAATCCACGGACAGAGCTCACCAGTACAGGTGGAAGACATTTTTCTTCTCTTCACTCATTCTTCTTCTTATTAATATTGTTGTGTATATTATTGTGTTTATTATTTTCAGAGGAATACAAACCTGTAATTGTCAGACTTGTGGTGGGAGTTACAAACATTGAATTACAGTTGATGTAATAGCGACTTTGAAGGCTGAACTGCATTTGTCAAAAGTCCATTATCTGTTTTTCTGTAAAATGGGATCAATTTTGCAAACAAAATACATTCCTTTAATGTTTTCCATGCAGAAAACTATTATTTTATAGCCACATTTATAACAAAAAGTAAAAAAAAATACCCCTCGGAAGTAATTTCTGTTTCCACCACTATACAATGTCCTCTCCGTTATTGTAATTGGCCTAGGGGACACATGGCATTTGGCTTCTTTGTCTTTTTCTAGTGTTTTCTGCCTGCGGCAGATCGTGACCAATGTAATGTTTGAGACAATCCATTGTCTGCATTTTTTCAGTTGACAATTACCACACATGGAGGAGCGCTGCAATGGTTGCCAATGAGATACAATAATCGCAAGGCCTTGCATGCACGCTTACTAGAAAGCCACTGGGGCTGAAAGCTCTCCCTCTCCCTCCCCTTTGGCCCCTCTCACTAAAACACATCCTCCCTGATTTATCCTATTTTCTCTGTCAATCCTCTCTTTTTGTCTCAATCTCCCCTCTCCCATTTCCACCCCTGCCATCTCTCCATCTCTCTTTTCCCCTTCCATTTCGTCTGTAAATCCTCATTATTGCCAATCCGTTTTTTTTGTTATATTCTCTCTCACATGCTCAACGCTCCCTCCCCCACTTCATCCCCCTCTCCGACTGGTGGCTTACGGGGTAGTTGGCAGCTGCAAGCACGGTAGATTGGATGAGAGGAGGAGGGGGCTGGTTATGGCTGGCACGGCTCTTCCACTTGGCAGGGGGAGCAATGGGTAAATTGGAAAGGTAACCTGCACCCAGTGCCAGTGTTCAAGGTTAGGCTGGCTCTGCATGGGTGCATC
This sequence comes from Scomber scombrus, assembly GCF_963691925.1. Taxonomy (NCBI): domain Eukaryota; kingdom Metazoa; phylum Chordata; class Actinopteri; order Scombriformes; family Scombridae; genus Scomber; species Scomber scombrus. Next base: position 9,015,974 of record NC_084985.1, read on the forward strand.
CAATTGACCCCCATCTGTTCAGCAGGGGTAAGTTGAACCAATCTGAAGTGCTAGTACCTGACCAGAGGATATGGAGACAGTCACACGCATGCATATACGCACACACACACACACACAAACACACACATGCCACCACTGCATGCAATAATGCACATGTGCCCTCATTTTCACCCGCACACAACCATCATTACATGCTTACAGTCCACTCGCACATGAAATCACCCACTGACACAAATCCACACATACTCATGCCATCTTCTTCCCCCCTATATTCAGCCCCTCTCACATGTCGTTGCATCACGCACATAATGCTTAACTTCCTCAGCTTCACTGTGCTTCATCACCACTTAATCCTCCACCACTTGATTCATTTTCACTTGGCATATGATCACGCTACAACCTGTAAAAAATTATTGATGAGTGTCAACCACTCATACAATAACACTTCTAAACTGCAGATTTCATCCTAAAATGCACCATGGCCACAAATAAATAAGGTGTGTCTTCATTTGCAGTGATCTAATTGCATTGCACTCACCCACAGGGAAGTAAGTGGTGTGGTGGAGGTGGGTGGAAGTGGATGAATAAATAATGAATCTACTTCAACACTATCTTTAATCCTTGCAACCCCCCTGTGAGCTGACCTCACAGGAGGTAAAGGCATGCATAGCGGTCCAAGCTAAATATATACTTTATATCTTCCTCTCACTCATTCATGCTGAGGCACTGATGCTTTCTGTTTTTCTCGAACAAATACAGCAAAATGAGCTGCTAAACATGCGGAGCCATACCTACAACCATGGGAGAGTTTGCTCACCTACATGGTCACAAATACACATATGTGCAGACACTCCTATGGAGAACAAAGCTAGAGCATCATAGTGTCTTTGTCCAGCTAACATGAGGCTAATATTCCAGACAGTATCTGCTGCTCTCTGCGGTAGAGAGATAACGCCTTGGCCAAACATTACAATCAACAAGCCAGAGAGGTCATAGCCTTACCTAGGATAACAACTGCAGAAAAATGTTTATCTCAGCACGTCAGCCACCTCACCTCCACCTCCCCCGCCTCTCCCACCTTGCCTTTAGCCATCTTCTTCCCAGTTTTCTGCCCTCGCCTACATCACCTCCATGAATGCACACAGGAAAATGATTCCCAACCAGTCAGAAAACGCAGGAGAAAGAATAGGAAAAAAAATCCAATGAAATAACAGAGCAGAGGGAGGAATCCCATTTTCCACCTGCCATTCCCAGTGTTGGCAGGATAATAGCAGGCATCCCAGTGTTGGGATAAGCTGTGATAACAAATAGCTCAATCTGCTCTGTGTCTTCATCTGCTGTTCTATCTCTCACACACACAAAGCCACCGAATTATGATTAATGGTTGGGACAGAGGCCTGTATCTTCTCAGGTATATAAAAGATGCACCAGTTTCGATACTTACAAAAAACACCACCGTGAGGTCATGTGCTGTTTGGTGTCTAAAAAAGAAATGGAATAGAAGTGGTGTTTTCACTCATAAACCAACTCCATTGTGACTTCACAGATATTCATGGATATTATTTAGATGTCAGCAGGGGGGGAAATTCACTCTAGTTGGTTTTTAAAATAAGTGAAAATGGCTCAAAATGTCTCCCTAATTTGTCTGCATTAAACATGAGAAACATTTAAAAAGGAAAGGACTTTTTTTCAGCCCCATTATGATGGATATAGATCCAGTTCCTGGTGTGACACAGGCTGTTCTCCAGACTATGAGGGGAGTAAACGGTAATAAAATTCTTCTAACAAGGCTCTTTTATTGCCTTCCTACTGTTTTCATCTCATTTCAGACTCTTGCTTCACACTCCTTAATGGCCTCAGATTCACATTCACCCTGATGAGGAGAGGAGCAGAGGGAGAGGAGAGGGAAAAAAGAGAGAGAGGGAGAGGCTGGGAGGACGAGCAAGTCCATTTGGCACTTGGAGAAAAGGTCAAGGCTTTCCAGACTATGTGTCCACTCACAGAAGACACATTGTGTGGCACATAAAGACTCATCATAAAGAAAACAGCATGTTTGGGAGTTTGGGTTTAGTCAATAAACATGAATATGTCTGTAAAAGAAAAAGTCAGTCAAGGATTTGGATGAAATTGTGAATATCAACTTATTATTTTGCCAGGGCACTGCACAAATATATGTCAACACCATTTTTTTGCACTGGCAATGTTGAATATGACATTTTACAATGTATCACCATTGATCCACATGTTACAAAAACAACATTTATGGGAGAAAATGTCGGTGACATTGTTAATTAAAGCCAATAGGCCAGACTTTTTGTTTGACTTGTGCTGTATTAACTGAGATGTACAGCAGGGACACTGATAGACACGGACATTGACCATTTGTCATCCATCAACTAGTGAGGACAGCCTGCTGTCATCACCTCATGGGGTCCGTCAATTTCATTATTTCTCTCTCGGTCTGTCTCTCACTCTCTCGTTGTCATCTCATCTTGTGTGGTGTCTCACACTGACCTAAATATCTTCTGCAGTGTGTTGACGCATGACTTTACATTATGGGAGAGAGAGAAAGGTCACAGAGGAGTGTAAACAAGCACAAAAACTCTCTCTCTGTCTGTCTCTGTCTCTGTCTCTGTCTCTGTCTCTCTCTCTCTCTCTCTCTCTCTCTCTCTCTCTCTCTCTCTCTCTCTCACACACGCATGCACTCACACACACACACACACAATCACACTGACTCATAAAAAACACAGACACACACATACAAAACCCAAATGTCTAGGACGACATTCACACTCACACAGTTCACATCCTCTCTTATCACACGTACATGCAAACACAAGCCAACACACACAAGTATGTTTGAGCACAAAAACACACACAAACACAATGAAATGCAGGGGTGTTTGAGGGTAGAAGTAATCTCCCATGAATATTCCATCCCAGCAGCAGCAAGCCATTTTAATTATCAGCCCCTCCCAGAACCTCTGTGAGGTCTAGCCCAGGTAAATTAGGCTCAGCAAACACCCTGTCTTCAACCCCACCAAATTCAATATGATGTCAAATAGAGCACAGCGGTCTCCGAGCACACACAAAGCATGCGCTCTTTTGTTCGTGCACAGCACTGGTGGTGGGTCTAGAAGTTGGACGTAAACATATTTGTGTGTAAGTGTGTGTGACAGTAAGAGAAAGACAGAAACCAGACCAGCACCAAACTGTTGTGTACTGTCAATATGATGTAGATACAAACAAATGCACCAACAAGCATGAATGTGTCAGCTTGCCATGTATTATGGTTATGGACATATATATTACATACATATTAAGGTCAGATACTGTTGCCATGGCAGCATATCTATCATCACATATCCTGCAGCTCAGACCTAATCAGTGCTGAAATAGTTTTTACATCACAATCCAATCACATAATCTTCAATTATAACATTCCTGTATATTCTACCACTTGATTGATTGAATCAAATAATGAAGTAATTATATACATTTTCCAACTCTTTTGAAAATGTAATTCACCTAAGTAATAACCAAGGCTGGATAACCAAATGTGCAAAATGGGCAGATTCACTGTGTGTCAATATGAAGTTTTACCATTAATGCAATACAAACTAAGTCAGGTCCTGATGTATTATTTAATGTGACTCTTTCTTGTGGATAAGCATATGTTAAAATGTAGTTTTAACACCTTTATTGTTTTAGTTTATATTGTACTCACATGGCACATATTCCTATAGTAATTCAAATGACCACAAACTATTTGACATTCAGAAAACGTGTATTGATCCAGCATAGAGGTAGTGCTTGGTTTCTGGGTCTCTTGGCATATAAAGAAGCTGCAGTGTACAGCCTGTCTAGAAACATTGTGGCGACAGAGTACATACATAGTGTAAAGAGTGCAGGCAGCTGTTTGCCCTTAAAAGGTTATTTTGCCGTGGTAATAACTGCTTACATCTTCAAAATGAATAAATAAATAAATCCTACATGTTTAGCATTGTTTTTCTCAAATTAAAAGGTTGAAATTCAAAATCGGGATGGACAAAACTCAGTTGAAAACCAACCTATTCATACTTTACTCTGAGCTCTCAGCTACATCAAAGGAACTCTGTTTGGAGTCAGATCAGGTAAGACTCAGGTGCTCTAGTAAAGATATCTATCATCTCTTATCTTCTTGATGTGTAATCTACCCCAACCCCTTTTCTTCATTCTCTGCCTTGGCCCATGGAACAAAATTGAGCACAAACAGGCTTTCGCACAAACACAATCTTCAATCTTCAATCTTTCTCATCCCTCTGTGGCTACCACTCTCTCAGGAGTGATCATAGGACCCTCTGAGTGGTACTACTACATTTAGACCTACTAATGATCTGCTCCCTGGTTCTCTCCAACTCTGCTACACTTCTAATCACAAGGACATCCACAGTCTGATCTGCAGAGACCTGCCTGCTTGGCAGTCGATTACCATAATCAGGATTCATAAGACAGGTATTTAATTAGCCACCCTGAAAACACATCAGTACACACAGGGGTCTGGCATATGTCTACAGTATGCTTGCTGAAAGATTTACTACTACATTTAATCTACCTGTTTTTAAAAGTGGGAAGACAGTTTTTCATCTGACATGGAGCGATGCTGAATAACATAATTCTGGGAAGCATAACTTTGACAAGCTTTAAAGCTTTAAGGGTCTACTGAATTCAAAAGTTGTCCAATAAGAGAGACTGACAATCCAGATGTCCTTTAGCTATAAACTTTGGTGTTATTCGTTATGGCTTTAATAGGAAAGTAATAATGTCTTGAGCAGAGAAAAACAGCTTTTAAAGAATCATTACTGTGCAGTAATTTTTACAGGGATGTTCATTTATCACTACTGTACATGAATCTGTTGAAGATTATGGTAAGAATTCCTTTCTTACCTGACCACAGGTCACATAGTAAGGTGTCCCTCAAAAACACAAATTGCTCTAAAAAAAATTGACACATTCAACCTCTCTCTGGCCTTATGAACCAACACCTTTTTCATAAGACTTTCTTTTTCTAATTTGTGTTTATTAGGTAGCATTTTTGATATACATTCCAGATATTACACATATTTTACTTCATAACATAGGATAAGAAAGAGCTATGCTCATCACCATGGGTGCTTGGCTATGTTTTGAAATGGAGGAGCAAACTTAGAAAGATACATAATTGGTCGGACACAATGAAAATGAAGAATGCATCAAGACCAGTGTAATAACATTATATCTCAAGAAGGTTTCAGAGCGATAGAAACACAGAGCATCCCTGCCACAACCACAGTAATTCACTCTCACTCCTGTGTGCGCATGGCGTGAGAGTAGATGCTGTGCTGCTGCCAGAAGAGCCTCTGACTGAGATTACTCTGAGCAGCATGCATGGCAATACATTATAATATAATACATTTGTGTATAATTTTCACTTTTTCCCTGATGGTCTGAATAACTCACTGCTGCATGATGCTACTCTTATACTGTTCTGCTCTGTCTTGTTTGTCCGTGCACTATCAGTGTCTTCTCTTTGCACCGCAAGGTTTTCAGATATTAATTTGTTTTTCACTGCCTGAGAAAATGGAAATGTGAGAGCGTGTTAAAAAGTGTCAATTGCATGGGTCTAACAGTCAATGTACAACCTGTTTTAATTTAACAATGCAGAAATCTCCAGTTAGTAAACACTAACCTTATTGCTGGGCTACTTTGAACTTCGAACCACTAAAAAGTGGTTCATATGTTTGGACCTTACTGTATATATCCAGTGCAGTATCTGGCATATGTGTCGATTTAAAAGATGAAAAAATAAAGTTTTACATTACAACTCTGAAAACTTTTAGATGCAAGGAATATCTTCTTTCACTGTCCAGATGTGTCCCTGGCCCATATAGGCCTACTCTATAAAATAATGTATATTTGCGTGTTTGCCATTTGTCATAACATTCCTACGTATATTTTCTTTGCATGCGTGTAACATCTATGTGCCAATTCTCATTATACACATTTTAATCAGCATATCAAATCATATGATACATTCCACATGAGGTGTAATGAGACCTTTAGCATCAACTGTCATAAACAATAACAATGCTTTAGATGCAGATGGTGATCGTCATACCTCAATCTGCATGTGGGAGAGCAAACTGTGTAATGAGTGTAGGGTGTTGTTGAATGTGATTAGTGCTGCTGGATTTACACTTTGTATATGAGCCATGTTGGCCAGTTTTTTTTGTTTTCCTGTTTTATCTGTGGTTAAAAAGGCAATGACTCAACGAGCTGGTATTTGAGCAATGAACCGCAGTTTTCAACATAATTCACACCTCTTCTGTCAGATTCAGTGCTTCAGTGCATTGTCTGTTATTTATTTACGCGAGAAAGATTGATTGAGCACACCTTATCTTTAATTCTGGAAATCCTGTCATGTCTTAAATGTGGTCTTTGGTGAGAAAATTGCTCTGTAATTTAGATGGAGTCAGTCAGAACAAAAACCAAATATTTCATGCCACTATTTAAAAGGATCTGACAACTTGTCTTACCACTTATTCCCAGCATTAGGTGAAAATGGACATGAGTTTCCATGGTTAAATCTGGTCCTAAACTTTGGTCCTAAATTATGAAGAAATATATATTATATTACATTATATTGTAATATTTGGAGGATGGCAGTAGGACAGATGTGTACGACTTGACTCTGAGCTTGGTTTAAGTGTCATATTAACACATAAACATCAATTTATACAGTTTGGCACACATCCTAACTACTTTGCGTGTGCTGGTTAGGTACTATAAATGAGAATGTGTGGTGTTATGTGTGTGCATGCATACGTATGTGTAAGAACACATTACCGTGTGTATCCGAGCATAACCAATCTTCTTATAGTCCCACATATTATTATGCATTAGTGTATTAGGTTACCGTATCTGCTCCTGTAGCTGACATATTCATAAATTGCGTAAAGTCTGTATACCTCATTCCTATATATGGGAAGGGAATGATGGAATGGCCATAAACTTATGGTGCACACATGTCTTAGTTAGCTCAGAGGTAGAAACCCTGACAGCCTGTAATGTTTGTTGGTTGACAACAATGAGGGTTAAAAAAAAGGGGGAAAAAAGAAAAAAATGGGAAACAGAAGAAATATTAGTTCTGTTTATATAAATTGTAGTTGGCTGTGGTTCTGTTCATTTACATTCAGTTGAGTTTTTGCTTAGTTCAGGTTCTTTGCACAGGGATACACAGAGGTGAGAGATGAAACAATGGTAAGTAATAACAACTCTGGAAAATAGATTTATCACCTTAAAAGGTGAAAGAGAAACAGTGAGTGAGAAAAGGCCTAAGTGGAAATGCATTGTGTCAAAGCGTCATAAATATTCAGTTTTCAAGTGAGGCAGCATCTCTCTCTCTCTCTCTCTCTCTCTCTCTCTCTCTCTCTCTCTCTCTCTCTCTCTCTCTCTCTCTCTCTCTCGCTCTCTCTCTCTCTCTCTCTCTCTCTCTCTCTCTCTCTCTCTCTCTCTCTATCTCTGGTCACTGTTTTATACATTTCCTGCACAAGTCACTTGAGTGGATTCAAGTTCACACAGTTCAACTATGTTACAGTTGGCATGCAAGCAGGAGGCTGCCTCTGGTTGCCTGTGAGTGCGAAGGATCCCTGTTTGTTTGTGTGTGTGTACCTAAAGCATCTGTGCATCATGTGCATAAACCCAATCACACACAGTTCATATGTGTACAGTGCGTGCATCTCGCTGCTTGCATGCATACATGAACCTTATAGCCCATGTGTTGCGTGTGTGTGTCCTAAATATTACAGCAGCAAATTCTTAAAAAGAGATCACTTCTCTGACACCTCCCCCATGAGGCATGCTGTATCGTGAGACCCAGTTCTGTTAGTGAGGAGACAAATTGCTGCAGCTCCACTTCCCATAATCCCACTGTCACTTACACCATACAAGACAAGTCCAGTGTGTTATAAGCAGTCTCACATTTTTCTGCTCTTTTCCTTATGGATCTGTTAAGATAAATATAGCAAATGAATAAATGTTAACATGTCTCCATATTTCCGTACAGGGTTAGAAAACTTAATTTTTAAAGGTGAATGGTGAATGGTGGAAAGCAGTCACAGCAGCACTGCATAAATCTCTCACTTATTTGTTGCCTTGCGTAAGCATATTCGTAGCAGTAAAGCCTCAAAGTAATAACAGTTAATGCTCTCATTAGGTTATGACATGTGGTAATCTATGCATAACTGAAAAGCATCTACATCTTTTAAATGGATCATTAAGGCCAGTTAATCCATTTTGGACTATAATTTACTTTAACATCGCTTATAGGTGTCAGGCTCTTGACCAAACTGTGTCCACACTGAATATATTAGGTGTCAAGTATTGATCTGCACACCAAAATAAAGAGGCATTAGATTTGAGCAAAACAACACCAGATTTGAGAAACCTCAGCTGTGCTACATCTTCTATTCACTTAACCTTATGAAACTCATATCCCTTATCTTTTGATTTTATATTGTTGTTACATGAAGCAGTCACCTCCATTCTACAGATCTCAATATAGCAAGTAAATACACCATTTAAAAATCCAATGTATTATCCAAAAATGGATTGTCATGAATCTGAAAACATCAGGGGTTTTTTTTAGCTCATGAAAAGTTGACATGTTAGAGATACATGCATACGTTAATTTATTGGAATGCTTCAGCTAATAATGATTTTCTATACAGCTGTTCTCAAATTGTTTTGAATTTTATTACAGTGGTGGGAGGAGTTGGACAATTTTAATGTGTCATCTAGAAGAAAGTGTCTGGTTGCAGAGGGGAATCAGAAGTCAGAGGACAGAGCCAGAAGTGGGATTGCAGCTTGAAGACGAGACTTTTGGATAATCCGAGATAATCCTTCCAACAGAATCTCGGTCAAAAAAGCAACATATGGCGTCAGACAAAAAGAGTGAAGGAAAGTAAGAGGGCAACTTCACAGCCGCGGTTCAGACCGGGACAGCTGAAATCAGCTGTCAGCTTTACAAGTCTACCGCAAGTCAAATGTTTTCAAACCCTCTGACTCATAACAGTGACAATTTAAAGAAAAGAATTCACTGCTCCAGGGCTAATTTATGCTTCAAAGTTTGGTCAAAAGAAAAATCAAAAAACTTTTACTACCTATACGTTCTGATGAGTCAGGATAAAGTCACTCTGGCAAACTTTAAAGTAAATCAAAGACAGATCAATCTGTGACGAGGGGAAGTGATGAAACTTCAGTGGTAATTGACTTGATTGATTGGAGGGCTCCCAGTGGTGAACGAGGTGGAAGTGACACAACTTCTACAGTGGAGCTCGCTGCTTTTTCATGAAGATAAATAAAGGACATCCCTTCATCTTTCAGAGAGAGGTAAATGGACAAAGGCAAAGGAATGGCTACAGGATAGTTGGACTGAGAGACAAGAGAGAGAGGCTGAAAGAAGATGAGTTTAATAAAAGGACAGACCCTTCACGAGGGATGAAGATTGCACTTGTGTGTGTTTTCTTTTTAAAACAACTGTGTCAGTGTTAAGTGTGCACACAGCAACTGTCTCATTATTTGCTTCCCATCAGGGTCACAGCTCTCTTCTTCAGTTTCTGAATCCTTCCACCCACTCATGTTCTATAGTTATTAGCACAGAACATTACACCAGGTCTACGACTAATTTACACCACACACGCATACATACAACTCTCTGTTTTCACCTTCGTCTTCCTCGCTTTCTCCTTCCATCTCTTTCTCTCACGCCCTGCCTCATAGAGCGCCCTTTCCTCAGCTAATCCCACAGACTGTTTAAAATCAGCCGGCGCTCCGATTCTCTGCCTAAGATTAAGAAGGACCTTGTCTCATTAGTGCCTCATTAACACATCAGATAGCAGGCTTAACGGAGCACCAGAGAGGACAGAGAGAAGGAGAGTTGTGTCAAAAAATAGGAAATGAAAAAGAGCCTATAAAGAGACAGATGTGAATGCATCTGTTTCCAAATAAGGATATGCTTGAAGAGCCTTGTTATCCTCAGCTGAATCTTTTATAGGAAGTTTGTAGCTGCGGAGAGTGGAAGTCTAGCTTCAAACAGCATCTTGGAGAGTGCCTGTGGGAGGAACATGTACACATTTAGAAACTGTTAGCCAGGAGGGAGGGATACAGAGATTGGGGATAACATGCAATATATATTGTTGGTACTATTCTCGGATGGCCAAATACTTTAAAGGTCATTGGGTCAAGCAGGAAAACAAAGTGACAGTAGAAAAGATAAGGAAGAGCTTATAGACATGCTGTACACACTAGCTAAACCTATTCCCTAAACCACACAACTGTCATTATACTTCATCCTCCCTCAGCCAATCAGTAAGATCTGAGTGTAACATCATTCCTAATCATGTGTGTTTCCCCGTCATCTGGGAAACACAGCAATCAGAAATTGCAGTAAAATAAGTCACAACTGGATCAGCTATTATTCTCATTGACCGGTGATCACGCTTGCATGCATTGTCGTGAATTGGATCAGCTGCTCATGTGAACCATGATGAGTTTTACATCAGTATAAAATGTCCCCATCAACCAACTTCAAATTTTCAGGACAATACCTTGGACAGTGTTTGGTTGGGTTTTACTGCATTGCTGGACTGACCTCATTCAAATGAGAGGGCTGCGTTTTTTCACCCAAGGCGAAAGTCCATCTGAACATGGCAACTTTTTTTTTTTACATTTTGAAAGTGAAGGTTTTGTGAACATTGTGATATACAAAAAGTAACATTTATGAAGAACAAACCCCAGCTCCTCACTATGATGATGATTAAATTATCCACTAAAACAGATCAGATTCACAATCATTCTAAAACATCTGGAAAGTTTGAAAGTTAAAAATGTAGTGTTGTAAAGTGGAAATAAACAAATAAACCATATAATTAGTCATTTTAATGTATTACCATTGCATATAAATATTTACTAAACCTGCTGTAACCAGACTGAACACAAGGAAAATAAACTATCTGCACTACAACAGTGCTGGACAGAGCGTTCCTCGGAGCGCTCAGTTTCTGACCACAAAGTCCCAATTTTGTGGTCAGAAACTGAGTAATTTTTGACAGATCCATGAAATGAGCAAATCCTTGTGCCTGATTTACTCTATGAAACTCCAAAGCAGTTCCACTTCTCTTCTGCCTCGACATGTTCGGCTGAGTACCCCCCACTGTAACCCTGCAGGCTTACTCCCTCCTAATTTAAACAAATCTTTCCCTTGTGCAATTAGTAGCAAAGGCCTAATTCCTGTGTCCTCAGCTCCCACTGCCAACCCATTAACCCCTGTAGGCCATCGCCGTGGCTGGCTCCAATATAAGTCAGCAGGCTGCAGCTCGCGGACTTAACATAGAATAAATCCTGCACATATCAATGCGGTTGAAGCTGAGAGGGCTGATATATCTGCCACCACTGTAGGGGGTCAGGCTGGGATGGCAGGATGCCAGCTGGGACAGTCAAAACTATTAATGTGGAAGTCATGATACACACGATACATTCTGAGGCAATGCCAGTGTTTCATAACCAACAGTATTTTATATAGTATCGTATATTAACTGAAAGTAATAAAATTAACTGGCAACAATTTTGATCAATGATCAATAAGTGGTTTCAGTTATTTTTCAAGAAAACATGCCAAATGAATTGCTTTTAGCTTATCAAACATGAAGCATCTTATAAACTAAACGATTAATCTATTCATCAAATATTAACTGATAATAAAAAAAGTTTTGTGTATGTCTCTTCGATGTACTGTTGTATGTCTCAAGTACTGTTTTTGTCTTAAAGATAATTTTTCAAAAAGAAGATATGACAACAAGCTCTTAGAAATAAATCTTATAAATACAGCAAATGTTAATTCAATTAATCCCATTCTTAAATTCATGCCTGGAATACAGACTTTCTGCAGCTATCCTATCACGTTTGCAAAAGCTACTAAAGATAAATACCACCATACACCACTTCCCTGATAAAGCACTACCAACTGTGTCATTATCAACAACTGTGCACACTACACTTTGTTTCTTATTAAGATGAAGTAGTTACTCAAGTTGGTGGACCCCCATAGTTCTCTCCTCTCCCCGTTAGACAAACAACTCAGGTTAACGTGGCTTCTATAGGGCAGAGAAGTAAAAGTAAATTATGGCGAATAATCACATGGCGCCAGCAGTAGTACAATAACTGCCAGGCTGCCTTGATTTCTGCTGCACCTGTTATTGAATAATGACAGAACTAAACGCAGGTTCCACACCGGCCACAATTTATCATCACTCATCGACAGCCAGCTCGCAGATGAGAGAGGGAGAGTGCGGAAAGAGAGGAAGAATGAAAGCTGGAGAAAGTGGAGAGAGAAATGCAGAGGCATGAATAATGTGTGCGGTGTGGCGTGTGTATTCCCAGCGCTCACTGAATTACTCTCACTTTGCAGCATTTAATCAATGGCTCTCCCTCCATATTTTAAATCCCCCTCTCCTTTCCTCCCTCTCTTACTCCCTCTATGGCAGTTTTCATTTCACAGAGGGATCATTTGTGTAGCAATATGCTGTAATATGACTGACCTACACACATACACAGAAGTACACAGTCTCACTCTGGTTTTACTGAAAGGAAAAAGAGGTCTCAACTTTTAACTGCAAGATGGGTTTTTTTTTTTTTTAAACAGTATCATACTCAATCAAATCCATCAAAAAAAAGGAGGATGGAAGATGTTTACCAGTTTTTTCATATTTAGCTTACATTTTACAAAAATGCTGTAATGCCGTTTTTTGACTTCAAGAATAAGTTGCAATCCTCCACTTCTCTGACTTTAGTGCCATAAAAGGTGTATTTAGTGCTAACAAGTCAACAAATTGAAAAGTAATAGGTGCCATAGGTGTATCTTCACGGTAACACACTAAGTGGAAAAAAAGCTACCTCCCACTGCTCTAACACTGCATGTTACATTTATAATTGGAGGAGAACATTTCTTATTCTGTTTGCAATCAAATGTACCAGTATTACAAACATGCTATAGCTTCCATGACCATAACATAACAGCCACAGCTAATGAAAGCTAATATAAACAGTGTATATACTTGGCTGAGGTGGATAAGACGACGTACCAAAAGAAAAGCTGCAATAAAGCATATTATACTAGATTTTTCTAATTCACTTCTCACATTATGTTAACTGCTTCTACTTTTGTAGATGAAGCATTCATGTTTATGTCATGCTGCTCACTTTTAAATACCTTCACTCCATAATGCTTAAAAATAAAGAATAAAAGAATGACACAATCACAATATCTCCAGTTAAAGCCCAAACAGGGGCTCTCCCTGCATGTCACCCCCCTTTCTCCCAGTTGATTAAAAACACCACAGGATACATATGATCAAAAGATACAAAGTCATTAAATTTGCTTTAAATAACCATGTCAATTCCTCTTGAAAAGAAGTTGATGGAGATCCTCATGTATAAACATTTGATCTCACAGATAATTAAGAAATCTAATCATAAGATGCACAACATGTTAATGAAAACATAACTAACACAACCTGCTCTACAGTGTATTTGTATGAAGCAAAACTAATTGCTGTACTGTTGTTTGTGCAGCAGTGAATACTCAGTTAAAACAGTAAACATCCCAACAATAGCTTTGCTAACTATCTCCTGTATTTACTATTATGACATTTCTGGAAACAGTAGACAACTTCTCTCTTTTTCATGCAGACATTACTGAATCCAAAAGCCTTGGATTTTAGCAAAGGATGATAAGTACTTGAGACATCCCCTTCTCTCCCTGTTTTGACCTTTCAAGTAGGCTACCAACAGAATAATAACTGCAAAATTCCCATATGTATTACAACAAATATTACAACAAAAAAGCACGAATCATGCATACATCTCTCACAGCTTCACTTTGATGATTGGGATGAGGCCATAAAGAGTTCAGGGAAAGTCAGCTGCTACAGCTGCTGTTGTTTCCTTGGCAAGACAGAGATGCTATGCATTGCCAGAGACTAAATTAACAAGGCCTCCCATAATTAAGGAAGTTTATTGGCCTATAGGGAGTATTTTTCTCCTCATCCAATTCCCATCTATCCTTGTTTATATCCCTCTCTTCTTTCACTATTTCCTTTAAACAGGGAGTGTGCAATCTCTATCATGGTTACACATAAAAAAGCTGTTGTGTGCAACCTAATTGTCCAAGACATGTGCAATCATATATCACTACAACTGTACACAAATTTGTTTTCTGAGACAAACATGCATAGATGATGAAAAACACACTCAGAAGGCAGTCATCCAATACTTTGTCCACACAGTCCTTTTTACACACACATACACACACACACACACACACACACACACACACACACACACACACACACACACACACACACACACACACACACACACACACACACACACACACACACACACACACACACACACTCATACAATAATTACACATTACACACATACATGCAGGTAAGCATGGGCAAGAAGAAAACATTGACTAATGATGTGCATCTGATCGTCTCAAAGGTTTGGACGTGAGTCTGTATCACACACCTGTCATCCACCACGTCTCTGTTGCTCTTTCTCTTTCATTATATATTTATCTTTGTAGTGGCTGAGTGATGTGTTGAGCCCCGATCTGCCACTGATCCCAGCCCAGATCGGACAGAAATAGAACATCCTCCTTATCCCACTATCAACCCCCCTTCTTTCCCCACCCCTCCATCCTCCCCTGAGGCTTATGCAAATAGTTTTACTGTGATTCACTTCCCTTTCTTGGTCAGGTGTTGTGCTTTTCTCACTCAATTCTGTAGAAAAGAAGGTGACAGGCCGAAAACAGGTAAACACCTGAAAAAAAAGAAGTGTATTTGAGCGGGACGAAGATAGAAAGGAGGTGTGAGTGTTGAAGATGAAAGTGGAGCTCACAGAGGAGGACACACATCCACAGAGATGTCGCTCTTTAATCAAATCTTAGCTGGAGGTTGATTTGATGTTTGCGATTACTTTTACTAATTTTTATTTTTTTTATGTGAGTGGATCCTCTTGGGTGCAAGGAGGCTCTTTGCATGGATCAAAAAAACAACAAAAAACTAATGAAAATCAAAATCAAAACATATTGGTTTTTGCTATGGCAGTCCTTACAGAATAAATAAACAGTATCATAAAATGTCAAAATGTGGCTTATTTATCTCAACGACAGAAAAAACCACACCCTTGGCTTACATTAATTAGTGTTTCTTTATACATACTGTATATTTTGTTATAGAGATGATGTTGTGCAGATGGATTAATGCTAGGGAAATGTAATGTATACCCAGTAATGCTGAGGAGCTATTATGTAGCTAATATTTAGATATAAGCTTTAATTTGAAAATGCATTGTGTTTTGATTAGTAGCATCCATTATTGTTTCATGTTTTATAGTGTAATTCATTATCATCATTTTAGGCTAACATACTGTGTAAAATATGTTATCTTTGAAGTTATTCTTGAGCTAGTGCACCACCAACTCTCTGAAGATGCCAGTAATCTCACTCTAACTCCATGTTAGCGTTGATCTTTGTGGATTGGACTGCTTTTGAAATGAGGCCGACTTGTATGTAAAGGGGACAGTTTTTCATCAAATGTATGAATATTATCTTATTTACATATTTGTTTTAATAGAAAAGGAGCATTAAGACACTATTCACTTGGTAGCGCATTTTGTAACACACATCACTTTGCTCCGACTGGCATAAAGGTTTGATTAATTCTAGTGGAAATTACTCTGCCAAATCTGATGTAGCTTTTTAGAAAAAAAACACTATACAGGGGAGGTGTTAATTGGCTCTGAAAGCAGAGCTAACCAGGTGTCAGGTTTCACATATGTATACTTTAACAATTTTAGTAATTGACAAACTCATTTTGATGTAATCACATTTAAAGTTGTTTCTTTTTAACCACCAACGCACATACACACACACACACACAAGAATGATCTACATTCAAAGATGCACAAACACTGTATACACACACAGGCTTACTCATTCTTAGCCAACACACCTCACAACATGGTCCCACACAGCCCCGATTTGTCAGGAAAACACGATTACAGGGATAGAGAGCAAGAAA
The DNA here is from genome assembly GCF_963691925.1 of Scomber scombrus. Taxonomy (NCBI): domain Eukaryota; kingdom Metazoa; phylum Chordata; class Actinopteri; order Scombriformes; family Scombridae; genus Scomber; species Scomber scombrus. The sequence continues at coordinate 9,032,140 of NC_084985.1, forward strand.
GAAACAGAGAATGGAATAACAGAGACACACAGACAAGGTAAAGGAGAAAGAGGGGGAAGACCAAGAGGAGAGAAAACAGAGAGAAGGGGAGCGCCACAAGCTACATGGTATTCTCATCCTGAGGATTACTACAAATCTGACAGGTCGCCATGAAAACAGATCTGCGACTGCAGCAGGTGACGGAATAAAACGGCAAAATCAGTGAAAGGGCCCTGGGAATAGTACGCCGCTGGGCAGACGAAACACACACACACACACACACACACACACACACACACACACACACACACACACACACGCACACACACAGACAGTCATGTCTGTTTAGGATATGTCTGCTGAGTCATGCCATACCTGTAGCACAGCATGTGGCAAAGCAAACACAATTAAAACATTTTAAGATAAAGAGCAGGAGAGTGTGTTATTTTGTCTGTATATGATTAGATATTTTAGGTTGAGGGTTGTGATGTGGCACCAGGTGCAGGCCCTAAAGGGCACAGCATAAGGACAAGACATATTCAATGCATGTGATGTTATTGCTGTGTTTGATCATGTGATGCCTGAACATGCAGTCTGACTCAACAGAACTCTCCCACTTGCTGACTACATATATAAATATATATCCAAATAGATGATATATCACTCCAAAACTTCAGAGAAATAAAAAAGGAAACAAAATAACTTTCTGAGCAGCAATGTTAAACAGCTGCACTAAAATAAAGTAATCCATCCTTTTATAGACCATGTTGCTCCCACTGCTTTTACTGCCTTGTCCTCCTTCACACACACGTCTTTCTGCTGCCTCTGCAGTCTATTTGTACAAAATCCACGTCACTAGCTTGTAATCTGTAGTCCGTGTCAGTTACCTCATCATTTCCGGAAAGGATTTTTCAGGTCTAAGTCACATAAATCCAGTGTCTGTGTGACAATGATATCAAGTGTAACGCACAAACACTTGCCACATAGCTGTTTTCATGCATTCAGTACAAAATGAGCTGAGTGAACTGAATCATCAGTAATGTCGACCGAATTTGTAGCTTTTTGTATAAGAGCTTTTCTCATTAGTGATATACAATACATTACTTCCTGGTTAAAGGCTCGCTAAAAGACAGCAAAAGCTTTTATGATGCTGAAACAAAACAAATTAGTCAAAATAACCCTAAAGAATATTAGAAATCTAGCTTCTGAAGGAAAAAAGTTAAGATGTTCTGCTTCTGAAATGCTTCCAGTTGTCATTTGAACCACCACAGAGAAATAAAAGGACAGATGGCAACTGTAATGTAATACAGACACATCTAGAGGACATTCAGGGTTAACTATTAACTGACCCAAAGAGTTCAAACCCACAACAGACTGATCTTGGACATTTTCAAACCTGATCTGTTTATTCCTGTTGAATCAGACTCTAATTAATTTTCTCCCTTAGTGGGGTTCATTTGGGCAGATCTCAATGCAGCAATCGTACTCAGATGCTAGACCAAAGTAACTGCACAGAGACCCTTTCAGGAGGTGGCCTCACTCTGGTCCCAAATTAAATCTGAAGTGGTTTGTTTGCGGCAGGAACATGATTCGATCTTGAGCCAAAACAAGTACTAGGAGTACTCTTCAAGTTTGTGTGTGTGCTTTGTATACTGGGATGGAAATGATCAAAATCAACCAAACTGGGATAGTACAATAAAGTGCATTTAACCAGACGGCCTTCATCAGGACCTTCTTCCTGTGTTTGAATTTTTGCTCCTGCTAATCAATAATCATAGCAAACGTCCTCACATGCCTTGTGGTGATGTATTTTGGTTCGCTATCATTTCTTTATGTGTGAAAAGAAACCAAACCAACAGGAGAAACGCAAGAGGCTTACCACCTCATCCACTGATGTGTACCACAGTAAATTAACCAAAGGTTTGAAAACATTCTCAAAATAAGAAACTGAAATCAGTCAGAAGTGCTGTCATGTTCATACTGATGATGTGCATTTGAATGTTGACATGAACACTTTGCATTAAAAAAACAACGTAGTCAGTGATTATGGATCTTGAAACTGAACTGACCTAAAAGATTTGAATCAGAAAAGTGACTCTTGCCACCCATATCTGTCTGTACTTACCTGTACCTCCATCTTGCAGGACCCTGCCTAGACCTGTACTTGAAATCACTTCTTGCTAAACTGATATTAGACACTATTTAAAAGTTTAAAGTAGATCCAAATGAATTATTTCCATACAATTCTTCAAAAAGGTGAAGGAACAGTCAAGTACAACTATGCCAGGGACCAAACAAATACACATTACTGAAGAAAGATTACATGGTATTAATTCAAACTAATTAGAAAAGACAAATAAATCATACGTGGAGTTGGTGCAAGTCCAAAACAAAACCATAAAAATATACTTGTGTATTTTGAGTCTATCAATCTATCTTGCCTCATTTGTAAACAGTGTTTTGTTTAAATCATCTTGTTTGGCGTAATCCTCACTGTGTTGCTTGGGGCTGAATGAGAAGTACAAGGTAAAGATGAGGTTACTTTCATGAATCAAACAGAAAAAACAGGATACGAGATAACTTTTTGCTAAACGAGGGTTGAGTTTAGAGCGTGTACAAGTAGATAAAGGTTCCCTCTCATCTGCTTTGGCAGTTTCTCCTACTACTTTTTTTCTGTCTCCTCCTGTGACTTTTTGGTGAACTCTCTCTGCTGCCTCCTCTCTTGTGAGAGCAGAGAAGGACTCTGTATTTCTGGGGAAAGAGAAGAAGGTAAGGCTTATGTATTTATTTCTCATCCTCTGACTCAGGCAAAGCTCCCTTTACTTCCTTTGGTGGATGGGGTCTCGTATCCCCCCTACTTCTAGATCCTTTTTTCCTGTCCTCCCCACTACTCATTTCACCACTTTTAGTAGTGTCGTTTCTCTCCACTTCCTCATTTTTCTTATTTTGGCTCTCCTCCTCCTCTCGTTGGTTACCTTTTTACTACCTAAAAATTAGATGATGTAAGAAAACTCTGCTTTTGCAAGAGCACACTTAAGCAGTGATTCCTATATTTTATGAAGTCTAGACATCCTTGGCTCAGAGATCTGGGATTGGGAAAAGTCAAAGCACAAAAGAAAGATGGCTGTCTCTTAACTTCTTCAGATATACATCAAATACCTCTGAGTAAAAGATGCAATGTATTCTTAGATCAGTTGCAGGTTTCTTTGTAACAAACGTGATATTTGAGAAAAGAAGGGTTCATCACCCGCGAGATCTCTCTCCAGGTGAATGTCTCTGTTGCTGTGTTTTCCAGCTTCACTGGCAGAAGAGACAACGTGTGGGAAAAAGGAATTCTTTATATTCACCTCATTGTCAAGATTTTCTTTGACGTGTTCAGGCAGATCGGCTCCCTTGATGCTGAAAAGTTATTCCTCTGATGCTTTCATGTTTTGAAGTCTTGACAGAATTGCTGCTGATTAGCGGCACCTCGATATCAGTTTGTCGCTTTTGTTGTTAGAAAATTTGAACATTTTTATTGTTTATCTCTCAGTTCCTCTGAGACTGTAGTAATGCCAGAGTGGCTGAGCTTAATAAATAAATAAGTGTCACTGGAGTGAGAAAGGAATGATGAAATAGTGTTGTATTGTTCTCTGGGCACAAGGCTCCCGCCTCCTGTTGCTGTACAGCCAAGGCTGAGATGGTTTCACTGGAAAATTAGGCGTCTCTAATGCCAGCTAAGCTCTTAAGCTGCTCATTTCTGTCGCTTTTGTTACCTTGGTTTTCTCGCTCTCTTTTTCTTTCGCTTTGTGTGTCTGTCTTGTACAATTTCTAACATCTGCTGTTTCTTTTCCTCTGTATCTTTTACACTGTCTCTCCTTACCTATCCAATTGTCTTTCTCTCTACCCTTTCGTCTCCTCTCTGTCTAATATCTCTATCCTCACAGAGATGTCTGGTTGTGGTTGGTGGCTGTGAGTTCGAGAGGAGCACTTTACGCTGAGGCATCCATCCAAATACCAACACCAAATAAAGCTGCTTTTACAGAAGCCCAAATATCTCTGCATCTTTGTGAGGATGTCCATCAATTGCTTTTATGCCCAACCAACCCAGCCTGCATGATTTGATCAGGATATGTGTTACTTAGCCTTAACTTTCCCCTTATGGGATTTAGCTTTACATTCAATTGAGGGAAAGTTTCTACCATTCATAGTCAAACTGTTCAGACACAATGTGTGCTACTTCAAACACAGTGGTTCCACAATTTAAACTACGGTGGCTTACTGCCAAACAACAGGATAAGGTGATAAGGATGATGGTCCATTATGTTCATTACAGCCATTATGTTCATGCTTTCAGTTGTAGCACATCTGCACTAAATGCACTTGAGTGCTAAACACATTTAGACTGTCTGTAGTCATGAAGCTCACAGCTTATGAAGAGCGCGATGAACTTCACGGCAGCTATACTTCAGACACTGATCACTGCACTGATTTTACACCTTACCGCTGTGCTCAATATTCAGAGTATTTGACCTTTCATACTGTTTGCTTCTAAGCTTTAAAAGCTCATCATGCTAATCAAACATGAGTCAGGCTGCATCTCTAAATTTCCAGATATTAGTCATGAAGATAAATGTAGCAGTTCTTGTTTGCGAATGCAAATGATGTGATGACGTATCCCTGTGGACTTAAGCTCTCAGATTTGACTTCATTATAATATTTGTTTAAGCACTTCAGTCTAATTCCATTCCTTCAAGTTTACAAAAACAAAGACTTATAAAAGCAACAAAGCAAACAGATGAAATATGTTGAAGTTTACTTTGAGGCATGTATTCATTAATCTGTGGCTGGGCCTGTCTGAAAACTATCGGGGTGGGAAAAGGTGTTGAACCATGTTTTATTTTTAAAAAGCAGCTTAATCAATATAAGTCAATATATTTCTCCCCTTGAGAAAAACCTCTTCCCAATATCTTGAAATGATATAACACTACTGAGATGTTACAAATTGTTTTAGCATTGATATTTATAATGAATTTAAACCTCAATATCTAACTGAAATAATAATAGCATAAAATATGAATAACAAACCACCATGTTGAGTGTTCTTTTTTTAAACTATAAATTAAAAATTAAAAGTCAAAAGTTTGGACACACTGTCTCATTGAAGTGATTGGGAAGGTGTGTCCAAATTTTTGACTGGTCCTGAATGAATAGCCCATATGGGAAATAATTAGACCCTGATCTTCCCCTTCAAAAAATTACAATACCCTCCCCTTTTTTTGATCCACCCTCTTCTCCTCATCATTTCCATACAGTCCCTAACAAGAGAGGAAGAGATGTGACACTCAGAATGTAAAGTGGGTCCTCTACAAAAGGAGAAAGTATATTGTATATATGGTGATAAAGACGGAAAGATGGAAAGAAGAAAAAACAGCAACAATAAACAGATGAGTTAAGAGAGAGAGAGAGAGAGAGAGAGAGAGAGAGAGAGAGAGAGAGAGAGAGAGAGAGAGAGAGAGAGAGAGAGAGAGAGAGAGAGAGAGAGAGAGAGAGAGAGAGAGAGAGAGAGAGAGAGAGAGAGAGAGACAGAGAGAGACAGAGAGAGACAGAGAGAGAAAAAAAAGTTCAACTTCAGGTTGAGAATCTCCTTTTCATGTATTAGTGCTTCATTTCCTTTCAAATGACAAAAAAGCTTCAGCAGAGAGATGAGGTGGGGGGCGGTGGGGGGGGGGGGGGTTTGGATGAAAATGAGTGGAAATGTAAAGAAGAGGAAAATGTTTTATCGCAAGTTCTCCCAAGGGTCCCTCTTTCTCTGTCACTCGGCAGTATGGTTCACCAATACCTTATGGCAGAGCGCTGGAATTTTAGTGAGCTCCAGAGGGAATGCTCTCCTTGGTCACACACATACAGACACTCTCACACACACACAAAGTAAAGAGATAACATATAGCACCCAGAGCAGTGCAGAATCCCGTTCAAAGGCTCCATATGATTCCCCTTCACACCGGATCAGCCGTGGAAAACGAGAACGGATAGAAAGCCTCAAAGCTCTCCCCCTGAGGAAGCTGAATAGATGGATGGATGGAAGGACGGGGAGCGAGATGAAGGTGGGATAAAGACGAACAGAGGGAGGACAGGAGCATCAAACTGTGGCGGCTGGTGATGCAAGGTGCATAGGAATTCAGGCACTGAAAGGTAAAGAGAAGGAGAGGTCAAGAAGAGACAGAGATAGGCACTCTGGAAAAGTTGGCATAGAGAAAAAGGGAGAGAGACAGATACAAGTTTACAAAGACAGGCTACAGCATGTCTCTATCCAGCTTTCAATGGACTTATATGAAATATAAAATTAGATTGAGGATTTAGGCTGAAATTAATATTTTAATTCTGTCAAAAATACAAACAGATATATATATTTGATTCCTTAAATGCAACAATTTGGGTTGTGCAAGCGGACGGTTTAAAGAGCATTAACTGTGTGTGACATTTCTTTGAGGCTCTGGCAGACAGATGTTTCAAAGATATTTCAAGGACATCTAAACCGCTTTTGAACTATTATGAAATGTACTTTATGCTCAGTTTATTACCCCATTTCTAATGGTGCATCCTACTACAACAAAGAAATGTGCTTTCATCTCTTTTTTAAAATAATCTTTTTTAATCACTTTACAGAGCAAGTTCCTTAAAAAAAAGTGTTTTAAACTTTTTTGTTGTTGATGGATAACAGTTTATCTTTTTATGTTTGTAGTCATTTCCATCAGCATCTCTTAATAAATGTAATAATTTCCCAAAAATAATTGGATGAAATTCCAGCTATTGAGAGATAAATATAAAGAGAGAGTAGCTAAAGCTGCTAATGTTTTTAGGGTGAGGAAGAGGAGCAAGATATTAGTTGAAATCAGCCCGAATATGCCTGAACTCTACGTGAACCTGACAGTATTGAGGCTGCATCACTGCTTTTCAAACAGCCACTCTTGGGACCCGGATTTCAAAAAGAGTTCTTCTCACGCCTCAAACTATTTTGCATCTTTTATTTCCGTCTGTCTCTTTTCCTTCCTATCTTATCCAAACACACATAACAAGAACTCAGTGAGGCGTGCACGGCCAGAAACACACACACACACACACACACACACACACATAAACACACTCAGAGAAAGACAGGCCATGACTGCGTGACTTCACGGACCTCAGACACAGAGACGGTGATACAGACAGAATGAAGTACACAGGCAGGTTGACACACTCAAGTAAGATTAGATCAGCCCTTTTTCAACATTGACTCTGGGGATCAAAAAGAATTTTAAAAGATATTTTTTTCCTTTCATGGCAAACTATTTTATTGTCTTTCTTCTCTTCTTTTCCAACCAGTCAAAACATCTGTAACTTATTCTATTCTATACTTGCACACCAACACACATCTGCATACCCTTCATACATGCACAAAACACACCACCGCTTCTCTGACCGCTAACTGTATCCGACAAGCAACAGCTGGTTTGAGACAAAATTGAGCTTTAACAAAAGTTCAGTCAGGGAGACTATCTTTTTCTAAAACCATCTGTCATTCCCATCCCTCAAGCATGCTCACTCATAATTCCCTCTCCGTCAGCTGACGTCAGCTAGCACATCCACACACCTTCAACGTCATCCTATCATCTTGCATCTGTCTTTTTAAATATGTTTTCTTCTTCTCCGCCTTAGAGCTTTCATGCTGCAGTTTTGCACATCCACCCAGTCTTCATTAACCACATTGGCCCGATCAGTCTCAGCATAAGTCATCAAGCCACTACCACCACCAGAGTCTGGACACCATGGGGGGATTTAACTTGATGCTTCTCAGGACTGATGTTCAGCAATTTAAAATCTCTGTCTAGGCGCCAAAGATTTTTGCCAACAAACAATTATTTTTACTTCATTCGCTTGTCTCTCCTTATTTGAAACGGAGCTTAATGTAAGCTCAAGCATGAAGACCATCTATTACTCATTCATTGTCATTCCTCTCTCTCTCTCTCCTTGCTTCTCCTGCTCTGGTATCAGCTTATTAGGGGCGTTATACTTCGTTAACAAATCAGATTCCACCAAGATTTCTATAATCCTATCATATCTTAGCTAGCTTAACTTTAAATCTGTTCTTCTCTTGGTTGCTTTCAGATGTTATTCCATCCTGAATTCTTGACATCCCATTCACCTCCACTTCATCACATCAGCTCCAGGTCTGAGATCACCAGAAGCCAGTTCTTCTTCACTTGATCCAGATCCCAATTCCCTTATTCATCACCACCACCACCAGTGTTTAGACTCCATTGGGGGATTTCCTATTCTACTCTTGCCTTCACTTCCCCCTTTTAAATATGATGGCATCACGATGGGGTCGAATCGCCAAAGACTTTTCACATTTTCATCTTGTTATGCATGTTCAATGTAATTATTGTCACTTAAAAACTGAAGTCCCTCCTGATTGAACTCCTTTCTTCCACTAACACACGCTATGGCAACAGGGGAGTGTAGGCTAACTGCTGCAAATAAATAGCAGGATGCAATGCAGTTGTTTGTCAGCACTGCTTCAATTAAATCTGTCAATAGCCATTATACAAAAGAGCCCGGCTCCTTCCTTGAACCAAACACCCAAACATTTACATGATACCACATGGCACAGGACACGCATTCAGTCACACATAACCACCCACATGGATGAATACTATATCCCACAGACAGAACATTCACACTCACAAATATGCAAACACAAGTTCACATATAATTTGTTGCCATGTAAGAAAGCTCACAGCTTGGAAAAGTGATAGTATTTTTTTTTTTTTTTTTTTACTCATTGTGGCCATGTATGAAGTGCAACATGTATGCTTGCAACAGATGTCATAAATTAAATTTGGCTGTACAATAATGGTGATAATGATATTTTTGCATTTGAACAAACCTTCCCTGATGACTATAAGCTATTTGTTCATGCTTTTACTGCTTGTACTGATTATCTGCAGTACTGTACAAAATCTGTTCTTCATTTTATATTTCCTACCCTGGTTGAATTACTGTATTGTTTCCTTAAAGTTAGGCAACCTTCGTCGTCATGGCAACAATAAACAGCAATATTAGCTACGTTTTTGTTTTTGTTTTGTTTTTTAAGTGTCTCAACTCGTGGTTGGAAATAGATATGAACAGCAGTCTCCCATAGCTAAGTCCCCTTTGTGCCATTTATCTATCTTGCTGTCAAGTGCCAACATGCCACCTCAGTCTTCTCTAGGTCATAATGACTATGGCTGTTAGATGGCTTTTGTCACTCAAATGTTATTATAGGTTATTTTGGCAACTATACTGTTGTTCTTCTTGGGAAGATGGGCTGGCCTCAACATAGCCATCAAATTTTAATGATGCTGTCGTTTCTACTAGCAGATACTGAACTATAAGACAACAACAAACAAACAAATGTTTTGGTGGAAAAAAATATAATCGTCTACAAACATTCATATGTTCAGTATTTACATGTTTTGCAACTAACCAAATACATTAATTATCAACATGTTCTCATTATGTTGAGAGAAAATATAATTCTGCCTGCTTTTGAAACAAAACATATCTGTTGTTGCAAACATGACTTCTACAAGACAGTGTTGATAGAACTGTATTTATCGAGAAAAATTAACTCAGCATCTGGCTGAGGAACAACTTGGAAATAAAACACACGCTAACACTGGCACATCTACAGATGCTGGCCAATATGTACTGTCCCTGTAAAACTAAAGTAAAATAAAAAAAAATAATTGAATGAACGTGTCACCTGCTGGGCTGTGATTGTTCTTTGGTGTTGATTTTCAATTTGGGAGAATGTGGCAGCTGTTCTGAAAATGTTGTCAAATTTCCTCTTAACTTTCCTCTTAACAGATTCTGAATAAATTTAAAGCAAGAAATAAGCCATGCAGTTGCAGTTGAATCATGCTCTTATTTATACTAACCATCCCTTTTAATTGTATTTTACAAAGTTAGGAAAATGTAGCAAGTGGCATTATTTATTTCAAGGTTTGCTCATTTATCAGGTACACATCTGATCGGACTGATTTGATTCTGGAAATTTTCCTTCCAGAAATAATTATCCTCATAAAACTGAACTCACCAGTTGTATTTGTGTATATTCGAGGCTACATCTTCCACAGTTAAACAAACACACATACACACACATGCTCAAAAGCACATGGACACAAACAAATGATAGTATCCTTTCTTACATGAAGACACACACTTCAATATAATCACACGCTACCAAGGCTAGAATGCTAATGGGCGTCCGCAGTCTCCTTCACAAGCTGTCATTCTTTTGCTACCATGGGACATGATTAGCACGCACACACGCATTCATGCACAAAAACACACACACGCACATACACACACGCACATACACACTCCTTACTGCAGGGCGCTACAATCAGCAGCAGTCTTTAAATGCCAAGTCACCTAGCTAACCATGCAGAACTAACACTCTGTGCTGACATGCAGCTACACACAACAAAAGGGCATTCAAACACTTTCTTTGTGTGCAGGTATTAAGATTTAATGTAAAGTCACCCACACACACATACATAAGCGCACACAGTTTTTGTGTACCACAGAAATACAAAGGCAAGGCTGCAAGAGATTACATACAAGTGCATTAAAAACTCCTTAAAACGAGGCCAGAGCTTGTGCACGTGTACATCTGAACGTGTGTGCATATGTGTGTGTTGTGATGAATTATAACAGTCCAGCAGGCTTCAGGCCAGAGGACAGAACCTTATTGAGGTAAGGCCAGGCCCGCCTGCCTGAGTGTGAGTGGATATGAGAGCGCAGGGCAGCAGCAGGGCAGTCTACAGGGGAAGGAGACGTGTGAATCTGGGAGTGTCTGAGTCTGGGACTACTTTATTTAAATATTACTGTATTCCAACCTTAACAGCCAACAATAATTCAACACAATATCATCACACAACCTATTAGATGTGTACTTTTGTATGTTATACTGGAAGGGGAGCCATCCTGGGTCATACTCTCAAATGGCTGTCGGTTTTTGTTCAAAATTCAAGCCACCATTCAAACTGAGGAAATGATGCATTATTCAAACTGCAATGACCTGTTCAAATTGAAAAATCTCAGTGGATAAATGCAAAATGGCTGTACTTGTTATTCCATGACAGGATCACTGTCCTTCTGATGAAATTTAGAGTTGACATTAAACTTTTACTGTCCATTTTCAAAGCTGTAAACGGGCTAACTCCAACAGAGTATGTTAAAGTTAAATGTTAAAGACATATCAGGTCACTGATATAATATATCCGTCCTAAAGAGGACAGTCCTTGGTGTCCTCCCAGAGCTCTCAGGTCATCTGCGGAGCGACTCCTTTCCATCCCAACAGCTGTTTGAGGTGCAAAGGTTACTTTTTCTGTGGCCGTGCCCAAATTGTGGACTAACCTTCCTGTCCATGTTCAATCAGCTCCTACCACTGAATGTTTTAAATCAAGGCTTAAGACCCACTTGTATTCTTTGCCTTTCTAGGTGTGTTATATGTGTGTGTATTGTCTGTGTGTAGTACATAACTGCTCTGTACATTTGACCTTTTCTCTATGTAAAGCACTTTGATCAACCATTCGTTGTTTTCAATCTGTGCTATATAAATAAACTGACTTGAGACATGAAATACTTTATTTCCCTGTCAGTAGCAAGGAAATGTTAACTGAGATTTACTTAGAAGATTGATGTCTCGATTCAACACCATGTATGGAAAAATCTGTTTGCTGACTTTATAAAAATGCGACTGCCTCACAGTAGCGTTCACATACACTGCGGAGGCACTGCACACAATATGAAGGTCAGTCCTGCAACAAAGATATGCAGGTTGGTTTAAATACATTTTAACAAACTACAGCAAGTTACTAACTTAATTTTTTTTTTTCATGTGAGAGCCCTAATTCTCTTATGTTTGTTGAATATATCTATCATTCATAGCATTTTCCTCACTACCTCCATTGTACAGAAGGATTGTACAGGAAATGCAAAATTGTAGCTTAATACAGGGAATTCCTGGCAACTGCTTTTTTTTTTGGATATCTTTTAGAGACTCTAACACCTCACTAGAGCCTGCGTTCCCCAAATGTATACAAAGGGTACGGTGAGTAAAATGTGATTGTGACCCTGTGCTACAAGACACCAATATGAGAAGAAAACCAGATCTGACAAATACTGGAATGTACATGTCTCAATTCAGAATTAATGTCAGTACAAAAGCTATGTTCTTTGGTGCTTTTGTGGTTGATTTTTTGAAGTGTTTGTTGGCTTTTGGTTTGAATCTATCAGTGTGAATGAAATTGATTGAAAAAAATAATCTTGTGAACAGAAAGATGCTGTTTGAATCCAAGAGTGCCTGCAAAAATGTTGCATGGACTAAACATTAATAATGTCCTATCCTTGGACTACAAGTCTTGGGGTTAACTTAAACCCAAAGAAGACCAGCAGTTCAACATTACTACCCTACAAGAGCAAAATATCTGTTTGTACCCCGCACACTTCTCTCTGGAGCAAGGAAAGTGAAAAGAAGTATTTCAGGTCTGACTCTGAAATGGAGCAGTAACATTAATCAAGGCCAAGATTCATAAATAAGTTCCTTGCGATGAATTTCTGTAGACAAACATTGGTGTGATGAAATTTTATCATAAGGCTCATCTTTATAAATGAGGCCTCTGGCGCCTGGGTGTGAGACTCATTCCTAATGAGTCATAATGAGTGTCCTAATTTGTGGCAGCAGTGGTGAATCCAAATGTGAGTAATGCAACATAATATCAGCTATTTAATGGAGGCTTTTATCCAAAGCACCTTGCATTACAGAGTGTAGAAATATTTTCTGCATGAGTGGCCCCTGTGGGAATTAAAAAGGACCATTAAGAATGTGGGTCAGGGTTTGTTTTTCATCCAAATCCTTTTGATCTGTGATAGAAGGAAATATGAAACTGTAGAAAATATTTAAGGGCTTTTATGGTAGTACATAAAAGTAAATTGAGTTATCATTAAGCTGGCTGAGTTGAATTATTTATTTTATATAATGATGTTTGTCTTACAGTGTTTCCAATAGAGAATGTTGCAGCCAAACTTCAGATGTTACACTTTATTCACACTATAACCCCAACACACTCCATGGAGTTTTCTTGCAAACACACACAGTTATGTTTACATCTACTAAATCTTACCAAAACACATTTAGTGAAGGCCTAACAAACATGTCAAATGCAAATAATTATTCATAAATATAGAAAAAAACTGTTTACATTAATGTTTAAATTGGCTAGCAATCTTAGTCTTCCCTGCCCTTTTTGCCCCAACACATTGCAACATCAGCAGTTAAGCATATAAGTTGAGGATGTGCAGAGAGCCCAGTATTTGTATTTGTATCTGTATTTGTTGAGGCAGCACATTTATTTGTATTTGTATTCTAATGAAAATGGAAGTTGGCGTAAAAATCCTGTTTTTGTTTTTATTACACTAACTAAACACATTTTTGGATAGTAAAGTTTTGAAGTTAGTGTTCTTCATTAAACCCACACCAGGTCACAAACTCAGGTCTCTTAGATTGAGAACGGGGCATCCTCATATGCATCTTTGCATGCTCTAGATCGCTCACTTCAGTTTCCAGTCACAACTTTTGTTACCACTCATTAATTCCTTTCTCTTTCTCTCTTTCTCTCTCTCTCTGTCTTAATCCATCCATCTCTAACTGAGTAGACTATATATACACATACTTGTCATCTGTCATCATACTGGAAGCATCTGTCACCGACGGTCATCTGATATGGTGCTCAAAGGCCATCCCTAGTGCTTGTGTGTGCCTCTTGTATGCATGAGGGTACTTAGCCAAAAATAGATTCTGATGTGGATAATGTTTGGAAGCTATTCACTTTCACATTTATTTTCCTACATTTTTTCTTCTTCATTCAACATAGAACATAAGCCCATCCTCACTAGAAAAACAATGGCATTAATTCAGTCCCAAATCATAAAGTGTCCTACACTTACATCACTTTATTCTAGCCAAATTGCCAATTTTGCCCACAAAATAATCCCTAAAAATAATCTATACGATTTGAAGTTTTCGCTGAAACTTTCTGGGCACGAAACAATTCACTTTTGCTGTAGAGCCACATTTACAATCCATTGCTTTTTTTAGTCCCACTCTTGGTAACATTGTATGAATAACTGAAAGAAAATGCACATCGATGAGGTTTGGACTTGCAAGAAGATATTTAACCTCTGTAAAAAAATGTATTTAATATTTTGGCACATCAGGAACGAGGCAATGTGTGCTGAAAGATTCAGAAAAATAAAAATAAAACAAGTGCATATGCTTTGAGTGTGGAACTTTCCTTTGCTTTCTTTGAAGGTGTACAAAAAGCAAAATTGTTAGTGTGGTATTTGTTCTGTCCAATTCGGCTGTCACATCCAGTGGCCATTAGTGTAGGAAGGAGGTTTTTCATTTTTGTTTAACAGGCCTGCTACAGTCCATTGCTGCATCATTTTTACTCTTTTTTTATCCCGATCTGGACATTTTAAATGATCTAGACTCATAAAGCATACACTCTTAGTCCTGTTTTACAGTCTTTTGGAATACAGGTGCAGATGTTAACAGACAACAGCACTTATGATAAGGAATGTTGTAAAATCAGATGCGGGATCCAAATCAACCATCGCTTTAGGAGAAAAGTGGTGAACTGTAGATTGCTTGCAAGCAGCAAGCCAAAGCATAATGATGAGGCAGATGTGTGTGAATGTGTGTATGTATGTGTGTGTGTGTGTGTGTGTGTGTGTGTGTGGGGGGGGGGGGGGGGGGGGGTATAAAATGCCAAACACAAGATGTTCTTGGAAATAAGTCTGAGATCAGAGTTGAGGAATATTTTAAGAGCGAACAGTGCTTCTTGGGTTCTGACAAGAAAAGTCTTGTACAGTAGTGAGCAGCAGCAGCCGCAACAGCAGCTCTGAGATCTTGGCAGTACAGCTTTTAAACTCAAATATAATGCAAACACAGGAAGCTGTTTTGTCTGTTTCTCACTCGTTTGATAACCACAAACACACAGATTAACACTCTTCCTACAACACAAATCTATACATGATTAAATACAGTTAAACACAATCACCTTTTTTCCTTATGCTTACACACACACACGCATGGCCTCTGTACCCCATGCCAGGTGCAGCTGTGCTTTCACAGAGGAACAGCAGGCCCGGAGCGGGGCTATTTCAGGCTGCGGCGGCCAGATTGAATTAAAGCCGGATTAATCCCTGTAGAATTTGTGTCATTCTTCCAAGCAACACTAAATCCAAATCAAATTATACAACCCAGCCCCCCCCCCCACGCTGCCACCGCCACAACCATTCATGCTACTGTAACAGCTACATCCTTTCAGGAGTGCGCATGTGTATGTGTGTAGCACTGTTTTTTCCTCTCATTCAGTCTCTTTTTTTCCCCCCTCACTCTAAAACCACATGGTCTGTCTGTCCCCCTACCCTACCCTCTGCCAACCTTTTGTTCCTCTCCAGCTGTGACTGATGTGAGGAAAGTTAATTGATGGTGACAGCCCCTAAATCCAGTAGAGGAATCGTTAAATGAAAGAGGACATTGGGACGGTCATTGGGTTCAGTCAACTCACTTTTTGAATGGTATTGTCCTAACACTGAAGCAGATCAGCACTTATTACAAATTACTCACGGACGCACATAAATCACATCAAGCAACAGACCTGAAAACATTACTGAAAAAACAGAAGGACTGAAAGACAAAAGTGAACATAATGAAACTTAGATCATGATGGTGCACAGCTTCAATTCATAATAAAAGGGATGGATAAAGCTTGGGGCCAATTAATCTACTCTAAAAAAAAATGTCAAATTTGATTAATTTGCATATTTTACATTTTATGTGGATTACAAGCAGCTCTAAAGCTAAATGGTAAACTATTTTAACAGGTTGCAAGGTTTTCAACTTGACCTGAGGCTGAGAGGACCCTAAAAATCGTGTGTGCACTACAGATTTGGGTCAGGCTCTGTGATAAAATATCAATATTGCTATCAAACACAGGTTAGATATTAATTTAAATGTAGAATTTCAACTTTTATCATAATGCATACTGATAAATGAGAGTTTTGACATTAAAAATGACTTTGAGCTTGAGGTTGGGCTGAAAAGTTTTGTTAGCTTTGTCAGGGTGGAATGAACTCAACAAGATCAAATTTCAGGCTTCATCAGTGCTCTAGTGTGCACTAAAGTTCTCTGTTATTTCAAATATGATCCAAAAATAGCAAACTGCTTCAACTATGATTAAATACTTTTTCATCCTAGCAGGTCTGTTGCCAGGATACTACAAATACTGATGTCACATCCCTAAATTATAGGAGTTACCAAATCAAAGAGTTTAAAAAGCTTTAATTAATTGCATAATTGACATCCTGTCATTTAGATACGTGTTTTAAATCATATTTGTTGTATAATTTGATTTCTCCAAATGAGGATCAAAATGTGTTTGCAAGCCTTATTTGGGCCGCTAGGAATAAAACATATTGAATTCTTAATTGCTGTTATAGCCTAAAAGTAAAGGTTAAACCCATACTTTCTAATACATGTGTTACTGTCTACATTCAAATCCTCTATTGAGGCACAGTGTGGATGAACAGCCTCCACCTACCTGAACTACCTCATTTATGTCTGCGCTCCATCCCGCTCACTACACTCTGCTAATGAAAGGCAACTTGTATTACCACCACAACAGGTCACTGAGTCACTGACTAAGCTCTTCTCTTCAGTAGTTTCCCATTAGTGGAACAAGTTACCAAACTCTCAGTCTCTCAGAAAAGACTTAAGCACTTGGAAACTAAAATCTACTTCTAGAGTGTGTTCTGACTAGAGCCCTGCTTGTGTACTCTCTGATGTCGCTTTAAATAAAATCATCTTCCAAATGAAATTGTAAATTAAACATGTTTGTTATCTGAAAGTGTCAACAAAATATCAACTGTATTAAGTTCATCATATTTATTGATTTAATTTATGATTTATGATCTATTCAACTGATAATAAAAAAAAATCACCTAACAGCCTTTTATTATTAATTAACTGCATGATATCATTTAAAAAATGTTCTAATTTAAGTGTCTTCAGTATGTTACTGTTTGATAATCTCATGTTTGCCATAACTGTGAGTACAGCCTGAATCATTACTTTCAGATTATACAGAAACAGTAAATAAGTAGGGTAAGAGATATATAACCAGGGGGATTGGGTCAGTGGGTCTACTCAGTTTGTCCTGCTAGTGAGTCATGATGTGGTTTGCACTTAAGTAACAGTAACCCAGTGTACTGCCCTAATCTGGGACATGTTAATCTGCAGTCGACTGATCCACTTTACAAATCTCCTGATGAGAATTCAACAACCACTTTCTATCACAGCTTCATTTGCAGTGTTTGATTTGTAAGATAAAAGTGATTGTAAGCGTGGTGAGCCTCTGCTGAGTTGGTATCATGCAGTGTGTATTTGCATGTGGTTGGTTGAGTTTGTGTGTGTGTGTGTGTGTGTGTGTGTGTGTGTGTGTGTGTGTGTGTGTGTGTGTCTCCTCTTTTTGTGTTTGACGGGCGTACAGAGGCTGAGGAGGAAGAGTGGAGATGCTTGAGGGAGGAGTTGGAAGCAGAGAGAACAGTAGCAGCCGGTGGCGTGAGGCTGGGAGATGAGTTCATTTCCTGACAGGGCTGACATGCTCAGCCAGCAGGGGAAATCATGCACTTTCTCGCTCTCTCACACACACACACACTCACTCACACATGTGTACACACGTAGCCAAAATCATCAATTTCTTTTTCACATACAAATTTCCCATCTTGTTGAGAAACACTGTGGCAATGTAGCATCTTTAACTTTTACATGTCATACATACTAAAAGCTAAGATTGAGTATTACTACAGTATTTCTGTGTTTGAGAGTTTAAGGAAATATTTTCATCAGTATAACTTTACTTTTTCATCTCATTTCATGTCTGAGTGTTTTCATTTTGATGCTACTTTACGCTTCCACAGCCACTATATTTCAGAGGGAAATACTGTACTTTCTACTCCACTACAGCTTTAGTGACTTTTCAGATGAAGATTTAACATAATGGACGATGTAACAAGTTTTTAAAACACAGCACATTGTACAGTAGTTTCCAAAATGTTTGGCTTTTGGCATCTTACAAAAAGAAGTGTGTAGTCGGGGTCACATTTCAGATGTCTATGAGTTGTTTACTCCATAAGATAAATCTTCAAAGGGTCAAATATTTTACCAATAATCAAAGATCAGAGAGGCCATGTCAGCAAACAGATTTATCTACCAGAACTTTGTTTCTTCTTATTTCCTCTCCCATTAATTATCTCACAACCCTTCAGATTGTCCTGGTGACCCTTTGGAGGGGCCCGGGCCCCTAGGTTGGGACCCACTAGACTAAAGTAGCTAATTGTATAACGTAGTGTAAACTAGCTCCACCTCCAGCTACAACAGTAACATGCTGCTTGAACACTGATGCTTACACATTTTGCTGCTAATGCTTATATACTTATACTTAAATTGGATTTTTATTTATTATGGAGTGTTTTTGCCCTGCTATATTGGTACTTTTACACACATAAAAAAGAAAGAAAGATGAGGACAACACTCTCAACACTATTGAAATCGGTAGCAATTCAGAAAAAAGTCAATGTGGAGTGGTGTCTCAGTCTTTCCTTTTCATTTATCACCATTTCAGGATTTCATGGATCCAGCACACAGTTTGTATGCTATTATTGTAAATTGGGCGCATTGTGTGTTACTTTTACATAAGTAAAGCATCTGACCTTTATCTCCCAGAGGAAGTACACTAAGATGTGCAGAAAAGGACAAGAGCAACGGGAAAAGGCTGAGATGAATCAGTAAGACAAGGAGAGTGACTTCCAAAGATTAAGTCACTACAGTACAGGATAAAAATCAAAGGCTGACGAAGGCAAAGGGGAATAAGTGAATGAGAAATGGAGGAAAATATTAAAAATGGAAGAGGAGATAGAAAAATATTGTAACAATTCTTGAAAATGTAGCATAGTGTGTCAACTCTTGCTTTGGCACTTAACTTTTTCCCCTCTCTGTCTACTCTCTACGTCTTACCTCTTTGAAGCACTTCTCATCTCCCAGGGCAAGAAGAAAAGAAAGAGGCAGAAGGAGAAACAGCAAAAACAAGGAGGAAACTGTGTAGCTGTAAGTAAAACGATCAAAAGGAGGAGAACAAGAGTGGAGAGATCAAGAGGAAGCTAAGGAAAACAATGAGAGAGGATGAGGGGGTGGGATGGAAGGGGATGGGGGGGGGGAGAAGAAGAGTTGACAATGCAACCCATCACCCAACCACCTTGCCTCTTTTCATATCATCCCATCCTATCTCACCCTGTCAAGGAGCGAGCCAAGCAGAATGAAAAATGAGGGAAATATGAGAAAAAAAAGAGATGAAGAGTGCAGGGTGGAGGGTGAAGGGTGGAGGGTGAGGAGGTGAGTTTGACCCAATATATCACTCTTCTCCACCTACGTTTTTTCGCATGCCGGTTAATCCTGAAAGAATAAAGGACAGGTGAAAGAATACATCCACCTCTTTCATCAACCTGTTTGTTACTGAAGCCCTTACATTGTCTGCCATTTCCTTTTCCCTTGTTCTGTAATAAATCATCTATGGAAAAAGTATATAGTGTATCACCTTTAAGCAGAGAGAGGAGCAATCTTTGTCTCCTGCTCTGAGTCTGAGCTACTGTGAGATTGCTTTTATGATTATGTTTTATAGGATTCACATTATAATAAAACTTAAAATTCAAAAACCTCCAAAAAAAGTAATATCACAGAGTGTAAAATGTGTTTTTATAGCATCTTTCTTACAATGTGTTTTACAATAAAATGAAATTACAAGAGACACTTTAAATAGGGTAACCAATAAAACACTGAATACACAAACTAAGAATAAAACAGAGACAAAGAAGCCAACAATAAAATCTGATAAAAGACACCATAAAACAGTATATAAAAAGTAAGTGGTAAAAGCAAATAAAGTTGTTCTGGGAATTAATTCAAGGGAGTTTTAATTGATTTGATATAAACCTTCAGTTTAAGCAAAACATCACACTCGCCAGAATGCTTTTAGAAATACATGAAACTGCCATTCTTCTCTCAGAGACAGGTATTTATTGAGAAAGGTCAGGTTGTTTATCATGGCAGGTTAATCTGCAGCTATCGCAAGGAAATAGGCTTTTAAATCATTAGAAAAACAAGGTCACTTATATATAAGACCCCATCTGAAAAAACTCACAGCTATTCAGTGTGATGTCAACAAGTCTTTCATTCCACCCATGCCATGTCTCACTGAGAGAATACAGAGAGAAGAGAGGAGAAGAGGGGAGAGGAGATATAATATTAAAATAAAAATGAAAGAGAAAAAGTGTGTGTAATCCATGTGGCTACTTTATAATTAGCTGACAAAGCTGACAAGAAACCCAGCAAGTGACTGAAGCATTAGATTAAACAACGTTCTGTATTTAACAGCCACGACTGCACGCTCCACTGCTCGGGGAGTGCAATCAGAAAAACCTCACACACACACACACACACACACACACACACACACACACACACACACACACACACACATACACACACTCATATATACACACTCATACTCATGTCAAACAAGTACGCAGGCATGCACACACCCACCCTAACCTTCCATGGCTGCCACAGCGTTGCACCACCCTGGCTCTTGACAACAGTCTAATTGGTAATTATTCACATGCCCCCCTCCTGGGAACCAGCAATCCTAATGAAACTGCTTCTGGTGTGTCTGGTGCGCAGACAGGTCTTTAGCGTGCACACACATACAATTTCATACAGAAATGGGCTGAGATTGTAGAAACGCACACACACTCACGGGATGTTATGGGGGAACCGGCTGTGTTGGAGGTCCTCGAGGTCAAGAAGAAAGTCAGAGGTTAAGGATGGATGAAAATCAGACTGCCAGAACGCGATAATTAACTTGACCCTCAGAACTGACATTTGCCCCACTCACAAAAGAGTGTATTACTGAAACATTGTTGGTGACTAATAGAAAATGATTCATGCATGACCTCTGCATTAATGGTGCTATGATTACATGTTTAGGGTCTTACAGAAACCCAGATTTCTCCATGTTTTCCATTTTGTAGTATTAATTAAAGTTATAAAACTACAGAAAACCGAAGAATTTATTCTGGAAAGTAATAAAAAAAATATAGCTTAATGTTAAAGTTGTTTATCTTTTTCTACTGATAAGTCAGCCATCTGGAAATCCATGCATGATATGAATTACAGTATCTTGCAAGTGAATGCTCACTGTTGAGTCATAATCACACTTGACGGATAATGAGTCACCCCATTTCACTAATGCCTGGTTTTAGAGTCATTTCTTCAGCGTGCAAGAAGGTTGGCAACCATTTTTAGATCCAATATGATGGCTAAAAAGGGTCCCGCTGATTGCTCTCATGTTATAATCAACTCATTTGCATATCACCACATTTGATGAGGTAGATTACTTGGCGCAGAACTCTGTGACTTATAATATCAGGTTTGATGATGGCAAGAGCCAAAGAGAGATAGACAGAGGGGAAGAGATTGGCCGAAAGACAGCTTTGAGAAAATAGTGGAGGAAACTAACAAAAAAGTAGAAAGACTTTGACTTCTCAAAGACAAGCAGGCACTCCTCCTGTCACTCAGACATCTCAGACAGAAAGTAAGAAAAGACAGAAAAGGTCACTGTGAGGGGAAGAGCAGAATCAGCAATGTCGATCAGCTTAAATTAAGGAATACAACAAAATAAATCTATATCTTGAGCGAGGCTTCTCAGCGCTGTACATTTTGTGCAGAGGTATAAACACACTGTTCCTGCTTACAGCTACTTTTACAATGATATTGTTTTTATACCAAATGTTAGGAACAGAATGTGTTCTTGTTAGCTTGTCATATATCTGTGAAAACATAACCACAATGTTCCTACTGTAAAAACAAACAAACAATAAAGTAATGATATGCTCTACGTACATGCTTGAAGCACTATAACTTTTCACTATTTCTTGGTGATCTTTTTTTTTTAAACTTTCTTTCCAGATTTCAAATATTTTACTTTTTACTTTATCATTTTCATTCAAGTTAGTTACAAGTTAAATTTGAATTTGTAGTTGTAGTTCTGATGTCAGATGTCCATATCAACAAGGTCACAGCTCCAAAACTTGAGGTAAATGTCTGTAAATTACTCCCTGAAAGTGAAAAGTCAGGGCTTCAACCTGCTCTGAACACTTTTTCTGCAATATTACCTATACTTCCTCCTCACAATGATGTCAGATTGTTTGCACATGCCCACAAATAGCCATCTGCTCCATAGCCTTTGTTGCTTTGGTAATATTGTTCAGCTGCATATATCGGATCAGATTGCAGCTCTAAATTGTCAATTTGTAATATTGGTTTACTCGCTTCACGTGATAGCATCTTTCATCAGATCGACGTTGCCCTTTACGTGCTTGTCCCTGCAATGTTACTGGTTTCATTCACCACACAGTTTAATTTTCCTATAGATGTAAATTGGCAGTACAAATTTTCCCAAATATCAATCTCTGCTCCCATTCACACATGACCCCCTCACAGCAGTGAATACATAGAAAGTGCCAGTATCAGCTGGCTAAGATCAGGTCAGGTTCACAACCTTTATCATCATGCCTCCCTCCCGCCCCGTCTGTGTCTCCCTGTGTCTCCCTGATATTGTCACTGAGTATAAGCCTACTAACTGATAAAATAGAAATGCAATGAAAATAAATTATTAATGCAGAGACCTTTGGTGCAATTCAGTTCCTGAAGTTTAGCCCTGCTAAATTGTAGATGAGCCGCTGAAGAGGAGAATGTATGGTGCGCTTTAGGTAATATAGGAGGCAAAACATGTATTCTGCATCAGCCAAAAACAATATGGAGTTCATGAATAATATAAAGGCCTATAGGCAGGCTGGGAAAGAAAAATGAAAACCTGTGTAAAGAGGGGGAGGTGAGAAACTGAAGAGAGACAAAAGAAGAGTGGATGATTCTCAGAGAACTGGAGCTCTATATCCCTGCTTTGACTTCTTCTTCAATCAGTGTCGGGTATTAATTAAACACAAGCGACCGTGACAACAAGAGAGTGAACTTCTGTTAAGATCAGACAGATAGCATGGATGCGGCAAAACATCTGGCCCTTCTCAGACTGACACACGAATTCCATGACAGCTCACACGCCTGCATGTCTTAAAGAATCATACTGCACATACACACGCAAACACACAAAAAACTGATAAATCAGTGTGTCATTCATTATCCTCAGGGTGCCACCTTCTGCACCATAGAAATGTGGCGGATTCCCTCCTCAATATATGTGGAGGCTGCTCCTATTAATATATTTATATCTGCTTATGGGCCTTGTTGAAAGCACATCCAGGGAGATTTTAAGCTATATGAGCTTATTTCTTATCTACTAAGACAACTGAGCATGCCAACCCCCTCCTTTGCCTCCCACCAACATCTTTTCTTCCCCCTCTTCCCCTGTGCTCATCTCCCTCCCGCCATTTTTTTTCCATTTCTCCACACTGCAGAAATGGGATTTGAACATTTGGGGTTCATGCGGCGGGCAACGCGTCTTGAGGACTAAAAGTTTCTGTTCCGTTTCAATCGTTTAGTTTGGGGAAAGTTTGAGCGAACCCACTCACAGCCTGGAGACATAGAATATGATAAGACGGCTGGCTCATATCTGATAACCAGTTGCATAAACAGAGCAAGAGGGGAGGACAGCCTACGCTGGCTGATGCAACAGAAATAAAGGGAGTTGTGTACCGCAGCTTACATTACAGCCTTGTGTTTATATATAATACCACTTTACTTCATTTCCTACTGCCCAAGCTGAAAGACACCCACGCGCCATCTCCTCCTCCTTGGCTTTTCCTTTTTCTCTCTGTCTCTTTCTCTCTCTGAAAAGTTCAAGAAGTACCAGAAAGTCATGAGGCACCTCAGGAGTTTTTACCAGTGTGGTCTACCAAGCTAGAGGTTTTGAGCCAAAGAATAAGATAACAGCAAGAACAACATGGCTTTCAGTTCTGTGAAATCTGCATCTGAATTTGGCCTTTCAGAAAACATTCCTATAATAATAACTGTGCTCTAAGAATTTTACCTTCAGCTGTTGTTTTGTCACACAAACAAAAGTAAAACTGTGCTCTAACTAACCATTTGGGAGAATAAAAAGGAACATGAAAGAACAAAAGTTAGTGGGCCAAATTTCATATTGGATCATTGTTTCAAGGAAGGGATTTGGTGCATGTTGACGATTCATTATTCTGTGCAAGTTCTTTCTTTATTTGGGGTTTTAGGCATGTTTGTGTTGCTTAATTTTTGTGGATCTGTTTTATTGTGTTGTTGATTTGCTTTGGTTGGACCAGTTCCTTTTTTAGTTCTGAGCAATTTGACATATTTTGGATATTTACTAGTTATTGTTCTAAAGTCACCTACCTGTTTTTGTATTAGTGTTTTAACTTCCTCTTAACTCTGCTGGGATTTGATGCTCTGGATTTGTTTCCATGTCCTTGATGCCTGAGAAACCCATGCAACCTCAGCATTAACAGAACCAGCCTAACTTGGTAAAAACTACATTTATTTAGCATCTTTCCAGTCAGTGCTTTTACACTACAAGCCACTTTGGTGGCAGAGGCTGCCCTGCAAGGTGCTAACCTGCTCATCAGGAGGAATTTTCTAATCACACATGGTGGCACAGCCTTTGGGAGCAATTTGGGGTTCAACATCTTCCCCTCGGACACTTTGACATGTGGACTTGAGAAGCAAGGAATCGATCTTCGTGAGTCACAGCCGCTCCCTTGGTCTGATTAAGTCCAGCAATACAATTGAAGCTGGTTCCACTTAGACAGATAAGTTTCCCTGCTGCTGTAAAAATGTGATTTAACTGAACTTAAGTTCAACAGTTAGCTAAAAGTCATCTCATTGGTTGTGAAAATGTTAAACTAAACTAAGATAAGTTAAATCTTCCAGAGATAGCAAGTTCAATCTGCTTATAAAAACTTTAATTAACAAGTTAATTAAACTGTGCAGTACATTCATTCAACTCATCATTTCAACTACACGATTGAGTACAATTAATATGAAATGAATACATCTGACACCTTTAAGGACAAAATATTAGTTGATTCCCCAAACTTCCTGGATGATGTTTTATGCTGTAGACCCTTTAACAAAAGGAATTTTAAGGCTAACTTTTCACCTGCAGCCAATTGTGATGAATCAGCATCACCTTTACCGTGTCTGTCTGGATTATTGCCAGGATTATTCTCCCAGCTCTGACTGTGCAGAGTTTTATGACTCTCATGTACTGTGGTTATTATGAAGGAGGGTGACAGAGAGGTGATGCTGAGGTAGGCTGTCTTTGCCATTGATGTGAGGATGCGTGTGTCTACGTACGCGCCCGTGGTGGCATTTACTCAGCAAATTCCTCCGAGACGAATGTGCGGTGGCATCGTTCTGGCTTCCGCGCCTTTCTATCAAGGGAATTATACCAGATGTGGTTTGTTAGGATCAAAGGCAGAGAGAAGAGATGATCTCTGTTGCTTCAGGGGGGAAAGAATACTTTATGAAGCAGAGAAAGAGAGACACAAAGAGAGAGGCATGGTAAAAGTACAAGAGAAAATCATGCTTCATCACTGAATATATTGTAACTGGCTGCTTCTCCTTCTCCCTAATGTAACAAAGAACATTTACTCAAGTACTGTATTTCAGGGTAAAGCTGCTTTAATTTCCATACCATGACATTTCATTTACTAAGCTGTAGTTACTAATTACTTTGCTGATTAAGATCTTACATACAAAACCTATATAATAATATAAATTACACAAAATTAATACCAATACATTCTTATAGTTCAAATTACCGATTACAGTATAAACAGTATAAAAGTTCTTAAAATTAACTAAAATAAATAAAATATAAAAAAGTATTTATGCATCAGTGATAATAGATATTATTTATTTGTTTCTCTTAAAGTTTTCAATTGAGCACTTGTCTTGTGTTGAACTCTGTTTCCCCTTCGAATAGAGTAACCCTCCTTTTCATCTGAATTGTGTATAGAGTACAGCCACTTTTGATGTCTTTTATTGTCTCATTGTGTTTTTCTTGCCTTTATGTTTGTTGTGTTTTTATGCTGCCTTACTACAAAAAGAATTTCCTTTTGTGGGACAATAAAGATCTGAACTGAACTGAACCCGTAATGCTGCTCTCCGTGGTTGGGGTTATGTTGATTTATGGTTAAGCATCATAGAGATAACTGTTAGGTAGTTAGGGTAA
Source organism: Scomber scombrus (assembly GCF_963691925.1). NCBI lineage: Eukaryota > Metazoa > Chordata > Actinopteri > Scombriformes > Scombridae > Scomber > Scomber scombrus. The sequence goes on from NC_084985.1 coordinate 9,058,530, forward strand.
GACTGGATTGAATTTAAGCACCTCAGAAGATGATAGGTTGGGGTCAGGGTCAAGCTTAGATGAAGGTATAGTAAAGGTGAGAGAAACACAAATCAATGGGGTAACAGACTTCTAACACATCACTTAGTAGTTTTACATTGTGGTATTGATCTTCATACCTACCGTAAGTTAAAGGCATGGATACCTCTTCCACCATTGAGAACCGCATGTGTTGAATGCTGTGATGACTACACACTTCAAACAGCAGGACACACAGTTGCTGACTCCATGTCTGATATTATTATGGGTGGGAGGGAAATGAGAAAAAAAATGTCAAAATGTAGTCTGACGTCACAATTTTTATTTTACAATCAGTCCCGTCGCTGCACAAAATACTAACGACTGTCTCTAGAGTCCAGGTGAAAGTGTTTTTCGTCTCTTTTTTTTTTTTTTTGGGCTGACAATGATTGTGATGCTGATTTGTCAAATGAAACTATCCGGTACGTTTTCAGACTTTAAAATGCTAAATCTTTAGTTGCGCTTGGTGAATGCCTCGGTTGTCACCTTCAGCACAACAAAAAACATTTATGAGCTGGTGCTGAGCATAAATGTAGAAGACCTGAGGAATGAAACCCTCCGTAAGTTTTCAGACTTTAAGATGCTGTATTTTTAGTTAGTTGGATTTGGTGAATGACTCAGTCATCGCCTTCAGCACAACAAAAAACGTTATGAGCTGGTGCTGAGCATAAAGGTAGAAGAGTTAAGGAAAGTGCCAGTTCGGTGGAGGAAGCTCTCCCTCTGTTATGATGCAGCAAACAGAAATCCAACTGTTTCACATTGATGTGAAGGAGGAAAGGAATACTGGAGTACAGAAAGCTTTTGTCAATAGTTTTCTCTTTTTTAACTGAATGGGGACTGTGCAGGGGTGAAAGAGAATGCATTTCAATAACAGACAGGCTCCATTCAGAAGGATGCACTTAAGTTTTCAGACTGCAATGAGTAGTGCGACACATAAATAAACATTTAAGGCCACAGTATTGACAGTGAAATCTTTTGTGTGCACATATACACGTTAAAAGAGCAATGTTACAGTATCGTGTTGGGTTTTAGGATAGGTCTAAGAACCTCACTCATTTTTGCCCTAAGATACAAGAGTTATTTTTGCTTTCCCCCTTTTTTTTAAATCCTCAAATGTCAGCTTGAATTTTGACAACTGAATGGCAGACAGACAGGAAAAGAGCTCCACGGAGAAAAGTCTGGTATTTATTCAGTGACACTTATAGATCTGACTTGCCATTTCCCACATTAAAAAAGTTTCAAATGCACCCCATCCCTTTTCATATAAACATGTATTTTAAAGATTGTGTTTTCTTTCTTTTTGATTCAAGGGCACAGCGTATGCATGTAGGATGCTGAATGGCAGCCGGGCAGGTGGTGTCTGCAACAGAGGAAGCTAATGACACTTTAAGGTTTCACCACAGGGGGTTTTGCTCACTGCCGCCTGCCTGCAGCACGCATGTCAACTGCATTGCCCTCCCTAACACTGGTGTGATAAGTGTGTATCTAACTGTGTGCACACATACAAGTCTGTGTGTACGTGTGTGTGTTGTGTGTGCTCTACATCCCCTCTCTCCCATGGTGCCAGCAGGAAGTGAAAGGCAGAATTTATTCTGAATATCGATCGTCTGGCATCTCTGTGGGTGTTCTGTGCCGCGGCGTTCAGTTAGGGAGTAGAGATTGATGCCTTGTCAGTCTGTTGTTGCAGCGAGGAGAGAAGGGCTGTCAATGATACATAAATCTTCACCAGAAGGGTCACAATGGGGGCAGCAGAAGAAATATATAGACATTTGTTATTGGCTAATTTGCTGCCATATTTGTTTGCACGTTTGTAACACTAATGAAGTGGCCATTTAAGGGGGTGATTGTGGGAAATGTCCTTTTTCACCCAAACGTGACTTTATGTTGATATTAGACAGGCTATTATGGGAAAAGTAGCTGTTATACTCATACTTCAATATTAATATTTATCTTCGATCTAGAATTTCAAATCAGTCATTTTCTAGTCAGAATCTGGGTACCAGTGTTCAATTGAGGAAACTTTTATATACTTCCTGCCACTTTTACACGTTTCATAAAAAGGTTGTTTCAGAGACAAAGAGACAAAGACACAAGAAGAACACACAGAGCTGCCAGTGAGACATGAGATGCCTTGAGAGGAATTGAAGGAAAGAAAGCAGCCAAGATAAATACATTTTTGAACAAAAGGCAAACAGAACGAAGGATCAAGTGCTTTCAATGGGTATTCAGAGGTTCTACTTTTGTAAGTACATCTCTGTTTGCTTTTTAAATAGTAAGGTAGTTTAAGCTACCTAGTAGTCATTTAATTTATACTGTACTGATCTTGATTTTGTAAAATTTTGAGACCAAGGCACAAAACCTGTTTTGCACAGCTGCAAAGCTGTCCACCTTAAACAAGAAAAATTGTTAATTATGTCAAAATAATATATGCCCCCTAGAACTCAAGATGGTGCCTTCCCTGATTCAAAATGAGTTTTCCAATATTTCAACTTCTCGATGAACAGCTGACACCTTACAAAATATTTCAAATGTACAACAATCATTCTCCTAACTTGTATACAAAGTTAAAAGGCTGCTGCTATAACAGAAAGTAAAGTTTGATTGTAATTGTGTTCATAACCATTAAAAACTGAAAGAAAGTATCTACTTAAATAACTGCAATTACTTATTTGATTGTTTACATATTTGGGCAGCTCACCTAAATATATTCACCCCACCAATGCGGTAATACAGGGAGGTGTGGGCTGGTGTAAGTCAGTTAGAATGGATCAATACGAAATATAGACTAGAAAAACATGACCCCTATCCCCTCAGAAGTTGGCTTGTAAATACAAAGCTATTCAGCAGCAGACTGTCAACTGTTACATGTCAGGGCTGCCTGCAGTGAGAGCCACCCACCACAAATACAATCCCAAAGCTGTAAAACACTGTTAGAATTTTAAAAAGCTGTTGCACAGAAGAAAAAGAAGTGAAAAATGATCATATAATTGCAGCATTTTTATGATCAGTTTGTCAGAGGTTTGTTTACTTTACATTACTGGCTCCTTCTGAACAGACGCGCTACATTGACTATTCTATTCAGTTCATTCAGTTTCTCAACAGACCAAGAGAGGTGACAAACAACAGAAGCTTCATTAAATTCAAAGAGCCTCCCTCCCAGTTGTGATAACACACCTCACCACCTGAACATCAAACACATTCATATTTGTGTCTTAAAATTGACTCTTAAATAGAGTTTGTGACTGTGTGTGCTGTGATTGTGGCTTTTGGGAAATATGGTTTATTCATTCATACATGTTATGTTGTAGCGAAAAAAGCAAAACCATATCAGCAGAAAAAATCAACAATGCATCTTAAACTGAATCACTTATATTTAACAAGCAAGGTGGTATGCATGTTTACACCCACTTTTCAGCTGAATTATACAGCAAAAAGAAAATATTTTACACAGCTCCTTGTTAACAAAGAAAATAGTGTGGATGCAACATGATATAATCACCAGATGCCGACTATTTAATCTCCCTTAAATCCCTCCTGGAATATGGTCTGTGACAGTGTGGTGCCTGCCAGCTGTTACCTCCATGAATGTGACTGTCGTAAAAAATGAAATGTGTCATGGAAAAGTGTTTCGTGAAAGATGTGCCGAACAGCCCCTGCCTAAAATGTTGGGCGCATCTGTGCTAGCATGCGAGCAGCCTCTCTCCACTGATGGCACCGTGGAAAGCAGGCCACAGAGAAAGCACTTACTGGTGTGATGAGGGCACAAATAGCTGGAATGAGAGAGAGTTGGAAGAAATGTGACAGCTGAAATGCACTAAAAATACACAGCTGTCACAGATTTGACTTTCATCCCAATTTTAAATAAGCACGGTTGCCTTTTTCATATTAAATGCAAGCATGTAAATGTATTAATTTATTCAGCCGGACTGAGGTCGGTCAGAGTAGGGGGAAAAACTGAGGGAGGTTTGGCAGTTGTAAAAATGTATGTTGGATGCTTGGTGATGCATTCAAATGTGTGTCCGTTCTTTTAGTAATCACTAAGCTCAACACGTTTTCACACACTGAAAAAAACAAAAAACTGCAGACAAATAAATATAACATGAGCAGACAGATTAGTTCAAAGGGAAAATACAGTTTACTGTAAACTTAAAATATATTTTTTGGGACTCTGGTCATTGGCTCTATCAGTTCTGATAACATAGTACTCAACAACTCTTCCGAATAAATTTGACTAACCTGTGAGATTGTTTTTCATGTGATTCAACACAACCAATGGATGGAATTACAGGTTACTACCAAGTTGTAAGAAACACTCACCCTTTGTTTGTCTGGACTCACAGTGGTTGATGAATATCAAAGTTTTCACATCAAAAAAGTAATGGCCACTTTTTTTTCAGTGTATTTGATCTATTTTAGCTTCTTGAAGAAAATGTAACATACAAGCTTTCAAGCAACAATATAATAAACATAACTAACGGTCTCAGAGAGCTGGTACACACAGAAAAACTTCTTTAATTACTCATCAAAACACAAATGTAGAGATGACTGGACAGTGACCCCTGTGTTAAATCCCACACAGCTCATATTATTCAATGTTTATTTTCTGTCACAGTATTTTAGAGTATATACACCATGAGCTCTTAACATTTGTCGATTTTGTGTAAACCATACTAATGGTTCAAGGGCTGAAGTAAGGAGATGTGAAGGCATTAACACACATATCAAAAGACACTCACACACAGGTTCTCACTCGTTTTTGGTTTTTTTCCCCTTCCTCTTTTTTTTCATTCTCCTATCAACCTCAGCCCCATGTGTATTAATCTGTGATTCTAAAGATGTGATTTTATGGGGTCTATCATAAATTATTCATGAGTGAGCAGTGACGACAAGATGAAAAAGACACACACACACACAAACACACACACTCACACACAGAGGAATGAGTCCTGCTTTGGCTGATCACTAGGCTGAATACCATTAGTAAGGTGTCACATGTGACCAACACCATCATGGGTATTTAAAAGTACACCTCACACCCTGCACTCACCCGTCCTCTTTGCCTTCATCATGTGCTTCTACTGTAACCAACACCTCCTTCCAGTAACTATTTAAAAGATAATAGCTGCTGTAATGTTACTATTTTCCCCACTGTCAGTATTGCTAATGAAACGTCTTCCACATGCAGCCCTGAAGCAGCCTTGCTTTATCTACTCATTACATACTCCTGTCGTTTTAAAAAAGGTTGCAGTGATACCGCTGCTTTGTCTAATGCAACATATCATGCTGATCAACACAAGCATTGCAGTTTTTACTAGTTAAATAGTTATTCATTGTGTTTTAGTGCAACTATTTTCACTTTTTTGACTGCACGCTTTCACATACAAGTGAACATAAAACTACACTATTTCACCATACTTCCTCTCTGTACCAGACTAACAGAAAAACAAGTGACAGTGGATGCAGACAATGATGATTTCTTCAGCAACATTTGTGGTCAAACAGACTTTTCCACAACCAACATCTTGGCTTGTAATAGCAGGAAAGGCACAGGTGCTACTAATAATATCAGTGGTGGCTCCATTCCATTGAGGTGTGCACGTAAGCCATGCCAGTGAGCCAGCATGCATAGAAGCTGAACTGGCACACTTAATTAGAAATGTAGTAACAATGATTAATGTTATTTGTTACACCTGCGCTCCACAAATGAAAATGTCCATACTGAGAAAAGTCTATGATCCTACTTTTGATACAGTGGGTCTCACAAACCTACAGGTTTATACAATCTTAGTGGATGAATAACATTCTTGGTCTACAGCACACAATGAAATACTTTCAATGTTCAGACATTTGTTGTCACTGAAAATCTGCAGTCTTTTCTGTCAAGACTGGCAAACATCCCTGACATTTTATCATTTTAGCTTAATAGTAGCCTTAATGATGGCCAAAGGCAGAACATGTAGCATCATTTCTCCAGAAAAAAAACCTTTTTGTACAACAGCAATCTAACCTTACCACAGCTGATGTGGACAAGGGTTAATGACACTGCTGTTCCTGCTCTAGTAGTGTGTAATGCAACCATAGACTCAAGTGACAAAGGTGAAAGAAAAAAAAGAAAAAGAAAAGAAAAGTTCTTGCTTTCCAAGGCAATGCATTACCGGTGCCACTGACAGAAAACACCCAGGAGATGTGATGCTCATTTATGCTTAAACTATATTCTGTTTTAAGTCTACAAAATAGATTTGGTTAGGCCATTATGTTGCCACAATGTGACAACAATGAATTCTAGGTTGTGCGCCTCTGCTTTTAAATCATTTCTGCTAATGGAGCGTTAACTCAACAATTATTGGTGCTAGTAGTGTGGAAAATCATGAGTGTTTCCCTTTAATTGAAAAAGAGCTATCAGGGGGTAAATATCTGTTTATTTTGCTATTCATCACCTTTCAGCTCACAGGCTTGTGCTTGACATAGCCTTTAACAATAGGAGCCAATCATGAATGATTTCCATTGGGGCTGCGTGGAGACTGAGGGTCTGTGTGTGTGTGTATGTATATGTGTGAAGGGATCATCCATTTTTCTGTCATCATGTTTGCCAAGAACAACAGAGAGAGTGTCTGGTTCAATGCTAATGGTTTTTGTGTGGGTGGGTGTGTGTACGTGTGTGTACGTGTGTGTGTTTTGTACTGAAAAGGTTTGAGTCCTTCTTGCTTTTCTGTGTTCAAGGAAATTGCTATTGATGAGACTCTGCAGCGAAGGACCCCATGCAGTTTTAAAGGCAGTACATAGTATTAAAGCAGACTGTCAGTTTGTCCATCTATTCCCTTAGGAGTCCTCACAACCCACACACGCTGGGCTGAATTCACTAAAAATGTATCGTGGCCACAGATAGCACTATGAATTGCGCATTATTTGCAGTTGCAATCTGCCTTGTTTCAGCAGTTGATTATGAGGACGTTTAAAGCAGTGCAATATGGGGAGCCAAGTTCCCTTTTGTTGTAGAGATACATGAGAAACTAAGTTAAGGTTAAGGACCATATGTTCAGAATAAATTCCGACAAAACAATCAGATCTGGTGGCCATAAGATGACATCATCTATAAAAAGGCAGCCACACCACCACCACCACCACTCATAAAGAGTAACATATTCATATTCATTATTATGACTGTTATGCACCTGTTAATTCTGAGGGACACAGTCACAACTGTCACAAAGAACATGGTTTCAAAGTCTCAAACTCACACCCATACACGTAGACACATCGATATGAAAGCAATAACTGTTTAAGGAAGACCATTTATGTGTAGACACACTTGGAAACACAGACTCTTCATGAGTGTGTTGTTTAAACCCTTAGCGTCGTCTTTGTTCTGTGCACCAGACAAAACTCAGATTTGGACATAGTGCAGACACAGTCATCTATTAAAATTAATAAAAGTGGTTTTAGATATTCCAAAGGTTTCAGTAAAATGTCTAATTTATTGAATCGTTTTTTCAACCGGTGTTGAAGAAATATCTAAGAAATCAATACAACTGAAAACATTTTGGTTGCAAATTAGACCAGTGTGTGTGTGTTTGTGTGTGTGTGTGTGTGTGTGTGTGTGTGTGTGTGTGTGTGTGTGTGTGTGTGTGTGTGTGTGTGTGTGTGTGTGTGTGTGTGTGTGTGTGTGTGTGTGTGTGTGTGTGTGTGTGTGTGTGTGTGTGTGTGTGTGTTTTTTCCCCATTCCCCCTGCTTGCCCTATTTATTTATAGTAATACATTTACTTTTAGCCTTCCAGCATGTTTGGTGTGTATTTCAAATGTGTCTTTCCTCGTGTTCCATGTAAAATGAATGAGCACACTGCTTTGGAAGACATTAAGTTTTTCTGCATAAATCTAAGGTTCCTCTCATGTGGATGCAAAATGACCGGGACTGGAAAAAAATCTAATTCACACCATCATTTAATTAATTCACTTTTAGAGAGAAACGAAACTTATACAGCCTCCAGTCCTCATTAAAAGCCACAATGTCTATATAAAGACGCTGGTGTGTGTGTGTGTGTGTGTGTGTGTGTGTGTGTGTGTGTGTGTGTGTGTGTGTGTGTGTGTGTGTGTGTGTGTGTGTGTGTGTGTGTGTGTGTGTGTGTGTGTGTGCCTGCAGCATGTTTAATGCCTGTGTGTAGAATCATGTGAGACCAGCAGTTCAGGTGTTGATGTTCTAAAGCCAGAATCATTTGGATGAGTTTACAAGTCAAAATGTATCATAACCAATGACAGAAATATAACCTCTTTTTGAAAACGCCCTCAGGATATTCTACCCACTGGGACTTCAAAACTCTCACACACTGCATTTGTTGTTTTGTTTCATCTAAACCTCCTCAACAGGTGAAGAAATAACACCTACGCCTGACCTCTTGAGGACTTGAATGCAAATAATTTGTATTTTCCCTTTTCAGATGATTTTCACTTCATTAATTATTCAAAGGAGCCTAAAGGCAGCAAATTCACATTATGTCCATGTGGTGTATGATCATCAGCATGAATTCATGTATTTGAAATACTTTTTTTTTTTCTCTTTAAATTATCTTTTGACCTCCCGCAAGATCCCCTAAGGGTATTAAAGCTTGAGGACTAGTATCTTAACACAATCAATATGTATTAGCACGAATATATTTCTTTCTCACAGACATTTGCTATTTATTTTATTATATTATTTTATTTTTCATGTGTACACCCCAAAACGGACAAAAGAGGAACAAATGAGCGAAGCCTGTAGTGATAATACATAATTTCCATGAGTCCGTGTGTGTGTATTTGTTTCTTTTTTTCCCCTGGAATAAAGAGAGAGATAGAGAGAGAGGAAATTGGGTTGAGCTAAAGAAAAAATAAAGAACATGCAGCTGGCACCTTTTGTCTAAAAACCCAGGACATCACCCGAATATCCTTGAATGCATGTTGTAACGAGCCAAAATCAAAATCCAGCAACCAATGAACAATCTTGCAGACCTTCTATTTCACAGAAAATCCTCCACCCCCTGCCGTCACAGAGGCTGTCCTTTAAGTCGGGCCCCTGCAGGGTGCTCTGCAGGGTGCTCTGCATCCTGACCGCCTTGTCTGTCACTCATTGCGAAGAACACTGATTGTCAAGCATTTAAATGAACCCTGTTCAGGTTGTTTGAGTGATTGATAGATTCTTTGATTGTGTACAATGTTGATGGACATTGTTATTGAGCTAAAGCCTGGGGGAGATGATGAGAAAGTGCTTTATGATGTCAGTAGTTCTCCTCCAATCAGGTTTGTGATAGGAGGAGGGAGGGAGGGAGACAGAAAGACAGGCGGACAGGTGGATAGATTGAGGTCAGCAGTTATACTATGTCAGCTATTCCTCTGTAATCTCAGTTGTAGGGGGCACTGGGTTTAATTTCAGCCAAATAATACACCTGAAAGAAGAAGGATGAGGAAGGGCTCTGTGAGGGATAAAACAGATTACTACACACTTTTATCCACAACAAATCACCACAGCTGTTCCAGTGATGCAAGTCTTTGAGAAGCAGAACCCAAACACATGTGTCTCATACACAATCATTGGAAAAGAATAAATACATTTAATTTAAAATCACAAACACCTCAAAATTACTTGTTGTAGTAACACAATTTAATCAATTCAGTACAATAAAATTCAAAAAGTTTAGAAGAGTTTGATTAAATCATACTTTTCCTTTCGTGTGTAGGAAGCCAACAGGAAGTCAGCCTGCTAAGCCAGAAGAAGTTGTGAACAGGCATGCTCTCAACCGACTTGGCAGGAGAAGGACTCTTAGTACACATGGTCTTAAACTATGAAGCACTGAACTTTTTTCAGCATATGAGGGGGTTCCCAAAACTTCCTGTAAATGTTGAAAAGGTTTTATAAATATTTCAGTCTCTAAAATGTGAAGCATTTGTTCCAGTATGTCTCCCACTACTGCAAACATTTCTTCTTGTATCACCATCTCCAGAACCTCCGTCTCTATTTCATCCAGGGTTGTTCCATGGTGGAGAATCTCCTCTGTGTTAATCCCAATTTAATTTCACCTAGTAGCTTAATTTAACACTTCCTAGTAGCACTTCTGATAACTGCACCCTTTTCATGTGCTATCAATGGCTTTCAGGAATTATACATCTATTTTATTTCCTCAAAATAGTGAATATTGATAGAGTTGATTTAATTCCTGTGTTTCTTCTGAATTTGGTATTTCACTTGATGCAGAACGCAAATGGAGGAGTTTAGGATTGTTATAAGTAGCATTAGCTGCTAACACTTGGATTACATGGCTTGTGTTGACTGCTCCTCTCAGTAAAATTACTGTCAACGCACACGTCTCCTTTCTTATATAAGTAGAGAGGTTTGTGGTGCCACCAGCATATTATATGATACTGCTACATGTTTTGAAGACAGATAATGCAATGTGCATGTAAGGGAACACTGTACACAATAGTCAAATATTCCTTTCAGAGTGGGAAAAAACTTTGCTGTGTGTCGCATTACGATTGCGGACCACTACTCCCTTCAACACTGTGGCATGTGGCATCTTTGTGACTTGCTGTGCACTGGACAAACTGTTCCTGTAAAGTACTTCCACATTTTGTATGCACTGCATGCACAGTATAGTGCATATATGTATAATAAATTGATTTCCTGTCCGTTTCAGTCCAGTCAACAAATTGCTTAGTGTTCACCTGCACTGTCACCAAACCATTTACAGTAAATCTATCACACTCTTGTACAGTATAACTGGATCCAAACACTTTGACTTTTTGGCAATTTCCTGAACAAGCTTAGTCTAAGTAACAAAATTCAGTGGAGATGTCAAGATGTCAAAATAACAGGCAACGCTGGTGGCACCGAACCCACATAAGACACACATGTACACAGGCTTTTCTGTCAAACTTAGTTAAAACAAACAACTTATTAGCAATGACAGCTACTATAGATATTAGAAAGGAAGTACAGTCAGTTAATGAAAGAGAGCTGCAGCACTCACAAATAGTGATACAATCGTCAGAACAGAGGCATCGAGATAAAGAGGTGATAATAGGGAGGGAATAGATTGTTTGCATACTTTGACATCAACCTGAAGACAAGCAATCCCATCTAATGTACATGAACACGATAATAGCACATTCATTGCATGTCTGAGAACAGTGATGTAAGCTGTTATCGCCCACATCAGAAAGATGAGACATGCGATATAAACACTACAGTGATCCAGTGCTTTTTCATTATGTGGATGTGCAGCACGGCAACAATATTACATCTTAAAATTGGTCAGATAAAGGCAGATGTTCACAGTACAGTGTGCAATTTACAGTATGTGAATACACAAGATACAGCCTCCTTGAACATGAGTTTGTAATGTGCTTATTTATGCATTTGTTTTAGCATGCAAGTCTTGTTACTGACAGAAAAGTGAAGAAAGAACTTGTTAGACAAAGTGTCTTTTTTTAGTTGGTCTCAGTTGGTTGTTCTGTTGCTAGTAGCAACCTGTTTTGGCACTGCTCAACAGAGAGCCAAAGGCTACGTCCAATATTCAATACTAACATGTTATTTAATACATTGTAGTTTTTGGTATGTTTTAGTATGAAATGAATTGTATGAGAAGTGTATACTATATCTGGGGGGAAATTACACTATGCAAACACTGGACACAACGCTGATATATATATTTTCCACAATGCAATACAATAGTGACGTCAACAACAACTAAACAATGGTGGACAGCGACCAGTGTAGCTCTGACATAATATCAGTAACACTTTGATTTAAGTGTAAATATAAGGTTTTCACTTTGCTAGGTGTAATGTATATTTCTTAAATTAGTTCAGTTTACTTGGTGAGGTTGGCACAGGTTGGCAGAGGTTACCATGGTTACCTTTCTCCAACCAGCAGGGAGGCTTTAAGGAGGTGATGTGATAATTACAGCTCAGTGCATCTGAAAATACACATACTACTCTTTAGTCACATAAACATTTTGATACAATACTAGATATTGCGTAATAAGCAATTTTGGATGCAAAAAAAGTCAAAAGAAAACTTCCGAACTTCACTCCAGGAGCATAAAACCTCATTAAAAATCCATTAACATTTTAAGCAATGCTAAATTGCTAAAAATCCAGCCTTGGAACATTGACACTGTGGAACTTTATCCAGTTAAGATAATTTGATTTGGGTCAAAAATTATCTTTTGCATCATACACCTCTACAGAGCCGACAATACAGAAGTTGATTTATTTTACTTACAAGCTTCTTTCCTCTCACTCTGTGCATCTTGTCTTTTTCAACTTCTCACTGACACTATCACTAAAGGGAACGATGTACTACGGCAAATCTTCAGTTCACATAAGGAAAAGCTATATCCGTGGCAACAATCTTTTCATGTACTGACAGTAACATTATGAAATGGCAGAGCTTTATCATCAAACTGGTTCTGCTGTTTTTAGCTAAGGTCAGGAGTGAATCATGCAAAGAGCCCTGAAGCTCTCAACTCCATCTTCATCTGTGAAAGGATTTAAAAAGTAATTGTCTGACCACATACTCCTCCCCCAGGGTGTTTCTATAGATAAGCACATGTTCTTAACTTGCTTTGTTATGTAAAGGTCAGAAAATACTTTGTCTTTCCTTCCTCTCAGTGAATCTAAAAACGGTTGTGAAGGAGGTTTATTTTGCACTGGTCGTGATTATTTTGATCATGATGATGATGACAGTGTAACATCAAGATTCTAACTGACAAAACATACAGCCTTAAACTAAGCCTCCACGAGTGACAGTAGCATTGGGGTTTGATAACATTTTATCAAATCCAAATCCAGCATCAAATCCACTTATCTAATCTGAATCCTTTCAAAAAAATCCCTTATTGAATTAGGTTAAGCTTTAAATATTTGCAAGTGACTGGAGTTAAAAATAACTTTTAAATTCAAAGATCATCTTTTGTTGGCTTAGAAGGCCAGTGCAGTTTTTAGTGAAAGCCTATGTTCATAACCTTTAGCTACAACCTCAAAATAAGAGGGGCAGCATTACAGTAGATATGACATACTGATTTCGGTAAATGTATCTGACACATTACAATAACAGGTGTAGCCTGTTAGTCCCCAGAGGACCTGATTCAGGATTAAAGTTGATTATCTTAAATGGAAGTGTGTCCAAACTTTGACTGGTGCTGTATGTGAAAGTTTAGAGATTGATGTGAGCCAATACCCAGGATCATTTGTCTGGAAAGTCTCATTGATTTGTTGGTCTGGTCTTTAACCGAGTGCAGACACCAATTTACAGAGAGCAAATTAACCAGGCAACAGACAAAAGTTTAATTTTAGACATTACGGAATTAAAGTTAATTACCTTCATTTTATATAATCTCCAGCACAGTCAAAACATCATTAATAGCAGGGTAAAATGAGACATATGCTAAGGATTGTTTTGCACACTGCTCTTTGCAAATAAAGATGAGTGAGGAGGGATAAGAGATTTGCTCATGATGGTGCTTAACAAGTCTGAGTATCCTGCAAACTACTGAACCAGCTGCTGAAACCCAACCTTTACGCTGTGTGCAGAACTTGCTCTGCTATTTTGGTGGATCATTTTTGCTGATGTCAGAGCAAAGACTCCTTGTTGGAAATATGCAGTAATATCAAATGGATGTGTTGTAATTGACAAGGCATCACCCCACAGTCATTCCTCCACTCCCTCTATCTCTGCCCTCATTTCCTGTCAGCAGTGCACTGTCTAAGAAAGGCACAAAATACTTAAAATTATGTACATAAAGTGGATGTCCCAGTTATGCAAAGAAATCTTTTAAAAAGCTACATCTTGAAAATGCTGTGATGGAGACTTGGCATGCGTGATAGGTTGCCACAGTGCAGGCGAGCTCAGCGCTCATAGTTTGGAAACCACTGGAGTGTAAATGCCAGAGGCCGTTGTTAGCTGTTGATAGCACCAGTGGCACCCATAACTCTGGCACCCCAAGGAGCTTCAACGCATGCCGAAATGGAATAGAATATTATCTCAGCTGACAACTGTCATCTATATTTCAGACTGGACATTAACGACTGTATTAAAAGCCCTATTAATCTCTGCTAATGATACTTCATGGTTATTACCTTGGTGCAGTCCCCGTGGAGGGAGGTTTTGTGTTAGAGGAGATAGATCAAACAAATCATTTTTATTGTCAGCTGCCACATTGATGTGGGGCATTTGTTAACATTTGAAAATGACAGCTAATTAATGGAAACAGCATTCTGGGTTAAATGACAGCTACCTGACCAAATATGGGCCTCTAACCTTGTATATGGAAGAAGTTTTATGCACATAATTCATAAAAGTACATCTTTTTTATTTCAGCCAGGGACATTTACTTCTTTTCCTGTTAAACCATCACTCCAAACTACTTTTTTCCTCTTCAAACTCTGCCATCCATTTCCCCCTTCATTCCTCTTCTCTTTCCACCCCTGAGGCCAGTTCACAGTTTTCACACCACCAGCAAAGTTCTGAAATCACAACGATGACTCTCATATGAAAAGAAAGAAGTGATAGATTTAACTTTCCTTGCAAGTGTCTGAAAGTCAAATTAAGGGCATCTCATTATCGGAACTGATATTCAATATTGTCGCTTAGGTTCACCTCATCCACAAACACACACACACACACACACACACACACACACACACACACACACACACATAGAAAGCCCATTGAAGTAAGCCAGACTGTTGCACACCAAAGCTTCCAACTAACAGAGAAGCCCTCAAGAGGAAGAAGAGCGAAAACATAAAGAGGACAGATAAAACAAAAGAAAGTCAACTAAAAGACAGAGGGCAAGAGTTTGAGACAGAGAAGGAAACAGCTGTTAAAGATGACAAGGGATAGACTGATAAAAAAAACTAAAGAGAAAGAAAAGAGGAGCAAGGATGTGAAAGTCTCTGGCTTTCAAGTGTTCTGTAATTGAGCTTGAAATCGCCCTATATTCAAACTTAACGGCAAACTTTTACTCCCCTCTCCATTCCTTATTTACTGCCTTTATCACCGTCTTTCATGTTTCTCTCATCCCTCCCTCTCTCTCCCTCTCTTGTTTCCTTGTGCACATGAAAGCGACAGGCCTGTCTGGTTCCAGGTTATGAATATTAAAAGTCCTGCTTCTCTACTTTTGTTTATGCCAGCAGGGCATGTCCACTCTTTTTTTCCCCCTCCTCCATACTTCCTCTGTCCTCTACCTTGCACCCTCACCTTGACTAGTCATCTGCTTATTAAAAGGGCTGCTATTGTGGAAAACAAAACAAAAATAGCATTGGGATGGATAAAGGTGATGGTGGGGGTTCTCCTGTGCTGTAAAATTACTCTATTATCTCCTCTGTCTTTTTAAGTTATTTTAAATTTTGAAATGTGTGGCTCAAGAGCTAGCAGCGTTGAGGTGGAACCCTTTTTCTACATTATACGCCAGAAAGGCAAATCAAATATGATAGGAAGCTTTAGCATGAGTCCACCCCTGATGCAACTTCTGTAGTCAGATTTTTCATTTCAGCCAAATGACAAGCAAAGCAGGTCACTGAAATGTGTTGTTGCAGGCTGTTCAGCAGCTAAAAAGTCTTTAAAGCCTTCCAGAGGATGGAAATTTAGGTCAGGAATGGCTGAAATTCATTTTCTGAGACAAAAATCTCCCGTCCGTTATCAGCAAGTGGTCACGTTAATTTTCAGTCTTTGGATGAATTTAAAATAAGCACACTCATAAACAAATTTTTGTTACTCAGCTAAATTAATATGTGCTAAACATCCTTTTCAGAGCTTAACTGTGCAACATCTGGTTCCCCTTCCTATTCAGGATCAGAATCCAGTTCATAGACCACTATATACAGTCTTACAGTATGTCTGCAGCTGCAGTCCTTACTACACGTAAAGATGCTTTGTAGGGGAGCTTGCATTATCTATTAAGTAGTATTTTGGGGTTAAAGATGAGGGCCACACCTCCAGCCAATCGGAGTAGGCGGTCATTAAAATTGCATTTAAAAAAAAAAATGTAAATAGCCTCCAAAACATTCTGTTAGAGGACAGAGGGGAATCTGGGCTGTAGGCCATAAGGAAATATGGATTTTGAGAAATATAAACACTTTGCTAATAAAAATATAACATATATTTTCAAATAGACTCTGATTATAAAAAGGAGTCAAAAAAGGCCATAATTCCAGATGTCTAATACCTGCATGTTATTATATCTTATACCATCCTCTACTCCTGACCAACCAAACTACACCCTTCTCCCTTTTCCTCGGTTTTGATCATCCCTTCCTTGGGCAGCATGTGTTATTGGTTAATATTAAAAAGTGTTTTTTTAATACCCTATATAGAGGGGCAGATGTCTTTATGTTTGCCTCTGTGGTTATGAGGGTGTCTACACAAGGGTGCTTTGCATGCCTACTAGGCAGTGTCTGAGAGTAATTTTGGTGTGACAGCAGAGGCCCCAGGTGTGGGAAAAATATTGGAAAAGGCTCTTATTGAGCCAGTTCAAATTAGACACAGTTTAGGAGGCTGCATTTTGTCGTGACCGTTCCATCAGCACTTTTTTTTTTTGGGGGGGGGGCCTGTAATCTTTTTTGGATCTGAGATAAACACAGTTCCACAACATCCTTTGTAAAAATGTCTTGAGTTATTTCCATATCAGTTGGAACTGTGTGCTTTTTCTTGATTTCAATGATTTCATGACATGTAGATGTTTCTCAAGGCGGCCGAGTTAACTGCTTGTACTGATTCTGATGTGTCCTCCCTGCATTATACAGATTGTGCTTTGACACAGCACGAATGAGGCAAGGAGTGTGAGGAGTCGGTGTGTGAATGTGTGTATGTGTGCATGTTGTTTACCAAAAGGCTGGTCGGTAAATTCCAACTGGTATGTGCTGGGGCCTCTGAAATTCCCATCTCATTCTGGGCACTCTCCCGCAACCTATTTCCATGGAAATTAAAACATAATGCCAGACATCATGGCTTTTCCAATTCAGACACACACAAAGACACACACATACAAACACACACACATGCTCAAAAGAAATACTGGAGCATGTGGAAGTTTAAAGAGCAGAACTTGGGGAATAAAATAAAAAATAAAAAAACAGAGATAGATCTTGGATTTATAAATATGACGGCAGGATAAGAGGATCAGAGAATCACAGCCTTTCTGGCTCAATGATCAGAATCCTCACCATGTTGTACAATCACACAATGATGGACTTAATTCAGCTGAAACACAACAGGAGAGGGGAAATGAATGTAAATTTGATGAGGTATGATAAGGATTTTCAAAATGTTCAAAATCTGCTGCGATCAGATAAACTGGTAAATAAACCGGTGGCGTGAATAAATTGGAATTACAGGCTTTTAATATACGACAAGCAGTAAAACACACTTACAACAGCTTGAAAGGTAGCTTTTATGGATCATAAAAAAAGACACAAATATCAACATAATTACAATTTGTGCATCAAAGTCCACTTAAAAGCTTTACTGTGTTGTTGACTTAATTAACAATCATCTCCAGCTCTCCAGCAGGGCTATTATTAAGATGCACCATTTAAGGTACTTTCAGGCATCAAGCAGTTGCCTCCATTGTTTTCAATGTAAACACGATGGCAGCTGCTGTTAATAACAGTCGTTCCCTATTGTTTCCACACAGCGACAGAAACAAAAGAGGCCCGATTCTACTGTCTGAGATTCCTCTTTACTAGCAGAGAACAGACTTATCAGTAACAAGAAAAGGTACTGGACCGATATCAGCTTCAAAGTCTGACGAACCACTTCATGACAATAAACATTTATGAGATAGCAAAACATACTATATAAATTGCGCTAACCATTTCTTCAGCTAAAAAACATGGCAACCACTCCCTGTCTGAAACCACCTGTCACTCTCTCATCTCTCATATAGTGTATGATAGTCTCCTTGTGTTATCACTTTTGTTCAAGTGAACAAAAATGTATTAACAAAAGTCATGTGGGTGCTGTCACTCTGTTCGTTGGTCAGAAATCTTATGGGGTTGGCTATCTGCTGTTTCTGTTGGCTATCTGCTGTTTCTGTTTTTCAGAAACAGCAGATAGGTTCGAACATCTATAAAAGTTTTGATTTTCCCTCTCACTTTTATAAAAAAGGAAATAAAACTAATGTATGAACCGTAGCACTCAGGGATACAAAGGTGTACTTGTTCTACACAGCAGGGTGGATTAGTAAAATCGTCCTTAGACATATTTTCTACAAAACTAAAGTCTACTACTCTTATTAGTGAAATAAACAGCATCTCTCTTTCCTTGCTTAAGTGGTGCTGAAAGAAACACTGCAGTGGCTACTTTTCAACTGTTTTCTTATTCTTATTATAAATATTCTTATTAATAAGAATAACGATAAATAAAATCCAAATCAAGTGTTCTGTAAATATTGTATCTGACAACAAACAGTAACACACATTTGAACGCACTTCATGGCAGCTTCTAGAGAAGGTGTTGCCTAACGTTACGCAAAAAAAAAGTGCTGCCTTCAGTCAGCTAAAGATGAGAAGGGAGTATAATGTACAGCACAGCTAGCTACAGGAGCTGGTTTAATCCAAAAAATGTGCAGTGCTTCCTGCAGTTGGGTTGCATCTAGGTTGGATCACATTCATACCACAAAAGTACTGTACTAAATTTTCATTCAAATGGTGTGCAAATTTAAAGTGACTGCAAAAAAAAAAATCAGCAAAGAAAATCAATGTGTGTTTCCATCAACTGGTGCTTCGTGAATGTTGTGCTTTGCTTATAATGCCATGTGAATATGAAGAGGGTATATAACTGATTTACATGGTTAAAATAGCATTGTGTAAATGCAGCACATTATATGTCATAGCTGCTTCTCACCTAAGATGGGATTTCAGTTGGTGTGATTAATTCATCTGTCTTGTCTGTACACGCACAACATGCAACGAATGTGTCTGCCAATATGGCAATACTGCATCTACTGTATAGAAGGAGAACCAGAGGCAGGTCCCAAATCATCAATGCGGATTCCAAACAAATCTATTTCCATCAGCACCTTCTCTTTATTGTTACACTGACTTTTCAACCTCAGCCAAGCTAAAATAAACCTTTGTTATATTTTGTGATATTGTTTCATGTGCAAATTCAGTACCTCTTAGGCCATTCAGACAGGCAACATCATTGCATTAAAAATTGTAGCCACTTTGTTCATTTCAATGAGGACATAAGTTGATGCAGAAAAAAAAACAAAGCAAAACAAAACAAAGCTCAACTTTTAATTTGAAATGTGACATCATCTGCAAAGGCGCTGCTTTAGAAATTCAAACTCGTGCAAGCACACTACAATGCCGTATTTCTGCTGATCACCAGTTGATTATCGCCACATAAGATAAAATTATCGCCACGTTATTTTCCCATGTTTTAAAACCTTCCTCATAATATCATAAACTGCTGTGAAGTGTTTTTGGTGTCTGATAAGGGAGTCAATTGAATCTGTTACTCAAACTGGGCTTCTTGGATCATATCTAATTATCTCACCAATACCTGAAACAACACGCCCCCAACAACTCGCATTTTATAATATGTGGCTGTTTTTGATCTGAGTGCCCACTTAAGATTTGTGTAACCACTGAGACAGGACATAATCGTATTGAAAAAGGCAGCGACATGTGGTCAGGAGGAAAAGATGAACTAGAAACACAATGCTGTACAGTGACATACTCACAAAGACATATTGTATATGAGCCCCACACACAGTGCACAACATCAACAACCATATTGCTCCAGGACAAACAGGATTACCCTACATACACACACACATACACACAAAAACATGTGCAGCAGTTGTGGGCCCACAGGAGATAGTAATGCGGTGTAACTAAACATAATGATTACCCTGCCCACACAGCCTCGGGATCTCCTCCCATTATCGGCTTTAGATGAAATCAAGATCAATTGATCACTCGGCCCAAGATGGTGCTGCTGTTCAGCATCACCTTCCTCGTCTGCAGATACTGTACACGTTATGAAGTGCTTGACAAACTTGAGCACATGTTTTTGGGTGCATGTTTGTGTCTTTCTGTCTGTCTCTGTGTTTATATGTTTCTGAAGATGGATGATTCACGCTCAATATGCCCATTTATGCCTGTTTGTGTTTATGTGTGTATCCGGGAATGAAGCCCACTCCCCTCTAAGCTTGTATCCCTGAGCGAGAGCTTGAGGTCTGCGCAGGAGGTATAAAATACACACACACACACACACACACACTCTCACAAACACACAGACACACACAGAGAGACTAATCTGACACACTTCCTCAGGGCGTAGGATGAAAAGAATTTTTAAACACAGAGCTGTCTGAAGGACCCTCATACATATTTCATCCTGCAGCTCTTCCTGCCATCATAAAGCAGATTAATTGGACATTTACTCAGGCATCAATCGATTTGGAAAATATATCAGTATCACATTCTCTCTTCCTACCCACGCTCACTCGGGTTTTCTATTGCACTTATGTTTTTATCATCCAGTTTGCTCTCCCTGGGGTTTGGAGAAGTAATGGCCTGGAGTGGCCATTACGATTGTGTCAATCCTGGGCGATCTTGTCAGGCAAAAGAAGCGCTGTGTGCTCTGTGTTCGCATTTATGGTGTATGTCCGTTGGCAATTTGATCCATTACATTCATCCATACAGCAATCACTGCAGCACTCACACCAGTTAGGTGGCTATTTCATAGCAACTTGCTGTCACACTTAATTATTCTCAGCAGGAAAGTTTTTCTCAGTGAGTAATCCCAAACCAATCACAGCTGTAGGACATTTTTGACCTTACAAAGAAAAGTAGACACTCTAACCTGCAGTTACCAACTCTCTACAGTTGTCAGCTTGACGTCGAAACTGTTGCATTAGTTGTGAAATACCAGAAAGCTATTTTTCAATTAAACTGGCATTGACTGATTTTTTTGGCCACTTGGGGGAAGCAAAAACAATTTGAGAACATACATAACATTTCAATTCAATTCAATTCAATTCAATCACGTAATGAAACTAGGCTTGGACCTCACCAAAAATTGCCATTCCCAAAGAACCTGAGTCTGCATAGTGATCCTCTGACCTCAGCCATGGTCAGAGTGGGCACCTGGTCATCTGGAGTAGTCAGAATTTGGAAACAAGCTCCAAGTTACACATCTCAAACCGAACATAAAAATTGTTGAGCTCTTTGGGTAGGGAAGGGTTGTGGACTGGGGGACAGCTGTTAAAGCTTTTATAGTGAGTTATGGTTTGAATACCTGCCAAATGGGCTGGGGGTCGACATTATTGGAGAACTGGTCCTTAATCATCGTGGTGTAGTTGAGCTTGGCAGTTTTGATGCTCTTGTTGATGTTGACCCTGGCAGTACTATAAGCCTCACTGTAACCAGATTTAAAAGCTGCATCTTGGGCTTTCAGCAGCTGGCGAACTTCACAGGTCATCCACGGTTTTTGGACGGGGCAGGTGCAGATGTTTTTTTTTTTTATTATTTGTGATGGACACTGCGCAAAAGTGGATATAGGTTAGCACAGAGGATGCATATTCATTTATGTCTGTAATAGAGCGATGGGTGGCAGATTGTGGAAATATACTCCAGTCCTTCTATTCAAAACAGTCCTGAAGTTGAGAAACTGCTCCCTCTGGCCTGAAAGTATTTACTGTTGGCTTAACCCATTTTATGAAAGGTCCAGAACCAGGCAGAGGTGGTCAGACTGCCTGAGGTGGGGGCATGGAGTAGCTTTGTATGAGTAATATTTGTGTAAAGGTGGTCCAGGGTGTTTTGTCCCCTAGTGGGGCAGCAGACATGTTTTGGGTAATACAGTCCTGAGGCTTCTTTGGTTGAAATCTCAGCCTATAATAAAGGCATTGTCCAGGTGTTTGTTCTGTTCTTTGCTGATAGCACACTGTAGCTGCTTAAATGTTTGGTGCAGAGCAGGTAGTGTACAGGGAGTTTTTAGATGTTATTCTCTGAAAACAGCTGCCTGCTGAGGCCGAAAAATGATGCTATGAAAGTGCTGGAAGTGAAAAAGATAATTCTGTGTAGATTCATCACTATGAGGAATGCTTTTGACATTACATGTTGTCATTTGATAAATTATCCCTATTAAAAGTATGGAATATAGCTGCTTGAAGTATAAATAAGCCTTATTGTTGACTTTAACTGAAAAATACATATAGATTATTTAAAGATCAGATCATTTTAAACAAATATTCCCCTCTAATATTATGGTCCCACACACAATTTAATACCTAATATTACTAGTAGGAATTGAAGATGTTATAGACATCAGTAGCTCTTTTTACTGAGATTCACCTAATACCATAAAACAAATGCAGTTAATGGGCTATTGCTATGAAACTACTGAACACCTGCTTAACAGGCAATTCTCATCTGATAATAGTGGAAATATCTGTAACATCTAGGTGAAGCTAAACTCTCACAGCTGTCAGGGACATGCAACAGTACATCCTTTTCTTTTGAGACAGTTCCCAGTGGGAAGGCAAGTCTTCCCCTTCCAGCGGAGTGTGTTTTTCCCCAGTCCAAGTCAGTGAGTGAGAGTGGAGATAGGCATAGAGTCTTTATCAACTGAGCGTTCAGGGAGGTAAGAGAGGTTTTTGCTGGAGGCCAAAACAGTTAACTCCCAGTCTGGTTTTGTGTGTGTTTGTTAGTGTATGTCAAGTGGAAATATTTTACATGTACTTTATGCATCATGTGGCACATTTGATTTTGCACAAGTTCACTCATGTGATTAGTTTTTGTTGTAGCAATACGAGCAGGGGTTAATGAGGTTCCACATCTTTGATTATTAAGTAAATGAATCTGATTGGCAGTTTCATACATAATAATATCAAGAAAATTCATTTTTCATGTGCTGCAGCCTGCTGCTCTATCAAGCTTATGCCATTGAGATACTCACTCAACAAATCAAAAGTAATGTCGCCCTACGGCTCTGATCACACGCTCAACAAACATCCTTTTTCCATTCATATCACTTCTCTTCGAGGGTTCATGTGTGCAGATGACCATGAACTTGATGTTGTGGTAATTCAGCATCTAGCTAGCTAAAGAAGGGAAGCAAGCCTCAATAGAGCTGCTTCTTCCTGAAATGGTAGGTAACTTCATATGCAACATTACAAATATCACCATTTATTGTGACTTTATCTGACTTGCTAGACACCCATACAGTAGCTAGATGATTGTAGTTCTACCACATTAGTCCCGCTGTATGAGTATGAGGAGCATAAAGTGCATTTTAATTGGGATGAGTATTTCCCAAACAGTGGATATGTACATGATGTGTTGTTTAAGTTATCTGGTTGATTCAAATGCAGCACAACCCAGAGCCACACCAATAAATGGATGCTTAAAAGAAGGTGAGCTGATCACACAACCTGTCTACAAAGAGAAGAAGTCCACTGGAGCTCACAGAACAAATCAATTTGGGATTTATTTTGAGGTGAGTCATTTTTTCCTGCTACACCGACCCTACACCGGATCTTAAGGTTCTCCCACCTGCCAAATCCCACTTTAACCCAGAATACAAGCTATTTTAGACTGTTCCACCAAGTCCCTCTTAGAGGAAGTATGTGTGGCCCAGTGTGCCTGAGTGGGTATATGTATCTGTCTGCTGTCTCAGCCAACACTCTGAAGAAACAGTAGCTCAGCTGACAACTCTGTAGTTTGAATGTAACTCTCACTCATCTGAGCCTATTTGCACCTGCTTTCATTGAAGCATCATGCTTTAGTTGCAGGACAAGGAAATGATCATATTACAAGTGCAAAATTAGTTCTAATGATGAATTCCTTTCAATAGACTGACAAGAATACACTGAGAAAACAGATAAAAGGGAAGAAATAATCAAATGTACTGACAGAAAGCAGCTTAATAGAAGCAGCAACACCAAACGTAGATGGTGTATTAATTTGAATATTCTTATAAAACCACATTTGATTCACCTTTAATTATGTTTTGTGGTACAAAATGTCTCTCTGTGCTCCGGCTCAACATGACTTCACAGCGGCACTGAGGCCTGCCTGCACTTATAGGTCATAAATTACAATGCACTTGCCCTTTCTCTAGTACATTAAGGCTGGCAGTTAGACTAACCGAAACTTGGACACAGTGACACTTAAGTAAGCGGCTGAATAGTCAAGGATGCAGAAACCTTACCTGACATAGAGGTAAGAAGTATGTATTGATATAGGAAAATCTCTAACAACTTTTATTTTCTTGTAGGTGCTGACAAAAAAAATCTGAAGTGCGGAAAGTGTGACTTTTGCATGGTGAGAGGTGAGCTCTTTACCCTTTAGAACTGGAGGTGAATGTAAAGTAGACATTTGCTGCTTTGGTCTTAATCTGTTTGTTAATATGACTACTAATGGGTAAATGTGAATAGACAGCATCAAAGTACACCAATAATATATCATTTAAGGACAAAAAGAAATCATTACAGCCCGACTTTATACATGCTGCTCATAGAGCTGCAACTAACAGCTTTTTTTTTTTTTTTAAACTATGTGATAATCTAAATAGATGCTGATTAATTTTCCCTTGTGAAATGACCAATGATCCCACTCTCTTCTGAGTAGTCAGCTCCAGGTAGTTGAACCTTCCTTAACAAACTTTTCACTTTCAACATAACATAAGAGAAAATGAAAGAAAATAACAAAAAGCATGATAATATAGTAGTATAACCATTTGCACATTTTGTTGGTCTTTACAAGATATTTCTGTGAGGTATCAAAATATCTAGATGCTAAATTAGACAAAATTTTGTCCTTTGTTGTAAGTATACTTTGCAGTGCAGCTATTGCTATTATTGCTATACACTGGAGTTCCTCTCAGGACTGTGTGGGCGTGTACAGACTAAGCTAGACTGGCATCTCACAGACTCTCCTGTTTATTTTGTGCACCTGTAAAGGTGCATAAAGGGTTTCATGACCCTGCACATCTCCTTAAACCAGAGAAAAAGTCTAATCTGCAAATGTATCTGTTTCTGTGGGATAGGATAGAGCTGGATTGCTTCAGAGCAGCAGCAGTAGGAGCATAGCCCTGAGATGAGTGTTGCTGATCAAATGAACTTGGGGAGGTGATGATAAATATTGTGTACACAAGCCTCTAAAGACAGGGAGAGCGAAGACGGGATGAAGAGTGGGGTTGGAGTTCAGAAAGAGAAAGAGAGAGTGGACAGGACTGAAATATGGGTACAATGTGAGAGAGAACAGGAGGGTGAGAAAGAGGGGTAAGGAGGCGGAGAAGAGCCAGAACAGATAGCATGAGAAAGCAGCGAATAAAGAGCAGAAGAGCAATGGTTGCTAGAGCCAAATGGCTTGTTCTCCCATTCATCAGTGTTCATCTTTTCCACATCTTTCCTTCTCTCCTCCCTCAACTTCCTCACACACGTCAACAGCTTTTCCATTTACAACTCCGATCTATATAGCGCACAAGCACCTTTCACTCACCATTTCCATTTTGCATTGCGTGTCATGATGCGCTGCATGAATTATGTAGATTGTCTCAACATTTGGATTCAGAAAGAAGGATTTTATGGGGCCCTCGGTAAATGCAACTCAACTTTACACTGCGTTCCTGCACTGTACAAACAGGTTTGTTTTTATGTGAAAACTGCATTCGGACAAAAAAATGCTGCAATGGATTTATAAAACTGCTCCATTGGTTTAGATATTATAACATCTTTATGAATGCATTGGCAATAATGTGCAGGAATTAAGTTGAAAAGCTAACTTCAGCAAAAAAAGAAGTGCAGAGGGAGATGAAGACATGAGGAGAGAGTAAGAGAGAAGGAGGGAAGTAACAAAAGAAAATGAGAGAACTGGCTGAAGGGTGTTTGGAGGGTAGAGCAGGTAAAGGAAGGGAGGTGGGGAGGGAGACAGAGAGGGAAGTGGGGGGAGGAGAGGGAAGTGTAGAATAAGATGTGATATTGTTAATGCTACAGTAAATTAATATTCGCGTGAGGTCATCCATCAGGAGGAGAGCAGGCGAGCCGTGAGAAACATGATAATGGAACCTGTCACCGGGAGGGAGAGAGAGGAGAGAACGAGGGAAGGAGGAGGAGAGGAGGAAAGGATGTATAGGCAGAAAGAGGAAGGAAGGAAAAGCAGAGGCATGTATAGAACAAGAGAGGAGGGCAGAGAGAAATGGAAATGGGGGGGGGGCAGGAAATGGTGCAAAAGAGAGATAGTAGATAGTAAGTGACAGAAGAGGAGGATGAAGAGTAAAGGAGGAAGATGGAAAGAAGAAGAAAGAAAGAAAAAAGAAAGAAAGAAGGAAGATGTAGAGATAGGAGAGGGAAACAGCTAAAGCAGGAGATAAAGAGATAAGAAAGGTAAGATGAAGGAAAGGAGAAGCAGAGGGGTGCCTGAGGTGGAGCAAAGTATAGAAATACAGAAACAGAGAGGCAAAAGAAGGAGTTTTGTGTTTGTGTGTGTGTGTGTGTGTGTGTGTGTGTGTGTGTGTGTGTGTGTGTGTGTGTGTGTGTGTGTGTGTGTGTGTGTGTGTGTGTGTGTGTGTGTGTGTGTGTGTGTGTGTGTGTGTGTGTGTGTGTGTGTGTGTGTGTGTGTGTGAGAGTGGGAGGTAGCCATGCAGAATTAATCTACAAATTACAATGAATAATTAAGGCATGAGAATCCCATGAGGATAAGATGGAATAGTGAGGAAAAATGGAGGAAGGAGGGAGAAGGAAGAGAGTGAAAGAGGGGAAGCCACCTCAGGCAGCTCCCAAAACAAAACCCTCGGGGGAAGAACAGAGTGAACAAAACAGGAGTCAAAAGAAAGAAAGAAACAGGTTGGAGGTGTTCTTGTCTTGACACAGTCAGCAGCGGAGAGATGTGAAGGGAGTTAAAGGGAGAAATAGGAAAGACAGAAGGGGTACGCACCCGCTGAGGAGAAGAAAAGGACAGTAAAAAGAAGACAAGTTAGCCTACAAGGTGGTGGGAGAAAGTGCCTTTAGCCATAATGAGAGAGAAAATATGGGGACGCAGGGAGGAAGGACTAAGTGACAAAAAGAGAGATGGAGAAGGTGGCGGGGAGTTTTCAGTCCTCAGTACAGTTGCTGCAGGCGCCACAGTGAATCCGTCCTCCAGCTGTGACTGTGTGCTACAGAGGTGGCCTCATGTGGATACAAAGAGTTTGGAAAGGACACCCTGCCTCTTCTTGTGTTGCCAGGTTTAAAGAATTAATGTGCAGCATGGCTTCAAATGTGTTGTGATGTGTGGAGGTTTTCAGGTCCATCATTTGAAACAGCTATTAGTGTCAATCCTCTCCATAAGAGCTGTGAAGTGACTACTAAATATTCATTTTGGCTGAATATTGTTACACATAATAAAAACTTTTACACTCAGTACAGTGACAATAGAAAGGCCTAGCTTCACTGCCAGTATGGACAGGTGGCATGATTACAGAAACCAGTAACTCCAATAGGAATCATGTGTTGTGGGTAACATCCAAAAACAGGGCTGAAACTAATTTATGTCTTATGTTTAATGTGAATTAAATTGATTATTTTCTAGATTAAAGGATTAGTTATTTAGTCTATAAAATGTCAGAAAATTGACAAAACTGTCAATCAAAATGCAACAAAGTGTTGTATTATGTCCCAATGTACAGTCCCATAACCCAAACATATTCAGTTTACTATCATAGAGGACTACAATAAACAAAATATTCACATTTAAGAAGATGGAAGAAGAATTTTAGCATTTTTTCTAAACAAAAATACTCAAAACCATAAGTCGATCAAGAGGGGGCGTTAAGTTGACTGTGCCTTTTACAACCACCTCTGTAGCTTCTGTGTTGAAAACAGGTTCAGATTTGTTACTTATGATTAGAAACTTAAACCCCTTCCCATACAAACAAAATTACACTCCAGTCTGATTATCAGGCTAACACAGTCTCTTCAAATCTGAGTTATGCTTTGACAAGTGTTGTAATTTACCTTTTTTGTACAGTATGTAACACTACATCAGCATATGAGCATTGAGAGTTCTGTAGAGAATAAAGGAATAATGCACTGCAAGAACAAAAAGAGAACCAGTTTTATTTTTCTAATTTGAGAAAACGTGCAACAGGGCTGCATTCTGACCTATTGTTGTTGCGTGGGGATAAATTACTGTCCCTCTGAGCATATGCACAATATAATACAATCATAATACTAGCCTTTTTTTTTGGAAAACCATTCTGCTGTCAAACTCCATTATATACATAGAGATGTATTCTCTTGTAGGAATCCACAAAAGACACGACAAAACAAGATGATGAATGCAGAAATGCGATGTGATCAACATTCATTGTTTCAACTTGAATTTGAGATTTTTCCTTTTGAAAAGCCTCTTTAACAGTCTCATCAGTGTATCCTCACAGGTACTCCACCACCATAAAGGAACTTTGCTGTCATCACTTTGTCTTCTACACTTTGAAGGAGCATCTCTCTCTCTGCTATTTTGGGATTGTAATGGAGATAAGGCATTTCCCCAGAAACACAAACAATATGCTTTTGACTTCATTAGGTATTTTAATGGGATATTTTGCATTGATTTGAATTTGACAGTATAAAACAACATACTAATGTGACACCTTTATGTTCCCTACTGGATCCCCCTCTGAGAGCAACCTGAGTATTCTTCATCCACATTAGCCAACTTCACTCAGCTGCAATTAACATACAAATGATTATTTGATGTCTTGGTGACATCTTTATGCTCTATAGGTTCTTATCAAATAAACACTAAACCACACTGTACTAACTATACAGTAAGTAAGTAAGAGCCTCACATTTCAGGTGTTTTTTTAGGATCAAAACATGCTTCAGGTTGGGGTAAATCTTCAGAATAAAAACATTTTGTGTGAATCCTGATGAGGCTTGAAGGTTAGGGTTAGTAGAGAGTTAAAGTTATGGAATCTTTACTGTTTCTGCAGTTTGATTGTTGAGTATCAACTTGAGGCTATCTCCAATGTATTGCCCTCATCGATTGAATACTGTATATAAACTTTAATTTCTTTGACGTAGTGACCATTTACAGCCACAAGCATGCTCTTATATTCCTTTAAATGTCTTTAAAGCTTAGCGTTAGGTGGTATTCTTCCGGAGGGAGAGCAAACTATGACAAAGCTTTATTCTTAGTTCATGCAGTTTATTGACCTTTACTAACTTCACCTTAGTTTAAACTGTTTCAACAGATTTTACTCATAAACCTTATATATAGAAAAATCCTTTGACAGTCTGCGTTCTTTCAAAAGACAACACGATTCCTTTCCGTATGTGTTAATATGGATATGGACATTTTCTTAATGCAAACTAAATGAACTTACACACACATCTACCTGAGAGCTTCTCTGAACTCAATGAACCCATATTCTAATGGCCTCTAAATCAAGACTTGTTGCTATTAACACACAATATGATTATATGATATCTAATATGATTAATATTACATTAAAGTTATATTTATGACATTGTTACATATCTGACATAAAGCTAGATAGATATGCAACATATTAATTTGATATAAACCAATAACAGTTCATTTATTCCATGTACAGTACAAGTCAGTTTCCTTTATGCACCAGCTTCAATGATTAATGATACTAAGCAGTATTTAAAATGTAGGTACCGTAAAGCAGAAAAAATCACAAGTTGCTCTTGTCCAATTGTGACAGGAAAACCTGGGAAACAGGAAAAGGAGGAGGACAGGCAGCGTGATTTACACCACCCACCACAAGACTTTATGAGACTCTGCTTAAAAGCACCCACCATGTCACCGTCTGAGGCTTTAATCACAAATAGGTTTTATTTAGTCTACTGTATAATGTGTAGATTAACTCACTCAATTTCACAGCTTTTTTTCTCTCCTACTCTCTCCGTTTTCTCTTTTCCTCATGTCCTCCCTCATTCTCAGTCTATTCTATTCCTTTCCATTTTTGTCACACTGTCTAATTTTTTTCTTTTTCTTTTAATCAACATGAGAGCAATACGGACGTCCAAATGTGCTGCAAGTGTGGGGATGAAAGAATGAGAAGGATGACAAACAATTGGAAGAGAGAATAATAATGAAAAAAGAACACTGGAAGATGTCCTCTGTGTGTGAGTGGTC
Source organism: Scomber scombrus (assembly GCF_963691925.1). Taxonomy (NCBI): domain Eukaryota; kingdom Metazoa; phylum Chordata; class Actinopteri; order Scombriformes; family Scombridae; genus Scomber; species Scomber scombrus. The sequence goes on from NC_084985.1 coordinate 9,088,721, forward strand.
CCTCATTGATTTTGCTGTACAAAGACGACTCTGAGCTCTCTAGACATCAATAGATACATATGCAGGACAAAGTACAAATACACACACACACTGAAAACACTTATAGGCACATGCAGATAGAACACACTGACATAGATACTGTATATAGAGAGAAGGAAACACACCTACAGGAAGATGGTGCTTCGTTATGCACAGGATGCCAATCTCACTTATAGGTCTGTGTGCTGGGTCTTTGTCAGCCCTTCTAGGAGACTTGTAAAGATAACAATAGGCCAATTACTGCCTAATTACTACAGATAACTGGTTCAATAAATTCTTCTAGTCCAATTTCGCTTTAATTGTGACAATTAGATTCAATTAGATCTAGCCGGTATAAAGAGGACAGTTAGAATGGATGCTCTGGCACCACAGGGTATATTATTAAGTCCCAACGTCCCACATGTAGTTTCAGTAAATGCATGAATGCCTATAAAAAAATGTGCACACAGCAAAGCAGGTATATACTGTACATGCACGCCCTCACATCAATACGGTAACACACATACACAAACACGTGAGCTAATCGCTGGATAAGAGGAGTGTGTTTGCTCATCTGTGCTTTCATGTGTTACCTTTGTTGCTGTTTGCAGGAACATGTTGGAAGCCCTGAGCCTCAAGAGCACTGGGTAAGGAAAATGCAGTATGAGCTCTCATAGTGTAGGGTACAGTAGAAGTCAAGCAACTTGAAACCACTTTTCTCTACATACCAGGAAGGAAGCAATGTGCCTGGACGTATACAGGATTTTAGAAAGAGCAAAAAAAGTCCCAAAACTGAGCTTTGCTAAGGGGGTATTGCCCAAACCTCCATAAAGGGTATGAACCAATGTGAAATAGTGGCCAAAATTGTGCAATGAAAACTTGTGGGTCCAACAGGAGCCCAAAAAGCTTTTTTCCAACACACAATTGTGGGAAAAGGAGCAGCTCTAAATAGGGGGATACATTTTTTTTAGCATCACAACCGCCAAAAAATTATTCTTTTCACCATCAGAACTCGATCCATTCAGACCGATAACATTTGGAAAGTCTAGGAGAGCAGCACGATTGAATTACTTTAACACAATTCAAGTTAGCCGGAGGGCTAAATTTGAAGTTAGCTCAGTCAGCTGGCAGAAGATCATTTCTTTACAATGGGAAGTGGATTTTTTTTGGCTTCATGCACCACTGAGCAACTTTCATAGGGATGAATGAATGAAAGAATGACTGGGGCAATGCCTCCAACGCTGTATCCAGTTCTCTTTACACATCCATGGTATAGCCCCCTGAAAAACATGTTCCTGATCTAAATATGTGAATTTTAAGACTTTCTGAAAAAAAAGATAATAATAGCTTATAATGCATACCAGTGGACAATAATATAAATAATCTGTCAAGGATTAATACACAAGGTACAGGTTGAAGCTGCAATATGTAAGTCTGAAGAAATACCAAGAGCCAACAAGAATTTGGAGAAGAAAAACAATGCCAAAAGCCTAAACTGAATATCAAAGCCAAGGATATTTCTCCCCCCAACTTTGTATTATAGTTTTAATTGCTTTTCACCAAACTTTGTTTTGGGGTGATTATAATTATGTTTGACCCACTTATTTTTCGGAAGGCAGTACTTTTCCTTGTCTGTTAGTGGTTTATATTTTGACTTTGCTGGATGTAGTTCATGTAGAAATGTGTCTGTTTGACTGGCATCATCTCTCTCACCTCTCATTTCTCTCTTCTTGTCACCTTTCTTCCAACCTCGTCTCTCCCAGTATTGCTCTGCTTGTCTGGTGTGTCTCCCGTTTCCCTGACTACCTTTTCTATGCCTTTCTTTCTATAACCTGCTCTCTCTCCCTCATATTCTCGTCTCTTTGCATTCAACATTATGTCCTGTCTGTACATTTCTCTGTCTATATTCTCTTTGTTTTCTCTCCTCCTCTCTCACCCTCTGCTTTCACTGCCTGTCCCTTACTTTTTGACTCCTCACATGTCTCCTGCCAGTGTGATAAAAATAGTGAAGTTAAACACGTTCTTTACTTTGAAGTACCTGCTGCTCTTCCTCCATCATCCCCTTCACCTTCTCTCTTTCTCTTATCACCTCTTGTCCCACATCTTCTTCTCCCATCTCAAAGCTCAGTTTTGTCCCTTCTTTCTTTCATTTTCTTCTCTGGCTCATTGAAGAAAGTAAACACAGGGTCAAATTCTGAACTTAAAGAAAAGAATTTCGTTTAAAGTTTATCCATCTGCCATCAAAGACTGGCTATGTTAGCTAACTAAATTACTCAGTGAAACTAGCCAGCATAAAATGTAATGGGTGACCACTGTCTGTAGCACGACCTCACAGAAGCTATTTGTCAACTGATGTCTGGGATGAATGACACTGTACAGTCCACTACTGAGAAGAAAATAGTTTGTTTGGTTACCTTAAGTATGCTTCCATTCAATAACTGCCTGTCAACACACATAATCAAAGAGCCACCATGTTAAGATAAGATGTTATAGTAACAATATGGAAGTGACTGATCTGGGTCATTTTAAGCAGGTATTTTATTATTTTTATTAAAATACAACAAGGGTGTCGCAAAACACCAGTATTGACGATATCTGTGATATTTAAAAAATGAAATATCAATATCATGTTAATAATACACATATGATAATATTGTGTAAATAATCCAGCGCCTTAAATCATTTCCATGTCTTTCCATTATCGCTTCATCTCCACCTCCAAATGCTGATGCTGCATCATCAGAAATAGCTTTGAATTGATATGGAGATTGTGTTTCCACTCCCGCTATTTCTCAATCTAGTTCAGTCATTCCCATCCTGGGGGGCTGAACACCATGGAAGGTTGTAATATGAATTTGAGAAGTATAGAAATAAGATTGATAGGATTGGAAAGCAGGAAAAAAAAATATTTCTGGGAGAAAAAAATGGGTTTGTGCCTTTAAAACTGACCTCGAATCTTTGCCTTTTTGTGAATGTCAGGAACATTTGGACTTTTCAAACCTTTACAAAGAATCCAAATAAAACTGTGCATGCTTTTGGGCAATCTTACATCAGAGGCATTCATAGTGTTGAGCTTGTTTACACATAAAAAAATGTGACAGAATGGTTGTTTGGAGAAAAGGAAAAGCTTTACCAGCTGTTTTAGGAAATTTACAAAACAAATGTGGAAATCACTACGCGTAAACATAAGCAACCTGTGATGAAGGGTGTCAGGTAAACATAATTTCATTTTAAGGGGCTACAAGGCAAAATAACACTGCTCTAGTTAGCAAATATAATGAGCGTGCCACAACTAAAGCGTGAGCTCTGAGCCTACTTGAGCATGCAGCACTGCTTCTGAGATGCATCACCTTGCAGCACGCACCCTCCGTGTTGCATGTTCAGCTGATGAACATGGAAGCAGCTCAGCAGCAACTGTTGCTTGTTTGAATTGCGTTGTTTCACTGTATTATTTCAGTCTTTTTCAGCACTTCTCTTGTGTTTTAAAAGCACAGTTAGTCAAAAACTTTTGTTCTCCCTAACAGCCTGAAGACTGTATTATGTATTGTTCAACATACTCTGTACTATATATTTCTTTAAGTGTAGCAAAACATTTCTTTCCAATTATTTATTGAGATTGGACATAAAAAGTAATGAGAGACCTTGTAGCTAACTCACATCTGTGCAGCATGTCATTTATTATGAATGGAATGGAGCAAAGATTTTATTATTTTTTAATTTTTTACTCAGCAATAATGAACTTTGTAAAATAATGTCTTTTTATATTTGACTGTTTGTTGCTGGTAAATGAGTAAGACTTCATCATTGTTTCAATTTTCTATGGGTATAATATAGGTGTGTCTGCATAAGCCTGTCCACAAGACTACAAATACATATTGTATGCAATCCCTTTGTTTACATACAGTAACATAAGTACTGTATAGACTGTACAATATATGTGTGTTACATTATAAACAAGTTTTATTTTTCATCTTCAAATGTGTCTCTCTTAACTTTTCTTCCATTGTCTCTCGTCTCGATCTCTTTCATCTCTCTACTTCTCCTTCATGCCTACCGCCTCAGAGGAAAGTGCTTTTCCGACTTTCTCCTGACACGACAACAGACGGCACCTTGGCTTGGCTCGCCGACGGTGATAAACGGGATGGCTAATTAAAAGGCTCTCTGATAGCTCTCCTCTGCCTTTTTAATTTCCCCCTCCTCAGTTAGTTTATACCTCTCTTCACCCACGCTGTCTTTTTTACATTCACTGCTCTTCTTTTCCCCCCCTCCTGACAGTGTGAGTGTCTGTCCATCTCTGCCTGTCTCTCTCAAGAAAACACACACAAGATTTACACATCAAATTGAAACTCTTTTCCACTGTTCCTCTCTTCATTAAAACAGAGTAAAACAGCATAAAAAGCAATAAGCAAAAAAACAGACATGACAAACAACACTATTCAAATAGGCAGACAAATAAAGAGAGAATGTTGTTATGAGTTGAAGCTCTAAGACAGTAAAGGAAATGACAGAAAAACAACATTAATATAATACTTTGTTTGACGACCGAGGTTTTGTTTATTTTGGCTGACGTTTATTTTGTAGTTATCATCTAACGCGCCAACATGTCGAGGAGATTAAGACACATTCAGAGGTGTGCACAAATATGTGTATGCAGGAAGTGAGACAGAGGGGAAGATGAAAGGAGGAAAAAGAAAAAGAAACACAAATTGGGGAAAAGTGGAATAGAAGCATGTGGGAGGCAGAGACTGATATTGAGAAAAAAAAGGAAAAAAAGTCCTGTGTGGGAAAGGAAATAAGTGAAATAGATAATTATAGAAATATGAAAGACTCCTTCCCTTCCCTCGTGAACTTCATTTCACCTATTTTTTCAGCCATCCTCCTGCCAAATCCACTTGTTCTCCCTTGCAGTGTCCTTTCATCTCTTTTCCCTGGCCTTCCCTGTCAGATCCTCTCTCAGTTTGACTTTTTCTATTTTTTTACCCCTTTATGTTGCCTAATTCACCGCCTTCCTCCTCTGTCTCCCACTTTCACCTCCTCTCTTCACCTCAGACACAAGCTGGCTTCCACTTCCTTTCGAGTCTCATCTTCTCTCTTTTATCTCTTTTTTTGCCCTCTCCTCTCTTTCTTTATCTCTCTCTCTGCTCTCTTCTTCTCTTCTTGAGGCCGATCGATAGCAGCAAAGAGAGGAGATGCCTCTCAGTTAACTCTTTGACACCTATCAAAGCTGACACCCTGTAACCCTGCTTTTCTTCACTCCACACGTCTTTTTCAGCACTCTTTTGTTTTCTTTGGCAGCTGTGACACACAATTGACCACCATTCATTACATGAACACCAAACCACACCTTAACCCTCTCCACCTCTTGCTGCTTGTGTCCACACTGTGAGGCTCTGACTGCATGTTTGCTGTGCACTTGAACAGGAAAGTGCTGTTTTTCATGTTTGGGGCTGCCCCTCCTATTGCTCCACTTTGCCAAAAATTATAATATTAAAATATTTAAATTTTGTTTATATAATACAATAATAATTTGTACAAAAACATTGGAAAAACATTGTCTTTAGGATTTCATGGAAAATTGGACCAAATTTCTCTGTTATTTAGTCGAACATACAGTTTTTTCATGTCTCTCATATAAAATTGGGATCCTTTGGGGATATTGGGGATTATATTAGGAGTATAAACTAAAGCTCCCTCTTATTTGGTTATAATGCCCGATAGCATAAACCCCAAACTTACTACCAGCCAGCTGTTTATGTTTTGAACAGTATTTTTAATTTCAAACCATCAGCAGGGAGACTCGATATATATTTGGGGATGTGGAGGCATTACTTGAGTTATAATAAATACTGGCAAACTATCTGTAAAATAAAGTTTGAAAAACTTTCACCTGCAAACCGAAGGGGTTTATTTATTATAACATCAGATATCTTGGGGGAGTCTTGGGGCAGAGGAAATAAGGTTATAGGACGTAAGAGATGCTGTATAGGTCAGTCAACTTCATGGGCACAAAGCTGCAGCAGCGTAGCATTCTGCCGACTCAGCTTTTCCCTCAAATGACTCAGCATTTCTAATGAGCCCCTGGCTGTGGTGTTTCTGTTGTGGCTGGCGGTGCTTAAATCAAATGAGGGATAAAGACTTTTTCCGCCTCATGAATATTCCTTTAAAGGACAATAACTCAAGCAATTTAAACACAATGTTAATTCTAAATAATTGAATCATTGCAAAGAGGGACTACCCTTACTCTCTACTCTATTACTCTTGTTATAATGTCAAATAACCTCTAAGTCCCATCATAGACACGAGGATCCCACAAAGTGACCTAACTTACCAACAATGTCACTTTCAAGCCCATAAAGTCAAAGTGGTTCTCACAAGAATAGCAGAACAAGTGCACACTCAAACTCCAACAAAAAGCAGAGGAAAAGCTTATGCATTACAGTTTATCTCCTGTTGCCACACAAACAAACAGCAGGAAGATTTAGGATCTCTGGCAGAGTCTCTCCCTGTTCAGTTTCAACTCTATTTATGATAATGCTTTCGCCACTGTGCTCCATGCTACCCTTCATACTGTTTATGCACCACGGACTGGGATTTGTCTATACATTAAGTCTCCCCGAAGCCATTTAACTATGCAGCCACATGTCCAATGGCTTATATTCAGAATCTATATATATGTACATACATGAACAAAGACTTGGTGGAATAAAAGGGGCTAGGGGAGTGAAGGAGGAGAGACAGGCTGCATGTGGTGTGATTTTGTCCCCGTTTTCTTTTGACAGGAACAAATACCTCAAAACTCAATCTGTTGTTTCTCTCTTTCATTCACCCTTCCTCATTTTTACTGCATTATCTGTGCTTTGCAAGATCAGGCTATTTTATCTGTATAAATGAGCTGAAGGGATCCAGTGTGTGGAACAATGAGGGCACATTTATCATGCATAATGAACTTGTGAAGATGAAATATGCCTTGTAAAGGGGATCTTATGCCAATATTTCATTATATTGTACTTACTTACAGAGACGTAGAAACATCCTAGCGAGGACATGACTTACCATGACCTGATAAACTGGTTATGGGAGGCCCTGGGCGAAAAAATAGTACAATATAAATTTAAGTCCACCTCTGGTCAAAAATGTGTTTTTCATCTTGTTCAGTCTTCATCTGGTGAAGAGATAAAGTTCCTCTGTGCTCACTGTAAGTCTTAGTAAAGCATGCACTATCTCTGGGAGCATGATTTGTGACATCACTGCTAGTCTGGAGCCAATAAAGGGCCAGTATACAATTTAAACTAGTATGATGTGGAAAGTGCACATTCTGTACAGTGAGAATGGAGTTGACAGTGAATTAGGGGGCATCTTATGTCCAGCATTTAAAATTTTGACATGAAAAATGTATATTTATTTCATTTTTAGGATGTACAATATTAGAATATAGACATAATTGCTTAATCCAAGCACAAGATTTTCTATATGTGCTAAAACATGTTTGGAGGAAATCTTCAAGGTCTTAAAAATGATGGTAATAATGCAGGATTTTCTTCGTTAGTGGTGCACATTCCTGAATACATTTGTTATTAATCAAAACACAGAAAAAATAGCAATTGACTCACTAAATATGAAGCTTTTGGGGCCTCTGGGGATCTTGACTTTTTAAAAGGAATTTCTAGTGCCAATACAACTTTTATACAACTCCTATTTTTGCAGTTTTGTCCATTGGATTAATTGATATCATATTATATAAATAAATATGTATATTATATGTATGGATAATAACGCTCAATTTCAGATCTGGAAACATAACAACATCGCTAAACAGACATCAGAGGGAACGAGACACACAAGCGGTCATAGAATAGGTTTGAAACAAACCCCCAAATATTTGTGGAAGAGAAAACAACTGTGAATAATGAAATAATTAATTTGTTGTAAACATCCCATCATAGTATACAAAGTAATTCCTACTTATCATAGATGTGCCAACACAGTTTTCCTGTACAATGAGTGATTATTATTGAGATTTTAAGGAAACTCCCTTATCACTTATTTTTACCTCCAAGGGGTGATTTAAATAATGTGTCTATACTGTTCATTAACAACATGTCCAACCATCTGACTTTATTGTTGTGATGTCACTGTGCTCTAAGATTAAAGTAATTATTATCAAAATCATTCAACATCACAACTACAACCCAAGTTTTAATAAACCAGAAGTTTCCTTTAACTCTCACCTCAAGCCACTGCATGCCCTTTTCAAAGTGATAAACAGCTAAATGTGTTTGGAGGATTTTTTGGTTCTCATAATGATAAAAGGGCAAGTATGCTAACACACACACACACACACACACACACACACACACACACACACACACACACACACACACACACACACACACACAAAAGTTGATTTCCTCCTTTGTTCTAAAATGATGCTTTCACAACCATCTGGCCACTGACAGTATTTAACACACACACAAAACACAAGTGCACACAGGCAAAAAGTCTGTGTGAAAAATACACACATTCACACATACTTTGGCTGTCTCCTCCTCACATACACTCAGTTTGCAAACACAAATATGCATATAAATGCTCACTCTCTTCTCTCTCTGTCACATACAAACAACCACAGCAACTGCGCTTGCTTTTCTCTCTCTGCCCTGAACGCAACGATGAACACACACACATCCCGCAAGCAGTAATGAGATGTTTGGTCTCCTATGTATACGTGTGTGTGTGTGTGTGTGTGTGTGTACGTGTGTGTGTTGCTGGCGGGACATAGCACTAGCCATACAGGGATCGGTGGAAAACTCCAAACTAGTATAAGCAGCCTGCAGAGAGACGAATCGACACACACACACACACACACACACACACACAGAGACACACACACACACACAATAAACACACACATACCAGTCCTCTCTAAATATGCATGCACACAGACACACGCATCATCCGTCTGTCTCTCTGTGTCCTGATGGGAGAAAGGGAGGAAGGGGAGATGCAGCAGGAGGAAGCAGAGGTAAACTCTCATTGCTGTCTCCATATCCATCAGGAAATGTCAGGATCCTGTTATAAAGGGACTGTCAGGCTGCATGTAGTTTGGGGCAGGAATAACTGGAGTATACAATATGTATGAATGCATGAGGAAGGTGAAATAGGGTTGGGGGGGGGGGGGGGTACAGAATAGAGAAAGGGGTGAGAATAAGAGCTGCTGTGTGTCTTTAAGTGGTTATAGATACCTTAGGTCCACGTTGCAATGGGATAAGCAGTGGTCGGACAAAGTCACAGAAACATTGCATGAACTCAGGCATTTGTCTTTGAAGTAACTAAATCATAATAACCAAGGTGGTACAAACAGGGATTTCTTGCCAAGTCACTAATTAGTGCTTCATGTTCGGTTTAAAAGTCTAAAAATAAATTAAAAATCACCATTTTGATTTGCAGGTTTCAAAACAACACGTGTTTCAAAAGATTTCTTCTGTGACAAAAACAGAAACCTTGTGAGAAAAGGTATTACCTCTTATGCCAAACAAACTACTGATAAAAAAGTAACAACTTAGATCTTACTGCAGGGGGTAGGTGGACTTTCAACAGGCTATTTGCTTAGAAAAATTCAAAATGAGTGCCTTATAATTAACCATATTGTTTAATTAATCAACACCTCTGGGACACAGCCTCAACAAAGACTTTACACCACAGGGTTGCCAATCAGACACCGTTGATTTCTGAGGTCAAGACTGAAAAACATGAAGACCAACCTTTGTGGTTACAGTTTTTTTGGGTAACATGTTGCTAACTATTTTTAATTTACATAACCAGCAATTTGTTTTTCCACCAACTCCTGACTGTTTATCTGCTAAATGCTTCATTATGTTCACCAGCTACTTGCTAACTTTGTCTATCTGCCATTTGGTGCTGGACAGCTTATACACAGTGGGTTTATTAGAGCTTCTCTGCTGGAAACAGCTGTTTGCTGTGGCTGTAAAGACAAAATGATCCAAAACAGACTAAAACACTTGGTGGAATTGAGGAGAAAATTCAAAGTTGGGTGATCAATCTCTGTGGGTTTTATCACAAAAGACGACCTCTTTCACATTACACCTTCATCTGATAAAATGTTCATATATAATATGGATTAGGGCAGCTTTAAGCATATCTTGAAGTACCCATTAATCAGTTTCTAGCAAAGATAGTTCACACACTGTTTCTGAACACATAAAATGCATAGAAAAGTACATTTAATACACAGGACTACTAAATGCATGTGTAAATATTCTGTTTTTGGTATTTTCAAGGTGGAGAGATTCTAGAAAGTTACTTGATAGAAGGTATCAGTGGATTCAAACAAGTAATAAAGTTAACAGACTTGACTGAGTTACACTGAAATTATCCTTGGCTTACATAAATTAAAGCTAGGTACACGTTTAGCAACAGTTTCTGTCTCAGCGTTTGTTTTTTCTTGCCAGTCTTTGCTGGCAGACTTTTTGATTGGCTTTTTGACATTTCATCTGTGTGCCTGACTGTCTGCCTTTACTCCTGCTCCTTCTCGGCTTCACTCTCTCACATCCACCTGCTTTCTCTCACTCTCCGTGTCTCTCCGTCTCTTTCCATCTTTTCCTCCATCTATCGCAGTGGGAGCTAATGTGACCTTTATGTGCTGTCAGTGCGCTGCGTGGCCGTCAATCATCATCTGCTCCCATTAGAATGGCTCTATCAGGAGCTGTCAGCACCACAGGGCTGCCAACCCACTCTATCCATGTACACCACCGACCACCCACCGCTTGAGAGAAAAAGAAAGACGGGAAAAAGAGCGAGTGACACTGAGAAGGCAAGACAAAAAGAAAAAACAGGAGAAATATAGGAAGAAGGTGAAGAGACACAGACAGAGTATCTATTATCTGTCACCACTGCTCCATCCACCTCCCATTCACTCCTCCCATCTCTCTTCTCCATCATCCCTCATTTATTGTGTTTACTCCAAGATACCTGTGTTTTGGTCCTCAAGGAGCCGACACAGTTAGCATCCAAACCAGCCAGAGGAAGAGAGGAGAAGAGAGATATTATCTTTTTCTCTTTTCTCCTTCCCTCAACACCTTTTCCCTTTCCTGCCATCTCTCATTATAACTCTTTAGTCCTACTGGAGGAGGTTTATTATCTCTCCTCCTCCTCCTCCTCTCTCATCTCTGTTGTGGGAACTCTCTCCGCTATCTCTCCCTCCCGCCTGTTTCTTCTCCTTGACTATCCCTCCTTCCTCCACCTCTCGTGGTCCCTGTTCTCTTCACTTCCACCTCTGTTTGTTTGTTGTGATGCACCCTTCATACTTCCATCCCTTATTGCTTTCTGCTTCTCTTGTCTCCTTGCACTTGTGTTTATGTCCTGCTCTACCTTGTTAGCTTAGCTTCATTCACTTACTTTTCCCGCATCTGCGGTCTTCTGCAGGGGTGGACTGGCAAAAAAAGCAATCTGGGAATTGGCTGTCTAGCACGCCCCAATTTGATTCACCAAATTTGAACTGACACAACATGATTGTATCAAACTTCTCTCTTTCTGATTCTGCAACTGAATTTTCAAGACTAACAGTAATTAGTTGTTATTGAATCAGTAAGACGGCATAATAGCTCAAAACGTGTGCTTCAGCTACTTTTGAAACTCTGTTGTTCAGTTGTGTTGGCTGGTGGTCTCCATGTAAGATTTCCTCAAAACTTTCCCTGTCTGACTCGAGTTCATCTGTTTGTTAAAAATGCATAAAACAGAGACCATTTGGACTGTCTGACATGAGCATCAAATATCGCTGTATTCATTAAATTCACAATGAATAGTCCAACCTTGAAATAGGCCAATATGTGTGTGGTGTATTATGCAACATACCTGCCATTAATCTTTTAATGCAACATTAAATAACTTGAATGAAATAGTTCAACTTGCTTATATGAGTGATATATTGCGCTCTAATTTACATCACAGTCAAACAATAACATTCAATAGTTCACACACCTGTAACTGGATCTGTGCTAGTTCCTTCTCCCCCCTCCTCTATTCTTTCCATTGTTTCTTATTCAGGCCCCTGTCCATTTGTTTAGCTTAGATTGTAATGTAAGTATTCACAAATCATTTTTATTGCTGGGCTTGCTATCAAATATTATATGTTTTATGGGCTATAATGCTTCAGGGGCATAGTGTAGCATTGAAACCCTGAGGTTAACAAAAACATTATGTTTGTTTTTTTAGTTAGTTCATTTAGTTAGTTCACAGCACATAGTGTGTACGTATGGTAAAGCACCTGCATCCTGATCACCCCTCTTTGATTTTCTGCCTCTTCACCACTGTCCTCGTCATCACCTGCACATTGCTTAAATATATCTCTTATCTTAGCACACATTGTCACCTGCCAATAAAACCTTCTTTTTGTGGGTGCACCTTCTCTGCACCATTAGCCGGAGGTTTCTCTTTCTATCCATGTTTCCATCTTTCAGTTTCAGTTGAGATGGCTAATGTTACCTGCTATTATGGATTGCACCCACCATGTTGCTGCTAAGCTAAGATGACCTGTTGAATATCTGTTTATAATGCTGGGCTTGGGGGAAAAAAGACTGATCTTCTTTAACCTTGATTTCTTCCCCCACTTCTGTCCTCCACCCTTCTTTATCAACCTCTCCTTCTGCTTCCTCATCTCCTCCTTCTTTGCTTCTGTTTTTTACGTGTTTGGAAATGACACAATCAAATCCAAACGCACACACAAACAGCAAATATGACATGCAAATGAAAGTCAAAATACTTACAGTTTACCTTGCACACATTATCACACAATTATATGCAAGAGCGCAAGTAACAGCTGCCATGTGAGCATGTCTGTCTGCCAGTTGACTGTGTTCCTGCATACAGTGCATTAATGAAAATCCAACTACACCTGCCTCTCTTCTCATGAATCCACAAAAACAGAGAACAATGGCTCATTTAGAAACCTAATTAGATTTTTTATTTGTTATGTAAGAAAGATTTCTAAACCATCGCCAAAGAAGCTTGTCACTTAAAATGAAACTTTACGGTCACATCTGATGTTAAATCCCTCCACAGATACTATAATTAATCTCTCTACTGTGCCATCAAAACTTTAAACTCTTGTATAAATACATTTAAGGATTTAAGACCCTCCTTAGCCACCACTGGAGATATGAAGAGAAAATGTAAGAGGAGGAGAGAAGGTACCATCTTTGGAGGTGGTTTCATCAGTACAGAAACACTTTTTATGGATCTGTGACAATTTAATTTATGTCTATTAAATTTACACAAACTTGGGAATTATATTGTATTTCTGAAATCTACTTGTGACATGAAAAACAATCACCTCACTCCACTTGATTCCCTTCTATGACTATCCTTTCCATTTCAAGTGTTTATGAAAGTCAAATTTTGCAAAGGTACTTCACAACTTCTTGAAACTTTGTCACAATAAAATGAGAAACACTATAAACCAGAAATACCGCCTCGTTGTCCAGACTGAGATTATATTTTGTAGTGAAGACTTTGAAGGATTTTAATAAAATCACCACAGTTTCAAGGTGGACACCCAAGATTAATGTCACCAATTCAGTATCTGACCAAATGTGAAATATGGTCCCAATCTCCTCGTCTGTTCCTGGGTCACAGCATTGAACACCGGCCAGAAAAGTGTTTTTTGCAGAACTTTATGATGTATTAGCGTCTGAATTCTTGAGTAATGACCAAAATCTAGTTTTGTGAGGTCACATTTACCTTGACCTTTGACCAGCAAATTCTAATCAGCTCATCCCTGAGTTCAAGTAGACATTTGTGACCAATTTGAAGAAATTCCCTCAAGTCGTTACTGAGATATCACGTTCACGCAAATGGGAAGGGTGTGAGGTCATCAAAATCTAATCAGTTCATCCTTAAATCCAGTTGAATGTTTGTGGAAATTTGAAGAAATTCCCTCAAAGCATTGTTGAGATATCACGTTTTAGTATTATGTTTGGGGTTTTTTGGGGTAGTATTATTTCAGTACAAAGTGAATGTATTATTTTTGTAATGAATTTCAATGTTCCATAATTTTACTCATATTTTGATGACATTACATAAACCAACATCTCCTATAGACTCATATAAGTCTGTATAAGACTTTATGGATTGCTGCAATATTTACATTTTTGTACATTGTGTTACATACAGTGAATGTATGTACTAAAACCAAGGTTTATTTTCTGGCTTTTAGCTTTAACCATATCCTCCAGCCTTTAGAGCTTACGAATGCCTAGAAAGCTCAGGAAAAACCTTGTAAGTGAGCATTGAGTGTAACATATTTCTGACATGTGTGTTCCTGAGGTCAGCAATAAATCATCCACTGAAGGAGTAATGTTAACTTGCATTACTATATTATCGATAAAGAAGGATGCTGAACTCATCAAAAGGTCCATTTAATAGTGACTATGGAGCTTTCAATCGTATCACATGATCTTCCTCAGCAGATGTGAGTATTGCCGGTTTTCTTTGGAATTGGAATATTCCAATTTTTCAGAACATTTTAGGGTTGTCTTGTCCATGTTGGCTGACTAGTTGAAATGTAAGCTTTATTCTTGACCTCATAAACAATTGACAAAATTATCTCGAACAGAAAGTCAGTTAAATAGCTATTCTGATGCTTTCATTCAAACTTCTTTAGCAGATGATAGATGAATAATAAATAACTATGCCACGAAATAATCAAATAAATGTCTTATCCTCCGAGATGCCATCAACATGTTTGATATGCAAGTCAGGAATCAGAAGTTCCTCTCTGTTTACTTAGTGTCTGTACCATATGTGGTTCAGAAACAGGCTGCAGGTGCATTCAGTGTTCCTGAAAACATTTCTAAAAACCTCAGATGTTTTAACTGGTTGTTTGAATGGACGATCAGTGTGTTCTGATTAGAATCCGATGTGATCATCATGGGTGACGCTGATGATATTGATGCCATATTGACATGTGTTATAAACTGTGGCTGAGCACCTCAACTTGACAAAGTAGAACATTATTAGTTTTTAAATGGACTTTTATTTGTGATTGAAGACATTTAGGAGCTGTGGGTGGCTGGCAGATTTTAGTCCTAGCTTAAAAAAAAAGAAAGAAGGAAAACTGGCTATGTCACGCACACCCAAACGTGCACTCTGACGCCTGCAGTACCTAGAAGCAAAGTCAAAAACCTGAGTGTGGGTGATGTCTGCCAGCACGGCAGGGAGCAGCTGTGTAATGTTTCTCTTTGGCACGCAAGGTTGGTTAACATCGTAAAATGGGCCGGTCATCGAAGAGAGTTCAGCAGAGACAGAGATCCAAAAAGACAGGTGTGTGTGTGTGTGTGTGTGTGTGTGTGTGTGTGTGTGTGTGTGTGTGTGTGTGTGTGTGTGTGTGTGTGTGTGTGTGTGTGAGAAGAAAAACAACTTTTTTATTGTGTGTGTGTGTGTGTGTATTAGTGTGTGTCATCCCACTAAAATTAATCATATTTGTAGAGCAGGGAAGTGTGGCAGGTAAACATGGCAACAGGAAATGAAGGCATGAGTGACAGGCTGCAGATGGAAATAAAAGAGGAAGAACTATGACCCTGTCAAACGGATGTCTCCATCAAAAATCCCCACCGCATCTCAACTACTTTTCACTTTCCTCTCGAGCTCAAACTCCACTGTCATCAGAGAGAAAATTCTTTATATGAAGTGAATGAAGAGCACTTCAAAGACGAGATGAATCAGCCATTAACCCTGCTCTATCTTCCTCACTCTGAGACTGTCAATAGGATCAACTGGCTCTGTGTCCTTGAAGTTGGGCTACACACTCCCTCTCAGTCACACACACACACACACACACACACACACACACACACACACACACACACACACACACACACACACACACACACACACTGAGGCTTGTAGGCACACCATTGTGAGCAGACATTCAATATTTTAATTTCAGCTTCATTATGAGTAGATGTATAGATTTAGTAAGAAACAGAACTGTATCTGCCATTCTGCTTGTCATCAATTTCCTGTTTCATGAGATAATTTGAAAATAAATATAAAAGGTTTCACCCTGGTGGCCCAGCAGCTGGGGCGCCAATCATGAAATGCGATGTCCTCGGTTCACATCCAGTCGGCAACCATCATTTCCTGTCTCTCTCTCCCCTCATTTCCTGTCATCTCCCTGCTGTCATCATCCATCTGTCACTGTCTCTAATTAAAAGAAAAGATATATAGTATGTTCTAATGCAAATGTAGTAATGAAGGTACGTTTGTGTCTGAGAATTGTGTTTTTATTTTTTCATAACAAAGAGGAAAACAAAAATGACAGAATATTAAAAGAAAGAATAATCCCACTCTGTACAATCCTACTAACAAACACAACTAAGGGCGTTTTTAAACCTGGATTTTTCAATCCTGGTTGAATTGGACTCTGATTTGTTTCACCTGAGGAACAAATTTTGAAGCAATTGTTTGCAGAAGGAACATGATGCAAACTCAATCCAACCAAACTACTAGGCGTACTCAGTAAGTTTGAGCTAAATGGCTCCTGTAGCCAGGCATCAAGTTTACCAATGTACCCACTGATGCACCCAGAATAAAGGAACTTTAAGTTCTTATAACTCCACCCTTCAGACCTGCCACCCTCACTTTCTCCCTCCAAATCATTGCATGCAAAACAAAGAAAGAACTGATCAACATAACTTTCTATATGGACTTTTCACTCTTATAATAATCTATTTAGTTGATATGGCATTTTCTATATGCTGAAGAGATTGTTTTGAAAAGATTAGAGTAGTTAGTTAAGATTATAACCTAATTTACTTTTACCTTCTAGTTTAATCGTTTGCTACTATTCAGATTTGTAATATGTTCCTATAATATTCCCTTTGTCTAGTTAAAAACCATTCAGCATCCACCACCCTGTGAGCCAACGTCTTTACTGTCACTATCATTTTTTCACCGAGGGACACATCAGCTCTGTGAGGCACAGCAGTGACCACTGAGCTAAATGCTAATGTAAGCACGCTAAAAATTTTGCTAATTAACACTAAAAATAAAGTACAACTGTGGCTCATGGGAATGTGATCAGTGCTTCACATTATCGTCATGAAATAGGATGGCGCTACATCAAATTTAAGGGATCACCAAAGTTATTACATTGACTCCTAAGGGGGACATGGACCTGTACTAAATTTAATTGTGGTCCATAAAGTACTTGTTGAGGTATATCAGTCTGGACCAAAGGGGTAGACGAACCAAGAGACTGACATTACCATCCCTAAAGCCATAAGATATGTAGATGACCTTTAAATGAGTACATCAGCTTTTATTGTTTTTGGATTTATTTAATATAAATGTAATAAATTAGTGAACAAATGTTCATCAAGACAAAAACAGTGAGGAGGCTCACATGTAACAGCTGCTCCCTAAAGAATGTGGTAGCAATTGATATTGCATGAGGCTAAGGCACCTTTTCCACCCCTAATAGACAAATACCACCTGTCAACGAGTTGGGTTAGGGTTCATACTGAACCTCAGGTTAGGTGTGTCAGCATGTGTGTGTGCGTATGCTTGCTCAGGCGCGGAGCCGGAACCAGAGCAGAGCAACGACACAGGGCAACCGAACAGATGGCGCTTCCCGAATTTACGTGTGTGTCGTGTCCTCAGATGGCTCAGGGAAGTGATGTGAGGTGAGCTGATGATGATGTGTTGTTTTCATTACGCAACCCGATGCTCATCCCTCTCCAACCATTTTAGTCTGTCCTTTTTTTAGCAAATAAATTAGGATCTATATGAGGAATGCTTAACTAATTTTCTCTCTGTGCCAGCCTGTCATAGGTCACGGTATTTTTTCTTCTTCATTTAATTAAAATGCCCTTTTACTTATTCTTCTCCACTTTGCCCACCATCCTCAGTATCACCCACAATCTCTCATTTTGGTCATTATCAGCCTCTATCTTCCTTTCTCCTAGGTACACTCTTAAATTTAAAAAAAGGACCTCGTAAATGTCTTTGTATGTGTAAAAAGATGAGGGGATTTTGTGTAATCATACCTGGAAACAGCTCATAGAGGAACAAGTTCCCTCTGGTATTTATCTGGTATTCTGCCTGCTATTGCACATGTTAAAATGTTGAATTTGTACAGCGTGCTAGCAGCATACCTACAGTATGTAAGCATCTTCACACCTGCAAATATTTACAGACTCTTAGGTACAGAATTGAACATCAAACACAGTGTAATGGCATCTTTACTTTAAAATGGTGCAACTCAGCTGAAACAGATTGCAGTTGACGTGGCATAACAAAGTGCACACCAGTGGAATATCATATAAGGAGAGACAATCTGTTTGATTTGATAGAAGAGGAAATTTAATTTTGTAATTTTTTATGTGATGCTTGATTGCTTTGATTTCATGTTCACACCTACAAAGTGCAGAATGAGGTAACCGTGAAGTATTCATTGTTT
This sequence comes from Scomber scombrus, assembly GCF_963691925.1. Lineage (NCBI taxonomy): Eukaryota > Metazoa > Chordata > Actinopteri > Scombriformes > Scombridae > Scomber > Scomber scombrus. The sequence goes on from NC_084985.1 coordinate 9,107,214, forward strand.
TCCGGGAAGTGTCTAGTTTTCTAGGAAGATGAAGCGTCCACCTCACTGCGTCTTTAAACACACACACACACACACACACACACACACACACACACACACACACACACACACACACACACACACACACACACACACACACACACACACACACACACACACACACACACACACACACACACACACACACACACACACACACACACACGTAAACACTTTTCCTGCCAGCTGCTCTCCTGTGTTTGCTCCTTCTCCTGTTTTCTTTCCTTTCTTTCCCTAATGGTTCCATTTTCTGACTCTTTCTTTCTGCAGCCTCGTCCTTTTCAATCATTTTCTACCTCTGTGATGTCCTTGTCTTTCTTTTTTGTCCCCAAATTTCCATTATTAGTTTCTTTTTTACGTCTCCATCCTCACTGCTGTGATGTGTTGCACTCTGCTACCCAGAAGTTACCTGTCAATCATCGTCAATGAAACACTGCAATGTCTTTGTCTTTGGATTTTCTCCTGATGTTGTTTGACTTTGTGAAAGTGGTGATGCCAGTCATAATAACTACCTACCTGTAGTCTTTAACACTTCCTTTTCTTTCCAACCACCTTTCCTGCTTCCTCCCTTTTCCTTTTTACCCTCCTCTATTTCTTCTCTCTTTCCTCCTCATCTCCTCATCGCATTACAAATCTCTCCCCATTCCCACTGCGGTTTGTCCCAGTGGGCTGTTAGTGCCTGAGGGGGAGGATGGAGTCGATCTCAGGTCAGTACATAGCGTCCTTACCGTATCTTTGGCTGAGATGACACACATACATCCACGCACACACACCTGCACACGCACCTCAGCTTGTTTCCGCATAGGCTGGGCCCTGAGTTAATGGAATGAGTTATAATTAATTTTGCTGCATCAGGGGAGACGAGTGGATAACACGGAGGGAGAGAGAGGAAGGAAAAAGAGAAGCAGATAGAGAAATGTAGAGGTTAAAGTTAGAGAGGAAGAGCATAGGGAATAGACAGAGGGAGAAGGAGTTTGGAAACAGAAAGGCAGACAGGAGAAAACATGGAAGAAAGAAGAGTAACTGAGAGGGAAACGAGCATATAAAGACAAGTCGATGTCAGAGTGGAAAAAAGTCCATTAGACAAAGAAAGAGAGCTGTGGAAAACCTACCCAAACCCAACATGCATAAATTAATTTTCTAAAAAAGACAGCCTTGATCCAAATAAAACTAGAGGATAATTAGACCCGATCCAAAAAATGTGGTAGATCTGAACACACCCGAGAGAGAAAACCAACTCCACCAGCAGCATCACGAGCTTTCAATTAATAAGCAGCTGCAATCTAAAAGAGCAGCAATGTGATAATAACGCCAGAACAAATATAAAGTCATATAAAGTCATATCAAAAATAATTTCCTTATATACTTCAAAAACTAATTCATACATATACAGTAATTGAAAGTCTCCATGCACAATAAAACACTCTGTAGACAACTGGGTGACAGATAGACAGGAGATAATAATTTTCTAAACATTTTTATATACACTCAACAGGCAATTTATTTGGAACAACTGTGCAATCTAATTCAATCCAATACCACAACTATGCCATAAATTATACTGTTATGAAGCTGTTACACTTTTAGTTTTGTTGACATTGTCAGAAATATTGCAAAGCTTTTCCTAATAAGTGCTCTGTGAGTGTTACTGGATACTCATTTCCTAAAATATAATTTTCTCCTGCTGCAATTATGACATACCACATGATCAGAGATGATACAGAGTGTGAGCTCAGATCCACTGGGATCCACTAAAGCATTAGACATATCGACCCACAGACCCGTGGCAAAAAAAAAGGCCCTACTCAGCCTGATTAGACTGAGTATAAATTGGAGTCTGAAGACCTCTAGACAGCACAAAGTCAATCTGTTCATAATTTTGTGATGCAACCTAAAATGAAAAGGTGCATTAAGTATATAACACTGCTGAATAACATTAAAAGTAGTGCTAAGTAGTAGACAAATTTAGATTCATATAGAAATTAACTAAATTAACTCAGCAACAATGTCAGCAAAGCAGTCAGTAAAGTCTGTGCTGATCTACAAATGTTAAGCATCTGAAAAATTGCACCAGTGTTTATTTCAGCAGCAGTGATGTTGCCAAGACCCATATGTGCAAACACCAGTAGTGAAATAACTTAAAAGTACTTTAACAATTATTCCAGATAGGTTCATTGATGTTCATCTAAACCATGTGAGTTATAATTTAGAGGCGCTTTTGAAACCAGAGGGACTCTTGAGCATTGATAGCTGTAGTTGTAATAAATGTCAAAGAATGAAAGTCAGGCAGGTTGGGGGTTCTCCTGCAAGAAAATGTGATGTTGACTAAAAACTATGCATTTATTTATATTATGAAAAAAGAAAAAGAAAAAAAAAGATCATAGCAAGAAGAAAAGTGAAACAAATATGCTGACAGCTTAAATAAGCACTGTGTCCTGAAGTAATCCTGATTCAGAACAGGATTAGAATTGATTTATATTCTAAAACTAAATATTGTTTCTGAAGCAGCAACAGTAATGTTTATAACAGCAAAGCCACTATATAAACTCAATTATAGCTCACTGGAAACCAAAATAACATGTCAATAAAATGAATAATATTTCTGACATGAAAATGCTGTTTGAAGTTTAGAAAGAATGAAGAACGCAGACATCTGAAGTGATTCACTGCTGCAGGTATCACGGATAGAGAGACCGGTTTGGGAGGGATAGCTGCCATCTCAGCCAGTAGCTAAGTTTACAAGAATTTGCCGAATTTTTAAGATATGTGGCAAACTACTGTAAGTCAGGCTGCATGTAGACAGCTCTTGTTTTAGCTCATTTGTGAAAATGTAATATTAGACTAACCAGCACTGTGGTTGTGGGAAACATACCAGTGGTAGATGGGAGATTTCAGAGAAAGCAGTTGAAAATATTTTTTTTGTTGAACAGTCAGCACTTACAGTTAATCAATCAATCAATTTTATTTATGTAGCGCTAAATCATAACAAAAGTTATCTCAAGGAACTTTTCACATAGAGCAGGTCAAGACTAGACTCATTACATTTATTTAAAGAGCCCCAACATTCCAACAGTAACGAGTTTTATTGTCATCAACTCGAGTAAAATGGTATCTTTCACTCTCTCCACCACAGCAGCCTCCCTGCACTATCTGCTGTGTGTGTGTGTGTGTGTGTACATGTATGTGTGTGTGTGTGTGTGTGTGTGTGTGTGTGTGTGTGTGTGTGTGTGTGTGTGTGTGTGTGTGTGTGTGTGTGTGTGTGTGTGTGTGTGTGTGTGTGTGTGTGTTTGTTTGGGTTTGCATTCGCCATGATTATTATGTATAATGTGAAGTTTTGGTGGTGGCAGGTGCTGCAAAGCATACACGGGAAGCACTAACAGATCAGACAAACAACTGCAAAGCACAAATGATGCCATAAGCCAGTAAATAAAGGTACATTTTTTTACTAGTATCTCTGTTTTTGAACTATGAGAGACTTGACCTTCTGCTGAGGGCAGCAGGACACATATGTGCCTTCCATCTGCAGCCTCTAATTTGAAAAGTAATGCGCTGTTACGCACAATGATCCATTGCGGTTACCATGATTAAATCACACACAACCAACTCCAGGGTGCTGCAAAATAACCACACAAACCACCGCGCCTCCCTGCACATCAAACTCATCTGTTATAATTTCGTCGTTTGCTGCTTTATGCACGACATCCTGAAACGCAGCAGTCACAGTTCACAGAGTTCACAATGATGAATTGTTCTGGTTCCCATCCTCTCTCTGTGAGGTGAGACTTTCACAAAAATGAGCTGTGACTGTGACCAGCATCCCAACATCAGAGCTGTTCATGTTGGGAATTTCAACTCATTACATCAAACTTCTTCAATGTGTCTGTCAGCGCATAAAAACAAACAAACAAGTAATCCCTTCTGGATTTACAGAGTACAATATGTGAAAGCAACTTTTATTGTTTCACTATTTGGTGGTAAAGCTTTGTTACAGAACCAATTTTACCACTAGAAAGTTCCAGTCAAGCTATAGAAAAAAAATGTTTTTAAATGAAAGGCAAAAGGAAAAATTACAACCTTATCTTTTCATTATTATTTTACTACATCCAGCAGAGCTCGATTATTTTAGCCATTAGCTGACTACAATTCATTATTTGAAAATGTATACATTCCTGCTCAGTTTTCTTCTGCCTCACACACACACACACAGAGACAGTCCTACGCTGTAAGTGGAACATAATTATGTCATGTTGTATAAGAGAATTAATGCACAGCTTACTTCCCAAATTCCTTGCTTCTCTTACTTTTTGTGGAAGCTTTTCAAATCTGCTCATATCACAGAAGCGTCAGCCTTAACAAACGCACACACGCATACACACACACACACACACACACACCAACACAGAGAGAGAGAGAAGCAGAAACATTCATTTTTTTGTGCAAAAACACTCAAACACAGAGCAAACAATCCTGTAATTAAGATTACTGGGTTGTCTCAACATGAATCATGATTTCTTTAACTATGCATACCCAAAATGGGCCAAAGGCTTAATGCCTGTGGGTCGCACATGACAGGAGCAGTAATATGTTTTAATGAGCCTGGGTCTCTGGATCAGACTCTACATTTGTCATTCAGGTCCTGCACTGTAAAAAATTGAACACACAGTTTCTCATCTCAGATTTTTTAAACCAAGTTTAAAAATGTGTGTCAGTGTTTATTGGATGATTTTGTCATGAGGAACAGTCTGAGAATTTAAGTGATAAACAAAAACCAGCAACATAAGCTCAAGTGGTTTTAACATTTATGATTACTGGTTATGATATTTTCCCACACTTGGACAATCATGTCAGCATTTATATTTAAATGTGTGGTTCCCAACCGAGGGTGCGAGATGAACAAGGCCAGGCTATTCAACTGGTGGCAACATTTTTACCACAATAAATCCTTCAAACCAGCAAAGCTCTCCTGTGTTAATGTAAAGAAAAGAAAGAAGTGCTCCGAGCTAGCTAATATTTAATTTTAATAATAGAAGGCACAATGTCACTATTATTGTTGAAAAAATAAAGAGACGTTGTTGAAGAAAATCATCAATGCAACAGCAACTGGACTGAGAAATATGTGTTCATTTCAAGAAAGAAAGATTGTTATAAGTGTTGATGTTGTAAATGAAAATGCTGTGATATAACTGGATAAGAAATGTCAGAACTGACCAAATTATATGCCAAATGACTGACATGATGTATTGTACAATACGTTTGTTTCAAATACGTGGGGGGGGGGGGGGGGGGGGGGGGTTCTGTATTTTTAGGGTTATAACACTGCTTGTGTTGCACAGAAAATGAAATTGAGCCATTGACCAAATTACTTAAATATGGCCCATTTATTTTCTTTTATTCCTTTAATATATAACTACGCTACTTTAGCAATTAAATAAAGGTTTTGAAAATGTGATGGCACTTTGTGTCAAGTGTACATACATAATGAGATTAATAGCTCTGAGAAATGTCCAACCCCATGCCCTTAACTTTCTCTGAACAATATCAGTGCATAGCCCTGATGTAAAGGGTATTTTTCTGAGAAGGAAATAATAAAATCTCAATTCTTTTACACAAAATTATGTTTATTCTTCACACTTTTCTTTTATCTTTTAGCTTTTTTTGTTTGAAATACTATAGTTAGTTAGTTTTACTTCTTCATAACTTTAGAAAATTATTAATAGTCTGAAACATAGCCTTAGCAGCTCTTTTCATCTATCTATGATAAATATAAAAATCCATATCTGAGGCAAACTTATATACCCAAAGTAAATTCTGAAAAAGGAAGTGTTTCTATTTATAGCCACTGGTAAACAGTATGTCTGCGGAAAATGATGAAACATGCCATCCCCAACAACACCCAACAAACGGCTACTAAGCAAACAATCGAACCAACATTCAAACACAACACAACAGTTGGTTCGTGAAAACGGGTGTAAAAGAAAGAAAGTGGACCATCATCCAAAGTGAACAGAAGTCAATAAATTGCCACCATTAAGATCCTTCTTATGAAGTAACTACTAAGTGACAGCTTTATGAATCTCTTCGGAGTAATGGAAAGCTCAAGAAACTGCTTGATCATCATCATCATAGCTATACCTGCAAATTGAGGATAACTGACATATTCAATGGTATCACTTATTCTAATGGTCATGGGACATTTTATTATAGAATATTGGAGGGGGAAAAAAGTATTTAAAACTACTTCACTTCATGTGTCTTTGGTGGATTGGATAGCTGTCCGTTCTCAAAAAGGCTAAGTGTTAATGCATCCAAGAAGCATTCAAGATAGATTGAAATCCAATTGTTCAAACCACCTTGAGAAGTGATTTTAGATACATTCCACCAGAAACACCACCAGACATCATTAAAAAAGGTGCAAAAGCATCAATCTCCCCTTGTGCAGCACCAAGAAGAGTGATCTCCAGACCAGGGCCTTATTAAAAGTTCTGACTAGATGTACTTTATGAGTAATTGGTCTTACTTTTTTTTTCATTAGTCTTCATTTTTTATTTCAGTGAAATAAAATGTTATTCACACTTAGTTTAAACTTTTAAACTAGTTTTAGTCAACTATAATACCTCTGTTGTGTCATCTGAGTGATTTTCCTCAGAAGAAAATAAAGTAATAATAGTAGTAATAAAGTAAATACAGCCTGCTTCCATTCAAGGTCACAGTTTGCCTTGTGTGTGTGTATATATATATATATATATATATGTGTGTATATATATATATATATATATATATATATATATATATATATATATGTGTGTATATATATATATATATATATATATGTATATATATATATATATATATATATATATATATATATATATATATATATATATGTGTGTGTGTGTGTGTGTGTTATTTTCAGTACTTTCCAGAATGTCCATATCCATATATGAGGTTTCCATATCCTTTTATCATCAACTGTCATAAGGGCATTGATCTGCTCATGTTGCATGGGTATACAAAGAAAAAAGAGAATACGCTCTCTCTGCTTGAGGAAGGACGCTTAGATTTAGATAAGTTCTTGTGTCATACTGAACCCTGTATTGGTTTTGGATTTTGAATAGCACTTATATTCTAATACTCTCATACAGGGGTATCAAACATATGGCCCGCGGGCCAAAACAGGCCCTCCAAAGGGTTCAATCCGGCCCATTGGATAACTTTGTAAAGTGTGAAATTTGCAGAAATTTTTTTGCTGCTTCAGATACAATAATCTGAAGAAAAAAAACAATGCATGCATATACTTTTAATATATATATTAATATATAGTACTCAGATTTAAAACATTAATATATTGAATATTGTGCAAAATGTCAAGTTAGCAGATTCTGGGCAAAATAATCTGTAAAAATAGATATAATATTGTTGAAATTTCACTCATTTTTCTTCAAACATCTCAGGCTGTTCATCTGTTTCGTAAATAAATGGTTTATTAAAGTAAAGTTATAATATGCAATGGTTTTACTGGTCTGGCCAACTTGAGATGTGACCCCTGAACTAAAATGAGTGTGACCCCTCGGCTCTAATAAAATAGTATATATGATACTTTTCTTCTTTGACTGTGACTACATATTATGTCAATCAGGAGGCACTTCACAATTTTATAAGTGACAATTTTTTTGAGCATGCATGATAAAGTGACAATGTGAAAAGTAAAAAGTTGGTGATGTCATCATGTTAATAAGAGGGAAGTGAAGGTTAGAGTAGAATAGGAAATCTCCCGATGGAGTCCAGACACTTGTGGTGATGAATAAGGGGAATGTTAAGATCTGTATAATGGGAAGAGGGCTTCTGGTGATCTTGGACCCGGTGCTGACACAATGAAGTACAGGTGAATGGGTGGAGGAGGGTGGTGACGATTCGCATAGAAATGACAGCTGACAGAGAGAAGAGCAGATTTAAAGTTTAGCAGCCAAGATATGACTGATAGTTTCAAAATCAGATTCCACCATATTTTCTAAGAGTAACATCTTTAATCAGCTGATACAAGAGTGGGAAAAGCGGGGAGAGAGAATGAATGAATGGGTAATAGATAGTCTTCTTGCTTGAACTTACACTAAGCTTCATCAGGTGAGTGTTTGTTTCAACTCAAATGATCTTTATTGGCATGACAGGTCAGAAATCTATATTGCCAAAGCAGTACAAAAGATAATATGGCTTCCTATTGAGGGAGAGTTCTCCTACCCCTGCTCTCATGTATCAAGTGAGGACATGGGCACTACATACAGGCTTAAGTATCCCATGTATACATCTCCCACTGATACTGATTCACACTCTGCTCCACTTGGATGTTCTAAGCTCCAGGGACGCAGGTGACCCAAGGCTTGTAGATCGTGTACATGTAAGCCTATGGGAAAAAAGAAAGGGAGAAAAAGCATAGGTCTCCGTCTGTCGCCCCCATCAACCATATCCCCAGTGGACTTTGCAACACATAGATAATCAGCTTCTACCGGGTCTGTTTCAAGAGATAATGGTGAAAATTGTATCTCATATTACACTGAAAATAGTCATCATTCTCCTTGTTGTTTGAGACATGGAATAGGGAAAAGCAGCTCTAGCGATTTGAACACGAGCTGTTGTAGCCTTTATCTGATCTCTGATCAGTTCAACAATAATGTGTACAGAGCAGCTGGAATGAGAGCCGATGAAGTCGATAAAGCGTTTGTCTCCCTCGTAGTCCATGAATGCATTTCATTAATTTGTTTGTGTTAGTTTTTGAGAGTTGTTAGCTTGCTATTATTTCTAACCATTCATTGCAATTACTGGCAGTTAATAAGATAAGATAAGATAAGATAAGATAAACTTTAATGTCTCGAGGGAAATTTGACTTGGGCAAAAGTGCTACACAGAGATGCAGTCAAGCAATACATGACACATAAATAGTTGAAATAATACATAACTGACGAGACAATGCAGTGAAAAAAAAGTACTGCACACAGTTGCAAACACAACATACATGAACAACAAGACAATCCTGTGGTGCACCAGCGCAAAAAAAATGCTGCATAGAGCTACACAGTTACCATAATAACCAAACTGCTTCAGCACTGAAGGACTGGCAAAGGAAAACATCCTTTACCAGAGAAGGTTTCTTTGACTTCGTAAGCATTGTAGAGTGTCATGGACAGGACACTGATGATATTTACAGCACACACATCATTTAAATACTCATTAGAATAATTTGAAGCAGGACGTCAAAGATGCTATATGTACCTAAGCAGCCGCGTGTTTAGAGAGAGCAGCCCTGAAACTATAGGACAAATTTACTTTAGGCTATAGCTCCATGAATAAAACATGGAGCGCTGTGGCCTTGGGTTGCACTTTTATGATTTGTGTTTATTTGTGTGCATTTTATTTGCGAATAAGTGGGAAAATATTGACCTCCCGCTGCAAGGTTATCTTTTAATTGCTTGATAGCAGTGGTTAAATAAGATGAAACACCACACAAGCAAGGAAATAAATTAACTTTTAATTACATCATATTCCAATTCACGCTGCTTGTTTGCTTATTATTGTTATTGTCATTTTTTCATAGAAGTAGGAGACGGGCAATGAAAAAAAAGAAAAGAAAAGATAAAAATGCTTACAATGGGAGTGATATGCCACAGAAGCCTTGATAGACTCAATTATCGCATAATATCCCGCTGTCTTTCCAACAAATAAACCTCAATTTCGCTGAGACAACATGGCTAAATGGAGTAGTCATGATTATGCACTGTAGTCCTTTTTACTCAAACAAAACACTGTTAAGTGGAATCTGTGAAGCACAAACCTAATATGGTAATCATCACAAACCCCCATGGTTTAGGAGTCCTGCATCTATTCTGCACTTTTACATTTTTTGCAATACAATAAAAACCTGTAATATTGTCACCAAAATAGGTCATCTCTATTTATAACTTTTGCTTTGGCTTCCTGGAAACAGAACCAAAAAAATAAATGAATTAAGGTTTCTAATGAATTTTCATCAGCATTGGAGAATTTAAACAACTGCAAGCAACAACTGTTATCTTTAGAGGGTTTCTTTACAGTGACTCACTGTATGACTTAACTTTGGTTTAATTTAATATAACGCAGATACCAAACTTATATTCTTAAATATAAACCAGGAATTACAAAGAGATCCACAAGTCAACAGTTTTAGGGTGAACCAAGTTTGAATATAAAATCCATAGCTCCCTACTCGCTTAATCCATCATGCCTGATAGGCATTTGATCTTAGTAGGTCAAACATATATTGTGTGTATTGATCACCACCTCACCATACTTGACATTGCAGTCATTACTTTTTTAATCTAACTCTTGACACCCGAGACGAGTAGGAGTAGTGGTGCAAAGGGATTAAGAGTAAAGGTATTAGAGAAGATGAGAAAATGACAGCAGTTTTTCCCCCCAGTAATACTATATAAAAACATCAAGTTGAAGTCAAGTTATTCCCTCCATCCCATGTTTTACAACCACAAAATCCCTTTAACAGTACAATAAATTTAAAAAAAAAAATAAAAAAAACAGAAATGTATAATGTATAATAAATATACAACCTCATGCAACATATTGATTTCTTGAGAAATAGAGCCAAAGTGTTGTCAGGACTTCAGCATATATTGAGCAAAAAAGTGAGTTCACCATGGCAACATCAATAAAAAATACTAATCAAAAACATCTCTTTGATTACTCGATACGATGTAAATGATGAAAACCCTGTGAGGTTTATGGTATTGAAATTTGTGTTCCAACTATTGTTGCAACATTGGTGGTAGATTATGAATAAATGCTCTTTTGTAAAACTGGAAACCATAGTTTTATTTAATTGGTATGATATTTCGTTTTTGAGTGAAAACAATCTAAAACAGGAAAAATTCATTAATCTTACTTAATGGAATAATTGTTTATCACTGCAGTTTTGATAGTTTTGACAGTAACATTACCTGTGGAAGATAAATTGTATATATACTGTATAAATGGTGATATTGTGGCTGTAAGAATTTGTAAACTAAAGTACAAGACTTGGAAATGAATCAATTATGGTCCAGTTGTTTTCAGAAGATGCATTTGGCTTGTAAAATAATATTTTTACAAGCCAAATAATAAGTGACACCACTGGGCACAAAAACCTTGCTGGCACTCCTGCTGGTTGTTCTATTCACACTACGAAACAAAGGTTTGGGGTTTCAGGTGGATAATGAAGATGATACCTTAATGATGATGGCCAAAATTCAGGGCTCAAAAGCAAAGTCAGCTGCAGGGCAGCAGCGTCTCCGAAGTAATGGATTTGAGTTCCTAGCGGACACATTTGGACAGTCTGCAGAGTCTGTTCTAATTGATGAAATGCACTGCTCAGATTAAAGACTTCTTACTCCAATTCAGAGGTGGAAGACAAACGTCAAATGTTGAACCTTGTGTCTAATCGACTGTGTGCACTTCTGTGTATACACTAATTTATCTGTAAGTGCAAGTCTCTCTGACCTACCTGTGTGACTTTCTCTGAAGTAAATCATGGTGGCAGGTTAGAAAGCCTCGAGATAAAAAGGAACTCTGACACCCAACAGAGCAGTGGCTGGATATGTGCCACACCTTTTCATGTTCCCCACTCTGGCTTTATCAAATATTGATTGCATTGAAAGCGTCTGCTGAGAGTAAAGGGTCCACAAAACAAAGAGTCGGTATTTCTGTCCGCTTTCAACGGAAACCTTGCTCTACAAACATTTCATCTCTGATGTTACCATGCAATCTATCATGAACCCAATCTACTCTCTACTCTATATATAGAGATGACCTTTACCAGTTACATTTTGACCTGTGGCTGTAGTTCTAATATGCATCCCCACACATTTTATTTAACTGAAATAAGAATGATCCATGAGAGATGCTTGATTGCATCAAAGTTTACATCTCTTTATGTCTCAGAAAAAACGCAAGACAAGCAAACACCTCCAGCACAGCACCACAAAGGTGTGATGCTGTGAGTCTCTACGGAGAACCAAACCATAAGATGGATAATGACAATGAAAAAGGGGTAGTGATCTTGCTAACGTCACAATTTTAACATGCTGATGTTTAGCAGGTAATTCTGACTGTGTAACACTGTTTTAACAATTTTTTATGGGTTTTAAAGACCACATTAAAAAGAAGAAAAGAGGGATTATTAAGTATTTATGTGTACATGCTACACAAAGCATAGAGCTGGTGCTATACATGAAAGAGAGGGGGGGAGGTCCTGTAAAGGTCCTTTGAAGGTGTACTCTTGCTCTCGTTTCTTCTAGGTGATTAGCCATTTCCCTTTGCTCCCATACATCCATACATCATATGGATTGGGTTATTGTAGGACAGGGACAGAGCAAGAAACTAAGTATGCACACACACTTGCAAGGAGAGAAGGGCACTTGTGCGAGTGTGGACTGTGGTATGGCAGGGCACTGACTTCTATCTCCAGGGTCGTTGGCTGGTAATTAGTTTTGCTCTAATGGCTGCCTGGTGAGGTCAAGGGATTCCTGTAATCCCTCCTCTATCTGTTCACCTCCTGCTCGCCTCTTACTACTAATCTCTCTAACCTATCTCCTCCTGTCTGCCTCCCCTCCCTTCTAACATCATCTCTCCTTCAAGAAATCACATGGCTCTCCTCACTTTCGCCCCATCTTTTATTCCGCACTACCAGCCTTCCTTTCTTGTTTACCTCTCGTAATGAATGTGCTACTTCTCTTGATTTATCATTGTATTTCTTTTCTTTACCACCTTTCTCCCTTGTTTCCTCTTCAAGATGCTGATACAAAATACCTCCGTAACATACTTCACGCTACGTCCCAATCTCCATCTCTCTTTGTTTCTCTCACTTTATCTCACTCCCTCTCTCACCTCTCTCAACTCTACAAATCATGGCTGAGAACCTGCCGAGTGGCACTGTGAGTTTATTATTATTCAACTGGGATTTTTTAATTCACACATTCTCTCCACTGACGGCTCCAACTGCGAAACATTATCAGAAAGAACAGACCATCTGTGCTTGTATCACAAGCTACTATCCTCGCTCCCACTTCCACTAAAAGCTAACAGATGTAACTGCAGTTATGTAGACAGGCGGTTCGCTCACAGTACGCTTATATATTCCCATACAGGACACATTCACGTGCAGTGAAATATGCTTGATGTCACATTTATGTTCATTCTTCGTAATATTTAGTGATGTGGATCGGGGGGAGGGGGGGGCTATTTCAGTAAGAGCTACAGAGGCATTTTTATGCTTGGTGATTAACACAGTCGCCACTTCAGTTTAATTGCAGGTTGGTAAGTTTCCTCTCTGCCTTTCCTTTCTGCCTTAGCATAGTTTGAGTCATCTGCTAGTAAAATAAAAATGTCTAGTTTAAAACTTTTATAAATGATCTTTATATTGCAATTGCAATACTGTATGTTCTCTTTTCAACCAGATTTTGTCCACTTGTAACCATGACACGATGCACTTTGACCTGCAAATCACCTGATTAATGCTTAAAAATAATACATGAATCTGCCCATCTGTATAAATGTGTGTTATTGTATAATTCTGTTGCACTGTGATGGACAGTTAACCTGGGAGCAGATAAAAGTTGCACAAAAAACATCTATTTCATAAACTGGTGCTTATGGAATAATGTGCAGTGAAAGAGTTAGGGTTAGCGTGCACCTCATTCATACTTCAGGGTATATTGATAAGATGTTGATTAAAAAAGGCAATACATTAAATCTACACTAATAATAAACCATTATTTGTTTAGGTTGTTAGCAAAGTTTGTACACAGTCTGTAAAATGCATATATAACAATAATTTTAAATGATGAGTTGTTTTTTTATTTACAATAAAATTGAGGCATTTTTTTTCTTCTTTTATTGAGAAGCACTTTCATAAGTCTGTTTCAATATAGATGCCAAAAATGATAATGCTAACATTGACAGTGATTGAAATGTCACTGCCGCAGGTATATAGGTGATGAATTAATCATAAGAGCACTATAAATAGCCAGAGCCATGGGTAATGCTTACACATAATGGCAGTTGCTGTGTAAAGCCTTGTGATTTGACACAAACAGTGAAATTGTGCTATTTTTTCAATGGTCTTTTCAGTTATAGACGTAAAGTGTAGTGAAGCAGGCAGAAGTATCCATTTGCAAATAGTTCATTAATAACTGCAGAGGTGGAGACAGTCGTGGGCACATCCAACTCTACAATGACTGAGATTTATAAAACAGAAGCATTTGTGCGAAGCCTTTAAGGTATGAATTTGAAGAAAATAATGTGTATTCGTAGATGCATGTCTTTGTGTATAAACAGACTTTCAGTCATGAACGTACATAGAGTTGTATGCATCTGCCTCCTGCCATTTCCATACTCTCCATCAATGCATGCTAGAATAGGCTCCCGTCTCGTCTCCCGTACAAAGAAAAATGCCAAATATCCAGCCGACGTGTGTGTCCTTGCGGGGAACAATCTTACTGAGTACTCATGAAAGCAAGGACCAACGATTCATTATTATAGTTTGAGTTGTGTGTTTGACATTGCACGGTCGGTTAAGACAAACAGCAGTTTATTCCTGCAGTTGTTTCAGCTGGTGCCTACAAACTATTCTGCTGTTTGGATGTGATGCATCATTTCCAAAACAAATCTTGGGGCTTGCTGTGAGTTTTTGTTATCATGATGCATCTTCTATTAACGATAAAGGGTGAAAAAAAATATCCTCCTTCCTCACATTGTTTTATTATGAATCACACCTCAGCCATTAGATATTATAGCAACTATGTCATGAAGGACACAATAGCCCATAAGTATGTAAATTGAGAAGGAGCCAGTAAGTGAATGAATGAGGAAAATTCGTCCTCCACTGCTGTCTGGCACACCTGGCTCACTAAGGAGCTCATTTTGAAGCCCAGGATTAGGCCTAATTACTGCTTTAATTAGGAAGTTGCTGAGGGCCGCACCCCGCCCCATCGGCGCCACCCTCACCACCCCTCACCACCAACAGAACACAGCCTCGTCAGACCGGGTGGCCAAGGAGGGAGCGTATCAAATGAGATCTAATTGATGGCAGTTTAACATCATAAAAGCTGATGATTGGGGAGGCTGGTGCTCAGCTGAATCAAGTCAAAACAGAAGGGGAGCGGGGGAAAACTCATTTAATGGGAGTTTTCAAAGGCAAAAGTGAATACTGAAGAATAATTAGGAAGTGTGTGTCACTCAAGGAGGGTGACATTGCGTTTGTATGGATGTGTATGTGATCCAAGACCAACGGTTGACACAAGAACGTCCCACAAGAATATTATAATTACCCCTGGGGCCCCCATTAAAATGATCATGAGGACCAATGCAGCTAGGATAAAGACAGCTAATCCAACAGATTTTTTTTTTTCTTTTAGGATTCCCTGTTGATATCTGTGCCTAACGACATTAACACCTCATTATTAAGGCTTACATCAAATGAGCACAGCATTAAAAAAAGTTTAATCATCTTGAAGCGTCATCCCTTATGGGGAAGCATTCTCAAAAATGGGTAAAAAAATACTAATTTCTTTAATTCCAAACGTCAAGTAATTACTGCAGCAGGAGTCAGACAGCAATGGATTTTACGGATTGAAAAATAATTAGCAGAGCACCCTAGAGGTCTGGATTTTTATTTTTTTCCCCCGATCATAGTGGCTGTGGAAAATCACTTACATGGCCATTTCCAATGGGATGAAATTCATTCTGGACTTACTGAGATAATAACTCAGTAATTATCTAGCCCTCTGGTGATATAAACGCTGACCACAGAGGGCCGAAAAGATGGACCAAATGACTGACGGACTGACTGATGGACAGAGGTAGGGCATCCAGTAATCGAACTGGCTGGGGTTGGTTTTATGGCCTCATCTTAAAGTCTTAATGGCTTTAAAAGGACGAGACTGTTTGGCTATCTGGTAGACAGAACGTCTGGGTTTCTTCTCTAATAACTTCTATTGTAAAGAGTTCCCAGAACCTTGCTGGCTGTGGGACATAATGGACTAATACGTGCTTTTGTTTATGGGTAATGACAAAGATTATAATGTAAGACCATGACTAGCGATAAATATTCACAAAGTTTCAATGAAAATATATCTCATTATGACATGACAATAACAATACTTTGTGTTATTTTTCTAAATTATCCAAACATACACGGAAGATAAAATATGTTTTAAATCACTTTAAAAAAGACTGCAAAAACCTTTACGCAATAGGATCCATTGAAAAAAAAAAATATATATATATATATATATATTTTCATTGAATTCTGGTGGTGTTTGCTATTGGACCTAATAGACTTTTTGACAAGTGAATCCATCATGTTATGTTACAATTGATTAGGAGCTGTGCTGTTGTCACATTTCCTAAAGAATCAATGGATGGTCATGTTTAAGAAATCTGATTTAAGCGCTCAAGGTCACAGACATACTGTAACATCAATTATGTATAGTCAGCTTCAGGATATCTTACCTTAGCTGCTGAACCTGTTTTTAAACCAGAATTTATCATACCAGGCGTTTTAGGTATCTACTGAGTTGTTATTTTCTTTTGCTACACCTAGGTAAAACTAATGCAATGTAATCCCTGTAACAAATCGTACCTTCATGATGGCTATAATATTATTTTTTCTTTTTTTAAATAGAGTTGATGATTTAACCTTACTGTTGCTCTGGAGGCTGAAGTTTGCTGCTACTGCTAAACTCTCTTGAATTATACTGAGAGGTGTTTCTATTTTTTAGTCCCCCTTATTTATAACAATTAAAGGACCAATGTGTAAGATTTAGTGGTATCTACTGACAAGGTTGCAAATTACAATGAAATATGCATCTCCCCTTCCAAGCATGTAGGAGAACCTACGATGGCCACAAAACTTACAAAAAAAGGAAAAGCCCCTCTCTTTTGTCAGACATCTCTATGTTATACCTAACAACTGCTCTGTGATGTATTGTTGATACATTCAAGAAATTATACAATGAAGGTACACGACACGTACCACGTAACTAACTTATGACAAATGTTTGTTTAATGTTGTATTTTTATACCACTGCCACATGTTACTGGTTTCAAATGTGAAAACTCAATCTTAAAAATCAAGTAACAATTATGCACTTTTTACAATAAATACAGCTTTTTCTGATTCTAATCTTTGCTCTAAATATAATCTTTTACATAACAAGGTTTAAGAATCAGTTAATGATCCCACAAGTCAGTGAAAAAGTTTCTCACATCCCACTGACATTTATTCACAGATGCTTCTGGCACTGGTCGTGCAGCTTCCAGCTACATTTACTCTCTTGATGACTTTTTTTATTCTCTCTGTACTTCATGTTATCTTGCAGCTGTTGCACATCACTTTTTCTTGTGATCAATACAGTATTATCTGATCTTATATTCACACGAGAAAAGGATAGAGGTTATTGTAATTACTGAGCGAGAACAGTAGCAAGACGAGTAAAGCTTTGTGAAATATATCTTCACACACGCATGCACGCACGCGCGTGCACACACACACACAGCTCTACTGGACAACCTTGAGGTCAGGAAAGTGGGCTTGCACAGCTCACAGAGGACTACACCGAGGTTAAGGACACCCACAGCAGAAGAAAGACCATCTATCTGTTTTAGTTCTCTATGCTGTTGTTATTTTTTCCCCTCACTCTCTCTTTCTCTCTCTATCTCTCTCTCATCCTAACCATCTGACCTTCCCTCCATCCATCTTGTCCTCTATCTCTTGACCTCCTCACAAGGTTGAGAAAATGAGAAGGTGGGAAATAAGTGTTCATTCACTGCTATTGTCAGGCTGTGACATGCAGCCTAGAAGGGGTTTCTGGCTTAACTTCACCTCCCTCAAAGGTTCACGGAGAAGGGAAAAAAAGTCTTAAGAGGGCAAAGCTCAAGAAAAATGGGGCCAGTCCAGACAAAAATTGCCAGGGCCGAATTTTATTCCCAGTACAGCCCTGTTCTTTGCCTTGTGTCTCTTTATTATCTGCCTGCTGTTAATTTTCTTCTACCTTGTAAGGGGGTCAAAAGGTGGAGGAGAGGAGGGATGGTGAGAAGGTCAGATGGTTAGGATGAGCGAGAGGGGGTAAAAAAAGGAACAACAGCAGAGACAACGAAAACAGATAAATCCAGACAAAAATTGCCAGGGCTAAATTTTGTTCCCAGTCCGACCCTGGACAGAAGGGAGACAGGGATCCACAGGAGTCAAGGAGAATCGAGGCTGGAGGGAGACAAGACTCCTCTCCTCTCTCTTTCTCTTTCTGTCTCCTCTGCTCAGATGTGTCAGGCAAAGCAGGCGAGGTGAGGTGAGCCCAGCAGGTTTCTGGCCTCTGCACAGTCAGACCAAGGCCACCACCGAATACAAGGTCCCTCCGCCGTAGGGCCCTGCATCACAAAAGTGCTTGACATTTCTGTGCCTTTATTTTGTCATTAATGATATTCTGTCATTTTGTAGTCTGAATGTATAGTGAGAGTGCATTTAAGAAAATCCTCTATTATTTAGGCTGCCAGCTTTACCCTTGTACCCAACTGTGGCATTAAAAAAATGGAATTGTTCAAACATTGACGAAACATCAGTTGTATAATTGTGTGATATAAAAATAGCTTTACCAAGAAATATCTGAATCAAAATGCCAGGATATCCTTTTTTTTGGAAAAAAGCTCATATTATACCATCTACTACATGTCATTTGTCGTCATTTGGGTCATCTTTTTTGACATTTTCTTTGTGTGGCTTTTTGCCCTTCATTTTAAAATAATACATCAGTGAGTGCTGCCAGAGGAGATCATAGTGAGCGAGTTGCAGGTGACTGCCAAAATCAAGGAAATGCATGTGTAAATGAGTGCTACAAAGTAAAAAGCTAGAAAGCAGGAATTTGGCAGCTCTGTGACAGCACAGGGCGAGTTTGATCAGCATGGTTCAAGTCCACCAAGCTCTTTTGATGGCAAAGTTGAAACAGGAGTTGAAGCCAGTCAATTAAAAAGCCGCCAATTGGACTTTTTGAAGGACTTGACCACTTGGTTTGTAGTTGTCCACTCAAATGGGAAAACTTTAAGTGACAGTGAAATGGTTAAGATGTAATGTGATGCATTTTCAAAACATATGTGGGCAGTACAATTCCAATATCCCTCATACCTGTGTTGTTAAATCAGGAGGATGAGGGAGAAATGAATTAACTGGATGCTCTTTTGGGAATGTAAACAGTTCTCACCAACTGAGATCCAAACACAAGCCTCTGACTCCTGATATGGCTCCTCTAGCTACTACAACCCAAAAGCTAACAGTCACGTGTGGATTTATATGCTGGACGGGGTTAGCTGGAAACACAAAATCAAATTAGATTTTCATGCATTTATACATCCCAAAGTGCAGGGTGAGGCATTCAAAATATAAGTGATATACTACAAATGTAGAAAGAGAAAAGAGAGGGGTTTTCAAGTATAATTTTTTCAGTTTGGGTATTTTTGTTTGTTTGTTTTTTTTTCTTTACTTCAGAGGTCTTAACAATCTACACCAACCCAGCGTGGATAAATTAATTTTCAAAACAGAGAGGCCCGATTCGAGTGGGACATGAGCACAGCTAGACCCAACCCAAACAGACCCGAGGATAATAAACACAGTCAAGCTGAACAGACAGTAACACAGACATTAATTTACAGAATATGCTTAGTTTAGAGATTTAATTCTCTGCTGAAAAAGGGTAAAATCAAGTTTCAGTATTTTCTTTTTCTATGCAGATGTGTGGTACTTGATTGCATGATTTAGCTTGTTTTAACCAGTGTCTACTGATGTCCACTCCCTGATTGAGGCCAGGCTTAGTAGCAGCGTAATAACTGTACAGCCCTCAATGTGAGGCAGCTGCTGTTGCTGAAATTACTGCCAAGTCAGCTAAAACTGCAGAAGACACAAGATTTGTTTTACTTTTTCATCTCCCCTGTCATTACCAGTTGTTATTTATATTAACTAAATGTAGTCAGCTATTCTGGAAATGACCATTTAATGTTTGCTTATTGTTAACAATTACTTCCTTGTGTGTAATGCGTGGGTACGTTTAAGCTCGGGGGTTTGCACAATGGCAGATGGCAGTGTCAAGACTGTGTTTGTAGATTTAGCTCTTGCAATTTTTGTGTGAAACCACGGTTGCCTGTGCAGACATGACATTTCAGTGAAAAAAAAAAGAGTTTTGCAAACTGAAAAATGCTACGAGGCTGCTTCTTTCCACACATCATCATTTCAAGAAGAGCAAGAGCCAACCCTGTTAGCAGGTTTTTACATCGTAACCCCTCCATCCAGACTCAAAGTAAATCTAAATCCCAGGCAAAAAAACCCTTGCTGTACAAAGACTCTACCTTAGGCAAGTATATGAAGGTTCCCACACAGACAGCATAACCAGCAGGCAGAACAACCTGTCAGCCATCCCAGAAAGTCAACTGCATAATTCCCTTTAACTTTCTCCTGATGAAGTTCTCCGAGTTGAAGAGGAAATTGAAAGAAACAGGTAGTGTCAGAACTTAATCTAATCAACAGTGTAGCTCTCACACCGCCCCCTCTATCTCTGGCGCTCTGTTTACTACTCTCTCTACGCTTCCTTCAAGCACAGGGACACATCTACCCTTTTCATTTTTTTCCTTTATTCCAAATCAATGTCCATCTCCATATCAGTCCCCCTCTCAATATCACTTTGTGCCGCACAGGGCATATGAAGATCGATGCTGAAAAAGAGATCGGATATTAAATTAGAATTGAGTGAAGGACCCTTTCATTCTGTGCTCCACAGAGGAGAAAGTGGGTGGTAAAAGGAGATGTGTGTGTTGTGAAAGTAGGTGGAGGCGGGTGCGGATAAGTGTCCACATATAGCGCAATACATGTGTGTGATTAATTAACAAATTAATTGATTTGTTTGAAAGCTTGCTGATGAGTATCTGGGTGTTAGCGGTGACATTTACTGTAAAATTGATCGTGTTGACATGTCTGCTGTTTCAGATGTGCAAGAAAAATACACAGAGGACAGATGAAGATGGAAAGTACAGGAGCAATAGACAGAAAATAGGACAAAGAACGAGAGAGTCAGAGGTATTCATGGTTTCAATATGGTCTTCATCCTGAGATGATTGGCACTTTAAGAAAAGACAGTTAACAAGGCAACTTTGTGCCAAACCCACAATATGGAGGCACAAGGGAGTGTAAAACTTTTCTCAATACAATAGAGAAAGTATAAACCATTTTTGGAAAGTGAGACATACAATGCCGACTTGAATGTTGTTGTTCACCCACAGCCCCCACACAACTCAAAAGAGCTCGAGCAATTCTGCAAAAAGGAACAGGAGATTTGCTGATATTGACCGCTTTAAATACATTTTAAAAAGCAATGAGCTTCAACAATATATGTTTAAAAAGTCTCTTTTATTACTAAAAACTGAGTTTAACACTTTTTGACATGTTGTCCTTGTCGAAAGCTTGAGTAGAATAGACAAACAGCCCTTTTTCCATCCAACAATGATTGGCTTTAGCATCAGGTGTAGAGCACCACTTACTATACATAACAGAACCCAAACCCGTATTAAAGGATGAGGTCAAAGTTTTTGTATATTTTACTTATCGAATCGATCCTTCTTACAGCTACTCTGTGTGTATCCACAGCCTGATATATGTCATTCTTCTGTGCCATAGAGTAAGTAAGCCAAGAGGTTGTGATATGTAGCACAACAAGCTAGCAAAGTACTATAAAGGCATTCCTGAGGGTGAAAATCTTAACGTTGTTATTAGTCTTTGGAGCCATTTCTAAACAAACCACCTGGACCGTAATCTTTGTGGCATAGGTACATGACAAGGTCTATCTGGCTTTGGATACACACACATTATTTGTAAGTACGTCTATTTTTAGTTTGGCTCTGCACATGAGATTTGTTGAACTAAGACAAATCTCCAGGCAAATCCTTTAATATCATTCAGCACAATTTTGAATACAAAACCCAATGCCATAAATGATCTCATTCATTCCAGACGTTTTAGGTATCATCGTTTTAGGTTCATTCATGCAGCTTAAATTGACATGATTATCATTTCCACAATCCACCGAAGTCAGTCATAATGACACAAATAGTCTGTATAGTCCAATAAATCACAGATAAACACATCAAATCAACAAGCCCTGTGACATATAGACCTGATTTAGACCTCACCTGTGTTATTCCTGTATGACAAGTAAAAATGTCATCATCATCTACTAAAAAAATGACTTGAGGAGAATAAAAACATACTGTATGAAATCCCTTCGTTTTTTTGAACATCCTAATTACATCTGATGTTTTTAAAGTAAAGTAATAGACCATAAAAATGTCCAAGAAGGGTCTGTACCATAATTCTATACAAAAGCAGCTTAAAATGACTGTGACATGCCAGATGGTTTGTTACACAAAACAGTTTGAAAACTGGGCAAACACACACGAACCATCTGTCTATCACCATCTATCACCACCTTACCTTGAGAGGCAGCTCGAGTCGAGACACCAATTGGTCTCAAGCCTGACAAGATGAATTCTCACATGATCTCATGATTTGATCTTGTGAATCCAGACTTAACTTTAAATCCATACATAGAAAATGTACTCAACAGCATACATTTTATTTTTGAGTGTTTGATCATGACTGAAACTGAGGGCAACAGAAAACTCAGTGATTAGCACTTATTCCCTTGTGCTTTGTCCATATTTGCCTCGGTTTCTCTTCACAGT
Organism: Scomber scombrus; assembly: GCF_963691925.1. Classification (NCBI taxonomy): domain Eukaryota; kingdom Metazoa; phylum Chordata; class Actinopteri; order Scombriformes; family Scombridae; genus Scomber; species Scomber scombrus. The sequence goes on from NC_084985.1 coordinate 9,130,044, forward strand.
CTAAAATGAGTCATGTACTGTAGACTTTGCATATGAAGGTAAGGCTGATTAGGAATGCAGTAAGTGCTTAATGACACTGAATGACCACATATCCTGCCTGAACTACCACAGGCACTATTTTATGAACACAGATATTGCTTTTCCATATGTTTGACACCAGGGGAACCAATTTGTCACTAATTTAGTATTTCCATTAGTCAGTCAGGAATAGCTTTGCATAATGGTATGGACATAATACTCTTGGTCTGATAATCCATCATTGCACGGTCTGTTACTTCTGTGTAGAAAAAGTGTCATTTGCAGCAAGTTCCCGGACAGGCACAATTTAAGTGAAAGCAGAGACACTGCAGAGGATGCTGCAAATCATATTAGAGTAATGCATTTTAAGTAGGTCTGATGTTTACAAGCTGTAAATTTTAAGTTTGACAACATTGATTTATATTTGTGGTGTGTGGTCTCCGATATTTTATGGCCAGGATATTTGTGGTTTCCATATGAATCAATCCATCTCGCTCATGTAAACAAAACAACAAGACAACGTGCAGGATTAGGAGAAAGTAAAACTCAGCGTTCTTTCTCTCCCTGCAGCCCCTTTATAAATGTAACTAAAACCAGATTATACTCAAAGCTTAAAATGACAGATGAATGACTGCCGATATTTAGGCCATGTTAAAATATCTACTGTGAAACCCACTACAGTCAGTTTAAGATTGCATGACTACAGATCTGGGCCAAATGCGATTCATTATTTTTTACTTGTTTGTTTAGCTTTTTAAACTGCTTTCTCTCAAGCGCTGCAAAAGGCAACGTTGGCATCATTGTTGACCTGCTACTGTGATGCACTACCCCCCCCCCCCCCTTTTTTATGGAGTCACACATACAGTAAGTCCTTACTGTACAACTTTCAACAATGAATGACTACGTTTCTGACATTTAGAGAAAATGACAGAAGAAACATCAGAGAGAAAGTTTGTTTTAAAGTGTGTGCATTACCCCAAAGAAAGTCTAAAAAATGAACTTTCTGGTGACCTGTGTTGGCTGCCTGTCTGTCATCCCAGCTGACAGGGAATGAGTCACTGAAATTCAAATGTAATAAAGTCAACATGGCAGACATGAAGACCTCTCCACTGTGCCCCTTCCCCAATCACATGACAGAAACAGACAGAACTGCTATGTCTGCACTTTTAAAACTCAGAGCTTCCTTAAATAACTAAATTGCCAGGCTACTTTCTGTCATATAAGTGATGGGAACGACCCTGGATTGAGAACATGCAGTACGATTGCCAGGCACTTGCTTCTACTAGTGGCACATTTTCTATGTTAACATCCATTAAGGCATTTTCACACGACTCACCATTCACAGATTGAACTTAACATACTGTGTTTCCATAACAACCGGCTGCTGCAACCGGCAAAACAATACTATAATCAAATCCTGCACTGCAGAAGCTCCACAAACACAGCTTTGAGCTGCACACTACCAAAATGTATGATCAGAAAAATGCATTTTATAAACCTGTTCATTCTGGCTGTTGTCATTTTTCTGTATAAAGTACAACAAAAACACCAATCTTTCCCAAATCTTAAAGCTGCTCTATTCAACACATTTATACTAACAATGGATGGAATCAATAATGTGAAAGGTTACACTTATAGTGATGAACTTATATTATAAAACATATGTAGTTTTCCTAAACTCGACAAAACTTTTTAGTATCTTACAGCACATTTTGGTTTAAGGGCCCACAACCTTTCTGTTCTGATTCAAACTCACTGCTTTCTCAAGTCTTTTCCAGCCACAACAGGCAGTTGTTTTAAGTGAAAACTGGTAAAGCCACTGTGCACTACCTGCTCAACACCAAACTGCACACAAAGTTAGCAGCTGCCTGGTGAAATCCAATGCACAATGAATGCAAATGCTCTTCCATATCTGCTGGATGTGTAAAAAGGCAACTGTTTGCAAATGCTGATCATACATATATCAATGCTGCATTTAAAGCTTGTTGCACTGCTTCAAAATAGCCAAAATCAGTTCATACTTTTGTAACCAAGAGCTTTGAGTTGCCTAAACATAAACATAAAAACATTGACCATTTTCATTGCCAGGTTTGCATAATGTAGGGAAACCAAATTAAATACTTTGATATTAAACATTTCGCAGATATGTTTAATACTAACAATTTGCGTTGGCAGTGAAAAGAACTGCTAGTAAAAATAAATAATCTGGGCAACATTATGTTTTGAACAAAATGTAATTGCTCATAAAATTAGTAGTTAATTAACTTAATTTTTAGTTGATAGGGTTGTATTCCTCTGTTTGACCAGTGTTGGGCACGTTACTTTGAAAGAGTAATTAATTATAGTTACTCATTACTTCTCCGAAAAAGTAACTGAGTTCCATCAATGTCAAAGTAATTAATTACCAGGAAAAGTAACTATTACGTTACTTTTTAAAAAATTGTTCAAATACGTCAAATTACTTGGCTGCCCCAATCAACAACAACTGGCCCAAAACACGTTCAAAATTAAATTGTGCTTAAGAAATGTACTAAAAAGAAGTAAATAATATAATTGTACATGTAGCAGATGTGCAGCGATTGAATTTTATTCCTCTAAAAAGCTATCAGGACGCTTTGCTCTCACACGCGTTGCATTGATAGTCACACATATACCCGCAGTCACTCTCTACAGCGCACTCGTGCTCGCTCGATCCAGATTCTGGGAGATTGTGTCTCATTTGCGTCCTACTCTGTCTTTGGTTATGCCCCTAAGTGCAGCCACTCAGGGAGACAGAGAGACAGAGAGAAGCGCCTGTTCGGGTGAAAACCGCTTCAGTGAAGTCTGAAGAGGTAACGCCGCATTTTTGGGGGGCAGTAACGGTAACAGCGGTGTAACGGGGGGAACAGTACTTAATTTATTTATAACGCCGTTATTCCCATCACTGTGTTTGACTAATTTTCTCTGTCAAAGGCCATATCTACTATTAACTACCACGTGAAAAGCCACACTGACCCCACCTATGAAGCAATGATACACTGCATATACCCTTTTGTGTGCATGCTTTATAATACAGCAGACATTCAAGCCTTCATTGTGAAATGACCTCTTCCCATCTGTGCTCTCAGTTATGATATTCCACTGTGCAGCTACTTAACATTCACTGATAGCGGGCCTCATGTAGAAGACCTGCTAGCCTGGTGTGCATTATTGACTATCTATTGTAATTCACTGGTTAAGCCACTGTTAAATACTGGCCTGCTGCCCAGCTATCCACCAGGTCTGCTGAGGTTGTTGTGCTGGACCACAATATTTTGTATGATTGACTTCTGGATTATTCATACCTTAATCCCTGCAGTAATCCCTACTGAGTCTTAGCCTCTTTCTTTCCAGCCCTCCTTCTCCTTTCCAGCTAGTGTGGCATCTGTCTCTCTGTCTGATACCTTTTCATAACAGTCTCCTCTCTCCGTACAGCTGAGGATGATGGTGCAGACAGTAAGAAAGAAGATAAGGAAAATGAAGGATGTGATGATTAAAAGAGAAAGGAGAAAGGTGGATAATGAAAGGGACAGCACAATAGTGGCAGAAAATAATCCTGGTATGTCTGTGACAGCAGGTGAAAGGGGAGATGGAGAGGTGGCACGGAGCAGGAGGATCACGAGAGGGTGGGAGAGAGAGAGAGAGAGAGAGAGAGAGAGAGAGAGAGAGAGAGAGAGAGAGAGAGAGAGAGAGAGAGAGAGAAGCAGAGAGATGGACTGGTGAGGACCTGAAAGAGACAGGAAATGGATTTATATTCACCACTCATTTTGCACTCCGTTTGACTTTTGGAAGGGAAGCAGATGTGCCTCCATGCTCACGGCAGCCTCTATAGCCGCACAGTGATTCACAGGCTTACAGATGAATATGGAACAAGCCCAGTTCGCCACATTAGCAGGCTCATTTCACACAGAGAGACAGACATTCAGTCAATCCATCACTTCTCCACTATACTCTGAAAGACGGGGATAGGCGGGTGGTGGGTGAAGGAGGGGTAGAGAAACCAATTGAGAAACGTGAGAGAGAATGACAGAGTGAGAACAACAAGAGATGAGGAATGGGATGTCTGTGATTAGTTTGTTTTCTGATGCTCATATCACCCCTGGTTTTAAAAAGATGCTGGAAATAATATGATCATCTGCATGGAAGAGAGTCTCTGGGATACATGGGTCATGCATTGTGAGCAGCGGGGCCAATGTTTGAATGCCACTAGAGGGAATGGCTGAGTTTTGCTTATCATTCATTCCTCCTACAAATGCTGGATTCCTCTTTCAGGGGTGCAAATATCTTGTTGCATGGAAACAAGAGCAAATAACTTGCACTGCCAGATACTACCTGGCAAGCTTTAGACAGATGGCATTAAGCAAGAAGCAGCCAAGTTCAACATCAGTACAAACTTTTCAAAAAGTATACTACAATGGCTCAGTGAAAAGTCATATTGACTGGGTAAACGGGTTCAAACTGATTTTCTAAGACAACATAGTGAGAAGATGTGAAAAACTGCAAATACTTAAAACTTGTATGTTGGCCTGATCACCACATTCTGTGATTTATACTGGTTGGCAGAGCATCACGTAAACAGCTATTTGATACTGAAATGCTGACTAGTAATTTCAATGCAGACATGGTACTGTGGAGATTTTCTACCAGTCTGAAAGTCATTGCAAGATTACCAAAACAATGGTTGTTTGTTTTCTTGTAGGAGTTTGCAATGAGTTTCTAAGTTAAATAAATAGAAGGGAATTAGTTAATGGAGGACATGTATCAAATGTGGCTCGATCTTGACATTGGCAATACCCCGATCTACTTAATAAGGTCAGTATCAACAACAACACAGATCCAATTACAATTGGTGCATCCCTAGTAGCAAGGCCCAACATTACCTTCACCTGTGTTTTAAAATTAAACCAGTCCTAAATATTACTGAACATTAAATCAGAGTCGGGTTGGCCATCGGGAGCACCAGGGTGGGCTGGTCGCTATGTGGGCTGCTTGAGCACTACGTGGGCTGCTCGAGCAGACAGTTACAAAAACAAGAGCGAGTGTGCCGCTTGAGCAGCCAATTATACAAAAACAAGAGTGGGAGAGATGCGTTGGCGGCACCCTACCCCCACTCCTCCAACTCCCAAGGCCAGTCTGTATAGAAATGACCAGGACCGGGGATTTTTGTTTTGCTTTTTGGCCCATCTGACCCTGCATTCAGTCAAGTAGAAATAGCTAAAATGCAGAAGATCCCAGATGCTGCTTGCAGCATCAACACCCTGGAGCATTCAGCTAAAATGCAGATACACTGTAGCAGAAGGTGCAGAGATGGAGATAGGTCTGTATAATACTCAATGCAGCAAAGCAATAGAGCTATCCAATGCATCACAACGTGTGTAATGTACACTTATTACAGTTGCTACCCAAATAGCTTATGCAGCAAATGCAGACAGAGAGCAATCCAAGCTGCCTGATGCAGCAGGAAGCAATATATATGGACACACACACATAAACACACACACACATACACACACTGAAAATACTCTATATGCACACACACATTCCCACACACATGCACTCTTTTCTGTTACTGTCTGTCACCCTTTCACAAACAGACACATACACACAGTAAACACATAGACAGCAGGTATATGCACCCTGATACACACAAACACACGCACGCACACACAAACACACATTCTCATACAGCGCACATACACACTTCTATTGGAGTAGCAGCTTGCACCTGAAAAATAACTATACTGCTGACAAGCCAACATCAGCTGTCTCTGTGAGGAAAGAGGGGGGGTTAGGGTTGGTAGAAAGAGAGCGAGAAAGTACACAGATGTAAGACTGACAAGAAGGAAGTGATGAAAAAAAGAAAAGAGGATGCAGACGGAAACCAACCATATTCTGTCAACAGAAATGTGTGACATTTCTTTATAGCACATTAGAGCACCACCTCGTTTTTTTTCATAAATGTGTTTTTATGTAACATGATTTAATTTCAGTTATTGTGTTACCGTGAAAAATCCCATCAGAAAGCATGTTTAAACAGAAAAATTCAGCGTTTGCTTGCTCGACACACATAAATGAATTTGGCTCCCTGTTTTGAAAAATAGAGCTTAATTTCACATTGCATTTAAATTCAGTGATTGTTCGTGCATTTGGCAGCACAAACCGGAGAACGATAACATGTTTTGAGGTGAAGCAAAAACACTTAATTTGCAAAACTTTTAATTTAAAGTAATATTTTGACATGATGTGTCACTTATTAGAGCATGTAATAAAGTAAATTAGCCAGTAGCTCTTAAAAATAACTTAACACACATGAGGCCGGAGAACAGTGCAATATCACAGTTATGAAAAATGTACCTCCATGACAAATCTCTGTAATACCACTTTGTATTAAATTATTATTAGCTTTGTGATTTTAATATTCTGACTGCAGGTAATGAACTCTGAATTGCCATGTGCATGAAATGTGCTTGAAAATTAAGTCTGCCTTGCCTAATCTTGCCATTAATGCTTTAAAAGGTTCATATTTTTTCAAGCCTGTCTCAAAACAATACTGACATGTTTATTTGTAGAAGAAGTTGCTGCTTCCCATAATGGCTTTGAAGACATTGCTTGCTAATTGTGATGACCCTTTTTGTAAAGGACTCTTGGCCCCTCCTTGCAGGAGCCTGGTGGGTGGAGTTAGATGAACAGAAAGAATATTGCTCTACATAAACTCATCATAGTTAGCCCCCGGCATGCAACCTGTTGGGTTTTGTTACGTTTAGTTTGTCTTGATTTTAATTTCTCTTTTAGTTATGTATAATAAACTTTTAATTGCAACTCATGTCTATTACAAACCATCCTTTGTCTAGCCTTAAGGTGGATTGCAACAAATTGGGGGCTTGTCCAGGATTGAATTTTCATTTTAGTAAGATGAAATTTAGCCTTTGTGGTATTGTTGCCTGGTGGGTTTTTACTACCTCCTGCAATGATGGAGGTTTTGTCACTTTGCTTGTAGGCATTTGGTTTCTGGTAAGTCTTGACTTACACATTTTCCTACTTTTGCCTATTACCAACTTCATCAGACGTGAGTTCTGAGTTTCTTTTGGGGTGAGAACAATTTTCTGGTGAAATTCAATGTAAGTGATGGAAGTCAAAATCTACATTGCTTGTTTTGAGAAGAAGAAAAAAAATCACTTTATCTGAAGGGGATATGATGATTCAGCCGCCTGTGTTTGACAAATCAAGTGGATATCTTCTAAAGTTACAGCCTGGTATGAAATTCCCTCCTTGTGTTTTTTTTTTTATCTCTGCACCTCAGCTCAGCTCAGAGAAACTCACAGTATATTACAAAAATCTTTAACTTTGGTAGATACTCTTATTATTTTGAGATTGCTGAAGCCTCATATTGGTTTCAACTGAACTTTAAAATACATTTTTGTACAAAATGAGGACTGAAGATTTGTCCCTCATTTCTTACACAGAAATCACATTCGGAAGGCACAATTATAGTGATGAAAAACTGAATATACATGTGAATATTTTAAAAAATGTGAACCTATCTTGCAAGTGATGGAGTGGCCATTTTAACGAAACAGCATGTTATATAATATTATATTATACACAACAATGAATAGCATGCAGTACACCCACCAGTTAACATCATTCTCTTAAATAATCAGTTTGGTAAATTAGACACACTTGATACTATACTATTCAGCAATGATTGTGTTGCTATATGGCAGTTATGCAGAGCCAAGCGACAGGATATGTCACCTCTTAACATGTCTCTACTCTCCACCTCCAGCACACTCCTGGCTGTATGGCATACAGTATGTTATTGCTCAGAACTGTATATTACAACAGACACACAGCTGCAGTTACCAATCCCACAACATAATAACAGACATTAGTTCTTGCCTCACCATATGGCTCTGACTCAGAGCCAGGGGAGCTGTATGCTATATGCCAACTCTGACATGTAGGACAGCTAACATCAGTTGAACATTTGTTCATGTTTAACTAGGAGGCAGTGTTAGCCCAGAGTGTAGGCAAGCTGGTGTTTATAATCCAGGACCACCTATAAAAGTCTGGCTGAGAAAAATTGAATGAAGAAGCCTCCACCCTCACTTTAAAGGCACATAAACTCCAATATGCACAAACAAACAAAGAGTAGAATTACATTTTAAATGCTCAAATATCATGTATGTACCGTATATAGAAATGGGAGAAACATTAGGTTTTCTATCATAAAGAAATAGCTAACTCTAAAATATAAAATTGGTCTTTTAAGGGCTGATAATGTTGTTTTTGCCGACCTCCAGTGAATTAACTAGAGCTGTAGCAATTACTCGCTTAATCAATAGTAAATTGATCACTAATTATTTGGATTATTGATTTACCAAGTCATTTTTTAAAGAAAATATTTCCAAGTTCTCTGATTCTTGTCAAATATAAATATTGTCTAGTTTATTTAGTCTTCAATGACAGTAAACTGATTATCTTTTGTTTATGGACTGTTGTTCAGGACAAAACGACACATTTGAAGATATCACCTCGGCCTTTAGGAAAAATTTTTCACCATTTCTGACATTTTGTAAGACAAACTACTAATCTATTAATCGACAAAACAATAATCAGATAATCAATAATGAATATAATCATTATCTACAGTCCTAGATTTATCTTCTCAAAATGCTGCAATGATGTAGAAGTGTACTCCAGTTTGTGTCAGTTCACCATGACACCACAGTTGGGTGTGGGGCAGACCAGTGTTTGAAGGTGGTATTATGTTAGGCCACAATCATACCAAATAAGACGGTGCGGCACAACACTGCAGGGTTGAGTGGAGGTGTGTGAGAGCGTATTTGCGTTGTAGAATTTAACCGCAGTGAAACAATCAGAAAATAACGTTTTTAATGATCTCATTAACTGGCGTTCTTCATAACTCCCGTTCCTACTCTTCATTCACTCTCTAGCTTGCTCGACCACTGATGCTCTCTCTCTCTCTCTTTCTCCCTCTCCCTCTCTTGCTGGTGCTCTCAGCTCTCTCTCTTTTTCTCTCGTCTTTTTTAAAATGAGTCGGGAAGCCGACAGCAAAGCCTAACTTTACTTTTAACATTATCAAACAAAGAGAACTGTCCTCCTCTCCTCCTAGAAACGTCTTTGTCCTCCCTCACGGCAGGGTTTTCCAGCTCTGATCAGTCTGATCTCAAGCTGTGATTGGCTACCGCAGCGTAACGTCTGGTTGCGTTTCTCTAAAAGTTGACTCTGGATCAAGACTGTAGGACTGTAGTTTTCACTGCACCACCTGATTTTGTCTGAATATGGCCTTACTCTTTAACTTGTCATTCTTCCAATCTCACTTGAAAAGTACTTGTGTTAACGACCATATATGTGTTTCAGCTGAATTAGACACTAAATCAACAACTATTGCAAAAGCACTTTAATGTCAGGTTTCTCCAAATAGTTCATGCAATATGATCCATTCATGCCGTTGCTGCATGATGTAGCTAAACAATGTGCAATAGGGCTAAAAATGTCACAAATGTGCCTCATTATGTCTTTATTTTCAAAGCAATAATTATTTATTACAAAGTGGTTTGTAGGTGGTTTGCATTTTGCATCAGTGACTGAGCTCTGACTGACATGGTGCTGAGCAGTAATTAAGTAAACAGAATTTTCATTTTTGGTGTGAATTGTTCCATTATGTTGGCATTGCTGTGCCATAATCCTCTCAATTCCGTGATTAAAATGGCAACAGAAAAATCCCTTCCCCAAAAAAGCATTGCTGCTCTGTGAAATCAAAGTCAGGACAGAAAAGCATCTTTCTCCAAAAAATGAATAATAAGTAAAACAGTTAATTGCTGTTCCCTTCGCTCTCCCATTGGGTAACTCTGAGCAGGACACAACACATCACAAGAGGACGTCATTTTTAATTCAAGTGTAAAAAAAGAAAGATACACCTGAAAATCTGATTTACAGGGATTTTTCACTTGGCAGTGGCGTGTGTGCAGGGTGATAATGGAGACCCAGGGGAGGTAAACTAAGCAACAGACGTGTCAACCAGAACAGGCTGTAACTCTATCAGTAACTTCTCCTGACACATAAAGGCCTCCTCAGCCATGCCGAGCATCGCAGCAAGTACTACCCACTAAAGACTTTTCTGTGTGCTGCGTAACGTGAGAGGAAGAGGCAGGGACAGAGGGGGAAGAGGGAGGGAAGAGATGGAAAAAGTGAAAACAAGAAACAGAGAGAACAACAGTAAAGGGAAACAAATGGGAGAGAGGTTCGGGGGTTGAACTCAGACGAAGATATGCGTTTCGCTCTCCTGCTCAGTTCTGCCTTAATGCTGATGTTTATTGGAACTGTCAGTCTGAAACCCTACTGCAGCACAATGGCGCACACACACACATACACACCGAACACACACATTCACAGGAACATCTTTAGCACATACTTACACACAACGCCACACATAAACACATGAATACTTCAAATGCATGTTACGCACACACACACCTAATATACACTGCTGTCACATATATAAGTTTGCTCTCTCACACACAAACACACATTTTATATATATATATATATATATATATATATGCACACAGGCACAGAAAGAAGAGGCACACACTAGAGAAAACAGTTCATCCCATGCTAGTGTACTCAATAAAAACAAATGTCACTGGTCTAGAAAATAACAGTAAACACAGTTGGCCAGCATGCGAACCAGGATGAAGGATGAGGTTTGGGTGTGTGTGTGTGTGTGTGTGTGTGTGTGTGTGTGTGTGTGTGTGTGTGTGTGTGTGTGTGTGTGTGTGTGTGTGTGTGTGTGTGTGTGTGTGTGTGTCTTTGATAAATGAAAACTGAAACCATTTTTTTTTCAGTTCCAGTTGAAGTAGTCAGTGCTGTCCCCTGGTATGAAAAAGATTTAAGTACAATGCATACATAGTATTTCAGTGTAAAATGTGTGATAATAATCTGTGTTGGAGCTTGTTTTCAGTGTATACAAGTGTAAGTTATAGTTAGGATGTTCATTTACCTAATGGAATTAAATATCATCTAATTAAATAATAAAATGGGAGGAATAAAACATCTTATTATCAGCATAAATTACACTTAATATTCACAGCTTTGAGGTCTCCAGACAGTTAGGTGTCAAAACAACATCAAGCATAATTATTTTTTTCTCATCTTTTAACCATATTGCGCCACTTTCACACATTTTTTTCCCAGGTTTCATCTTGAATTTGTCATATTTAATTAAAATGTTGATCAACATTATTAGAGTCTGTTAGGGACAGAGATAAACAATTACTATCCCAAGGAATTATTTACTTTGCTGGACAGCCATTCATTTCTGCTCATGATGATCAGACTTATAATGAGGTAAGCTTTTTCTTGGTAGTATTAAAGTTGATATTATGGAGATATGAGGTTCACCAGACAGGGATGATTCAGTGTTTGCAGCACTATCTTCAGTAATAAATCACAATGCCCAAACTGTTGTATTCTTTCAGCTCAGGCTTTGCTGCTGCAATGAGCCAATTATTAAAGTTCCATCTTATCTTATCTGATTTGATCTCACCTTTCAGCACCACAGGATTGGAGACGTGTTGCCAAGCACCAACCTCTCTCTCTCTCTCTCTCTCTCTCTCTCTCTCTCTCTCTCTCTCTCTCTCTCTCTCTCTCTCTCTCTCTCTCTCTCTCTCTCTCTCTCTCTCTCTCTCTCTCTCTCTCTCTCTCTCTCTCTCTCTCTCTCTCTCTCTCTCTCTCTCTCTCTCTCTCTCTCTCTCTCTCTCTCTCTCTCGTCACTTTATAAAGAACTAATTTCTTATGATATCTCAAAATGCTCTGTATAACTCCCCATCCGTGGATCAGTCCATTATGCCCTGCTCATCTGTTGTGCAGAGTTGTGTTTGTTTGTGCAGATAGAAATCACGAAAAATATATACCAGTTTTCATTTATCGATTCCCTACCCAAACACACAGTCATTTTACTTTCTATTCAGTTCAGTTTAATGTGTTTAATTGATTGATTGTTAAAACACTGAAAGTTTACAAGTCAAAAGGAGTCAGCGCTTACCAAAAATCAACTACAATCACCCCCTCCCCCAAACACACACACCCAAACACACTCATACACACACACACACCTGAGAAGAAGACCGGGGTGTTGTTTGACATTATATGCCAAAGCTATGGGCAACACTACATATGTGAAATGGCAAAGACCCTGGACAAGAGACCAGAAACAATCACCTATTATCACATGACCTAAATTCCTTCCTTAGGTCACATAATAACCATTCAACCAATTCCATGACAACTGAACAAAGTCCTGCTAATGAAGGCCACAAGATGTGAAAACAGCAGGGGTGAAACATGTGATGAGAAAGGCCATCATCAAAGGCCTTTACTTTTTCGAGGAATCCTTGCCCTGCAAATAATTGCTGAGAAGCAATGACAGAAGTGAAGTGATGTACCAACATTTTTTAAATCATTTATACTGAATGTCCACCTGCAGTTCAAAGCGAAACAACTAACCAAATGTGTCTGGTGAAGACAACATGACTCAAGTGTTAGAGACATGAAGCAGGGGGCACGTGCACATGAGAACAAGCTGTTACAGTAAAATATGTTATCTTAGTCATGAGGGCACACTATGGCTTCATTGACTACCATACAGGATCAAATGAAGTAAATTAAGTCAGAAAAAAGTGTTGTTTGATTAATCGTTACAGAGGTTAATGTGACAATTAATCATCAAAAAATCGTCACAAAATATCACCCTGAATTAGCAGGATGTTGCTATGGAGCTGCAAAAACCTAACAGGAAGGACATCAGGGTTGATTAAGTGTCTGACTTTGACGATGGAGACCTCTGTTTGCACCCCGTCTCCTACAAGCGTTCAAAGATCGTTTCTTATAACCGTGGCCACAATGATTAGTTAAGGTTAGTATCAGAAAACAACCATGTGGATCATTTTGAAAGATAATGACAACCTGTTTTGTTGTTTCTGTATGAGCACCTGTTGCTCTCACACACATGCACTGTAAACAAACACAAACCTCATTCTTACACACACACACACTAAACTCTTTCTGTCACTTTATATTAGACCGAGAATCCTTCCAACCAGCTCTATTTTCTCTCTCTCCTTCTTCGCCATAACTTGCTCCTGGCTCCTTAAAGAGAGGCTTGATGTGCAATCAGCACCATCTCCCATCCAAGAACCAATTTAACGTCTCGGCATGGGGCAACACCAACCTCTCTGGTCAAATGCTCCCTACCATTAGCCAGTGATTTCCCTCCACAATATAAACCCATGAGAACCCCCAAATGTATATGCAAATGATTCACTTCACTTTCCGACCAATGACATTCAGAAACACATGATATGTTGCATGGAAATTCACTAAGAGACATTGTAGACACATAGCTTGAGGCGAAAAACACACACTACTGTTTGTGTACCTGACACACACAGACATAAAAACACCCTTAGAAACATATTCAGACAAAACGCACACGCGCTAACATTCATGAGCATGCAGGCCCCGTTTTCTAGCTTTGATCCCAACTGCTAGACGTCTGAACGTTGCATGAATAAACCAATAAACAGCAAAATAGAGGCAGGGGGAAAAAAAAGAAAAGAAAGAGGGATGGGTAGTAAAATTGATGAGTGAGGACAGGCCGCGGTAGAGCGAGGAAGACTAACTGTAGAGGAAAGAGAGAGAGAGAAGACAGGAGTGAAGTAGTAAGTGTGAGAGAAAGAGAGAGAGAGAGAGAGAGAGAGAGAGAGAGAGATGTTGAAGAAAAGAGTTCTGACATCACTCGTCTCCATTGGTTTTCAGAGGCGAGACAGCTGGACAGACTGCTTATGCAGCAATACCCTTCTGTGTCGGACTCTCTTCTCTCTTTCTCACTACAACACACACACACACCGTCTGCTGTCTGCCCCACCACCACCACTCCACAACCCATCCTCCTCCTTCTCCTCTTCGTTGCTTATCCACACCTCGTCCACCTTTTTAAACGCCTCTTGCTTCCCTCCTCTCTATTCCCGGCTTGTCTTGTCTACTGTTTGCCTGTCTTCCTCCTCTCCTCCCCCTCTTTTTGCCTCCCCCTCTCCTCCGAGTGCCCTCTCCTCTCTCTCGGTCTCCTCTTCGCTTACTATTTACTCTCGGGATCCCCCTCTTCACTCGATCTCGCCTCTCTGTCTCAGCATCTCGCTTCTTTCTTCTTCTTTTTTTTACATCTCATATTCCCTCCTCCTCACCCCTCTCCTCTCTTGTTTTTCCTGTCTTGTTGACTGCCCTCCTGATCCGCTCCTCACCCACCATCCTACCCTACCTCTCTCTCTGCTTGCTTCTCATCAGCAGTCGATGTCTCTCTGAAGGTAAAGGAGGATGAGGAGAGGCCCTGGTGGCCCGCTGCACCTTTCCTCCATCTATAGGAAAAGTAGAAAAATAAATCCTCTTGCATACAGAATGAGAGCACATACACTCAACTCACTTTTTTATGTGATGTCTTTAAATACCTTCAAACTATCCTCTAAATTCTTTCTGAAGTTTGATTTGCTAGTATTCAAAATGAAGGAGAAAAGATGGGCAGAAACATTTTTGTTGAACTTTGAGGGGGAAAAAGTTAAATTCATACACGACATCTTTTAAAAATTGGCCTATTGGTGAGTTTAAGAACATTAATACATATTATCAGAGCGTCTTCAGTGTAGCAGACATAATGCTGAAATATCATGCGCAGCCAGCTCTCACTAGTAGATTCACTTTTCCAACAGGAATATTAAAAAAAAGTTTTATGTGGTTTCTGTTTGATGTTGATTCAAAAAGTTTAAGAAACTAGAAAAAAATATATCATTATGCACATCCATGGCTTATTTCTGGAACTATAAAACTTGAGTTGTGGTACATACAACCAGTATGTTACAGTGGGTGTTGTATTTCATTCATATCCAACACAAAATTGCCAAATATCTTATTTTTCTTACTTTTGCTGCAACGATTGGTAGATGAATCGATGAGTTGATCAACAGAAACTTAATCTCCAACTATTTCGCTTACTGATTAATCGTTTAAAGTCATTTATTTTGAAAAGATACAAAGTTCTCTAGTTCAAGCTTCTTAATGTGAGTATTTCTTGTTTCTTGAGTCCTCTATAGTAAACTGAGTGTCTTTGGGTTGTGGACTGTCAAGACAAAACAAGACATGTTAGGTGGCATTGTGGGGTTTGGGAGATGAGGTGCAGTTATCCAATGTCAGGGGAAGAAGGGGGAAAGCTACAGTTTAAAAATAACATGTTATTTTTTCTTCAGATTCTCAACACTCCAATCAGAAGAGCTGTGCTGCTAAATGCTAAATAGTTAAGGGGTGAAAACACAAAAGCAGCAATGTACTGCATTTATAGTCATTGTACCAAAATGATAGCCCGTTGTAGTCAACAGTATGTAATTCCTTTTTTAGTTTTAATTTTAACAGTGAAGAGAAACATTACATTTATCCTTAAATAACTACTTCCAGTCTGCACAACACTTTAATTAGCTTTCTCTGTTTTTGTCTATAAAAAATCAAATGACCTTGTTGCATAGTCCTGTATGTGTTAGGCATGTTTGACAGATATGAGCCACCAAAGGCAGCTCAGTTCAGCTTGCATTAGTATTGCTGGTTTTCAAAGGGTCAATTAAAAATCTGGTGAAGCTGCCCTCAAGCTCTGTGGTGCTTGATTAGCTTTCCCAAGTTAAAATAGGATTGATATAGGCCATGTGTGCTTGTTGTGACAGAGCAGTTTTGAATGGCTTTTTTTTTCATTCTTATAATTTCCATGTAAAGCACATTGAGTTTTCCCTCCGTGTATAAAATGTGCAGGAAAATAAAGTTTGTTTTTTTCCAGTTGGACAGCTACAGAGCACAGAGGTCACAACTCTGACCTTCAAATTGGGAATTTCCAGCTTCTTTCACAGAATGTAAATCAGCGACGGTTCAACATAATGTTTTGCTGAAGTAAACTCATGAAACACAGCAGGGAATTACACTGTGCTGCAGACTTTCTCTGTAAGTTTAACAATGAGTCAATCACACCAAAACTTTCTTTCCCTTTTTTTTGCATTCCTTCAAAGCTGCCTGGTATATTTTTAGAAAATATGAAACTTTTAAAGATGTTGAAAAAGTTTGAGAGAGATGTCTAGGGGAGGTGTTTTGGGAGACTGAACACTTGAACACTAAAAGAAAGACAGTTGCAGTACTTGTGTTTGGTGTTGCTACCTTCTCCTCCCGCCTGTTTAAAATACAAAGAATATTTAAGGTTCACTACAAGTTCAATTTGCCTTTGTGTGTCTGCATGTGAGCGGGTATTTCTTCTTTTTACATAGAGGCAGATATCTGACTAAGTGTACAAACCATGAAGCAAATGAAGCCATAAAGTGAGATATCCATATTTTGAATAAGAGTAAGAATAAGACCTATAAACAATTGCCTGCATAGATGTAAAACACATTATAGAGTTCTTTGTATGCATGCTGTATGCTTTCCTCCAAAACATTATTTGTGAGGTTAGAATAATCTGTTAATACTCACATAATAAAATTTTGGCCAATTTTCCTTGTCCTCTGTATTTAGTACTTAGTCCAACTTTACCAAGGATTTAACAGTTTTGCATTTCATATATTTGCTGTCGTCCTTGGAAACGTCCAAATGATCCCGATCCTGATCCAGTGGTTTTGCACACTCAGCTAAATCTTACTGCCTTAAGCTTCTGACGTTTTCCTCTGAAGATTTGGACCTTGTCAGATCTCAGGGTAGGAGATGACCTTGGGTTTGTCATTGAGAAGTGCTGACAAAGTCTGGATGCTACGATGGATGGGCTGCTGCTGCACCGTAGTCCAACTGAGGCCACTATCCTTCAGAACATCTTAAGACTATACTCTCAAACAAAAAGAACAAAACAGTGTCAATTGTTTTAACAAATTCCTAAAGGCGATATATGTTTGGGTTCAAGCACCATTAGGAATTTTAGGGAGTAAATAAAGAATAAGCATGATGTTGTAATGGAGCCATAAAGTCAGCAGTGGTTGGATGGTTGAAGAAAACATCAGACTTTGTCACAGAATACCATTGTTCACTTCCTGTTTTATGATGTTTCTCTAAAGATTGTCATCTTTTGTCTCTTTCAGTGTAAAGGGGCCTTAAAGGAAAATTCCAATCTATTTGAAACTGATGTATTTCCCATAAATGTGGCATTTGTGGCTCTTTGTGTCAGCTGCTCTCTCTGCAGCTCTGTTATTGAGATTCTGGTGATTCACGTTGAGATTTGGGCGATCGTGGCCACCCTTTAACCCTAACCAAGTTGATCTGGGGCATAAATCTTTCATCTTGCTCATACGTGCATCACATCAGCAACAACGTATTTTTTTGTCTAATGTGGAGGTCTTGTAGGAAACCGTTTTGCATTGTGTAATTTAGTTCCAGGGTCAAAGAGCTTCTTATGACATATATGATTGCCTTTTTGAGCTAGAGCTAGAGAGGTTTATGTAAATGATGTATGGTTGATTACAGTAATAGTAGTAGTGGTTATAACTTAATATGCATTATTATAAAAAATACTGCAGCTGGTCGTAAAATCCATCCTCTCTGCAGCTCTGCGGCTACGTTCGCTCTCCTACATGTTAAACCTCATACAGACTGTCTTCATGTAAATCGATTCAGACATGCCAATCTTTTACCTCGTGTCACTGACGCGTGCTGTATCGCGCTATATATGTGAAGTTATGCTGACATAAGAAGAGGATGCATTACCTTTGCGCTATGCATTGTCTAACTCTATTATGTAAATCGCCTGCTCTTCCTCCTGGACATGAGCGAGCGTGTGTGTGTGTGTGTGCGCATACATGTGTGTGTGTGTGTGTGTGTGTGTGTGTACATGGCTGCAGGCCCAGCTGTTATATTCTTATTTACATTTGATCCTGTCATTTTGGATTTGTCATAAATCTACCTGCAGATTTTTTTTTTTTTTTTGTGCTGCTGTGCATGCAACCATGTGTGTGTGTGTGTGTGTGTGTGTGTGTGTGTGTGTGTGTGTGTGTGTGTGTGTGTGTGTGTGTGTGTGTGTGTGTGTGTGTGTGTGTGTGTGTATGTGTGTGTGTGTGTGTGTGTGTGTAATTTTAGCTGCACACAAGGACATTCAGAGCGATTACGGGACACAAAGGACACCAACAATGCCTGAAAGTACTGATGGCTCCCATTAGAGACATGCATGCCATATGCCAAGCTACTGTACCTGCTTAACCACTCCTATAGCTGATTAACAACTCTTCTTCTCCTCCTCTTTATATTGTCTTGCTTAATTTGTTGTTATTCTTGTTGTTGTGTTTTTCTTTGCAACCACACAAACAGCTCCCAGCTCAGGTAAGACCGCTATTGTTCTCTCTGTCTTTCTGCGTGTCTGTTTTTCTGTCACTCTTTCTCCATCTCGCTTTCTTTCCCTTCACCGCAGTGCGAAGACGTAGACGCAGCTGCAGGAATTTTTAATGAAGGCAGCTTTGGATAATACGGCCTCACCCAGGGGACTGCTTGTTTGGAAATAATTATCTCTTACAGCTGGCAGAGAGAGGGAAGAGTAAAAGAAGTAGAAAGAGAAGGAGAAAGAGAGGAGATGTGCGGCGCAGGAATTGCGAAAGGGAAGAAAAAACACAAAGAGGTGACGAAAGGTATCTTCATGTGACTTTAGGCGCTCGCCTGCGCTGAGACAGATGAGAGAGGAAACGCGATTAAGAGAGTTACTACTCTGCTCCACTCACTTAAATGGACTAGTATGGTTATTATTATCAGCATTTAAGGAGAGCAACTTATTTCACTTGCTTTTTGTCTCTCTTACAAACAGGAATCCACACTGTAGATCTAAAAGCTTTAACGCAAGTAGAGCAAGTCTACATTCAGCTGCATCTGAGCACAACAAGATAAGTTGATGAACAAAAACAATCAGAATGAGGATTTGGGATTAAGTCAAAAAAACACTACAGTTGGACATTGAACTGAATGGGCTTTATCTTTGTTCGACCTCTCTGTGTGGTTGGTTATTTTATCTAACCTTTCTGACAGTGTGTGTGTGATAGCACGCTACATTTGCTTTATCTATTTGTGGGTTGCCAATAACAAATACGGCCCTAGCACGCTGCATCAATCCCCTGCTGCTGCTGTTTCCCTAAATCATGCACACACACACATATACACACACTGAAATGTAAACGCACGCAGGCACACACTGATGCAATCATATGCCAATACCCCGACTTGTCCCACCCTTCCATCTTTACATTTTATTTCTTTCACCCTCCCTTTGCCTCTCTAGTTTTTTTTTCTCTTTCATCGTTTCTTCCATCATCTCTCGTCTTTTCCAGCTACCTCATAATGCTGACAAAGCCAGTAAAGAGCCTTCAGGTGAGATGGGTCAATGCTACGGTTTCATCTCGAGACAAAAGGCGTCTTCAAGTGCAGAGCAGAGAGGAGAGGAGAGGTCAGAGGGGAAGGAAGGTAAAAAGGCAGCGAGGCGAGCAGAAGAGGGGAGAAAAAAAGACGGGATGAAGGGGAGAAGAGGATAACGAGAAGATTGAAGGAGAGTGTGAGTGATAACAAGCGATAAAGCCAAGGACGAGAGGGAGAGCTGGCAAAATGGCAGGACAACAGGAGCAGGTGGATAAAGACGTTATTATGATAAACCAACAGCATGTGTACACTAAACTCTCTCTCTCTCTCTCTCTCTCTCTCTCTGCACATCATTTCTTTTCTGTGACCAGCCGCTAATTTATGACATGATAGCCCCAGCCGTGTGCCTGAGAGGCACAAATAAATCTACCTCATCACTGTTAAACACAAGGGCACGTCAAGGATACCGCTTACCATACACTGTAAAAAATGGCCACCTCAACAAGTCATCTTGTGTTAAATCTTATCTTATTAGATGAAAGAAAAACAAAAAAGGAAATTCGTAAAAGTATAATGAAAATGACACCTAATTAAAAAATGAAAATAAATAGTGAACATTTTGCCAGATTTGTATTGTTCCCAGAAAAATAAATACACAAAACTTGGCTACAATGATTATAAATCATTTAACTGTGCAGTACTGCTGCATGGAATAGAGAGAACCTACTTACAAATGCAGCAGATTTAGTTAGATATTGAGCCTATTTAATTTTGTCATTTTTCCAGTGAGAACATCTGCCTGTTTTCAGACTTTATGAATGGCCGTCCACATCTCAGATTTGTTCAGTCTGGTGTTTTACTCATTAACAGTTATCTCCCCCATTTAGAGAAACAATCAGCCAATCAGATTTTAGTGGGCAGTGTGGAGAATGGTGATGTAATCTTTCTACGATATTAGCAAGCTACATGACTATAAAATATAGTGACAGGAAAAATGGCATGATGAGATCAACTGAGAATGATGTCACTCACTGCTGATAGATTACAGAAAAAACAAAGCAGGAAAGGCGTGAATGTGAACACAATGTCAGACTGAATGAAGAGAAATGAAAAGGTTTCAGTCTAATCATCTGGATACTACGTGTTTTATATGGAATCAGTACACAGGTAATGATTTCCACATAGAGCCTTATTCTTTGGCATATATATGCTTTTTTCATGGCATAACATATTTATTGATTAATCAGTGGCCTGTGGTCACCAGTGCACAATATGCACCTGTGAAGATAAGATGGAGCATGAGATTGACAGGAAGACTGCACAAATTTTGGTGGCCTAAACTAAGGAAGTAAGGTTGTAAAAAAAAAAAAACGGAATCTTTCTTTAACAGAATTGAGTCCACCTGATGTGCACAAACACATCAAAACCAAGAGTAAGATGTAAATATATACGATAAATAATTAGAGTCAGCATAGAGTTAAAAAAACAAAAAAGGGGAGAGAAGAGAGGCTCTTTGACAGACAGGAGCACATAGACGCCAAGGTTACTCAGTCATAGAAAAGGAGTGAGATCAGACCAAGCAGAGAAAACAAAGTGGATTATGGGAACAAGAAAGATCAGTTGGTGTGATAAGCTTATTGTCCTCCCCTTCAGCGCACAGCGCCCTGCGCCACGGCAGGAGGCTAACAAAGGCAAGCCAGGGGCGCTACATTAAAACTCACAGCATCATATCACAAGGCATTATTGATTCATCTACATACACACACATACACACAGAGGCATCACACATATATGCAATCATGCAGCATAAGTGCAGACACACACACACACACACACACACACACACATAAAGTAATTTATATATTCGATCTTGTATGTTGCAGAAACGTGGAGCAGTGACACCGCAGGCATCAATAAGACTATGAAAAAAGCTTCCCACTATAGGCTCAGTGTGGTTTTCAACACCATCATGATCGTTAAAGGGACCCACAATCTCAGGAGTACCCCTATATGATCCACCATCCCCTCTGTTTTCCCATGATGCCACTGTAACTCTTGCCAACGGCTTGTCTATATGTTCTCGTCACCGCACATTATCCAAGCACGTGTGTGTAATTAAATTTGCACATTAATCACTCACGGACTACACACACACGCATACCCACACGCAAGTGCACACGCCCTTCGTCTCTTTTTTCCATCGCCCTCCTCACATTCTCACTACTTTCTCTGTGAAATGTTGCCTTAATTGAGCCTCCCCCCCTCCCACCCACCCATAATGAAAAAAACAGTGCTGCCACGTAAACGAACGTGTGTTACACTCTAAACAATCAACTATCTTTCGGAGGGGGAAAAAAGCTCCCGAGGGGCACACCTCATCCCATCTAATGCAATTTCTTAGATGTTCAAGCAATAAATAAATAAATAAACTCCTCTCTGTATGTGCCGTAATTAATTTAGGACAGTGAAAATGAAATTAAGGCTGCATCGTGGGAGACACAGAGGGGATGCACTTTACATTGAGATGATGGAGAGGGGAAAAAAAGAAAAAGACGAGAGGTTTTCGGGTGGAGTTCTCGTGTATATGAGCGTGTGATGATGCGTGGTATGGGGATAAGTGTGAGAGGTTGAATATATAATTGACGGCTCTGGAGAATAGCTCCAGTGGTTGTTTGTGATTGGCTGAGTCACTCAAAGCAATTATAACTAATGCTTTACAATCAATCTATGTACACCAGACAACAACTATAATTCTAAGGAGAGAAATAAATAACTTTAAAATGTAACATTTGTTTTGTAATGAAATTGAACATTTGTACTTTTTATTGTAGATCCAGGTGCAATAAGTCACATAAGAGCCTTGCTGAATGGCACATGAGTCCTGGACTCTTTGTAGCATCATTTAAAAGAAAGTAATGGTTCATAAGTTGTTGGTGTTTTGGCAGCTTTCACCGCACAATCATTTGAAGATTACTTTTTCTATTTCTTCTCAAACTTTCTCAGCGACTGACTTTGGAAATAACATCCTGTTCCAACATCAAGTTTCTTTATTCACATCTGTCTTTTTTGTTAAAGATGTCTTCATTGTGTGAGTGCACAGACACAATTATTAAAAAAGAAAAAAAAGGAAAGAATTTCAAAAAGTAGATGAAGAAGTCATGGGCACAAAGACATGAAGCCAGACTACACAATTTATGAAGCAGTCTGCTCTGAAATACAAATTCAGATTCTTCATAACTTTGTTTTAACTTTTGTCATTGTTAAAAACCGATCCCATACCTGTGTGCCTCACCATATGGAGGAGACTGAATCATTCATTTATTCGTGAGGCTTGACTTAAACTTTGCTTTCCTAACTTTGTCAAATTAATTGTATTGCTGGCAATACTTGATCCAACTATTTGAGTCGTACCAACATTTGATATCAGTATCGGTGAATCTTTAAATATAACTTTCTCCGCATGTTTCTGATGAATCTATATTTTATATGATGTCCTATAAGATTTTTTTCTCAAACTAATATACTATCACCTTTGCAAGACAGAGTTGGGGGGCTTTTTACATGTGCCCAGGCACCCACTGTCTCATAAACCATAACCTCATGTTATCCTCAGGTCAATTTTGACCAGGCATTAACTCAAAACATTAGGTATAATTTAATTTAAATTAATTTAATTTCCAAAAATGTGTGAAACCTGTGGTAATAAGTTGGAATGAATTTGGCCAAAAAAAAAAGGTCTAATTTAGAATTGGGTGATAATTTATACTTTATACTTCATAAATAGTCAAAGCAGACCGGGTCAATTTTGACCTGTGAGGACAAAAGTTGAATGGTTGACATGAGGGTTAAAGCATACATCTATTGTGGTTTCTTGCCTTTTTTTCTAACTTCTTAGATATATTACAGAAGAAGTGTTAGTGAAGAGGAACCTGCCAAGTGTATGAAAGCAGTAATGTTGGTTGTCAGGTTGTGGTAGCAGCTACTATCAGTGATTTCATTTTTCACTCACATTTTTATTTCCCGAGACGTTCACAGCTGGCAGCCGCAGAGCTGGCGCTAAGCTAATTTTCCCTTGCTTATTAGAATGCTTCCTTAGTGTTTAATAAAAGCAACGAGCTCCGAGGCCATGTTTTACAGTGTCGTGGCTTAGCACTTAATTTTCCACGTGATGTTTGCTTGCCTTTCATACAAGAGTGCGTATCAGCGTCAGCATCATGCAGAGAGCCCCCGACAATGATTTTCCATTTGATTTACCGCAGCTGATTGATGGTGTTGCCCCAAACTAGAAGAAAATGAAAAATGTGTTCATGTCTTTTTGTTTTTTTGTTTTTTTTTTGTCACCCGACCATGAGGGGGAGAGACAAACTCATCCACAGACACCGACAAACAAACTACCATCTCTTTGTAATGTCATACAAGCGCTCACTCACCAGAACATCCACACACACACACACACAATCTGTTTTCCTCTCTCTATCAAACACACACCTACATATGTTGCTGCTGTCTTAACGGATGGAGTGAGAGGAGGGCCTCATTTGCCAAAATGTCGGTGCCGGGCCGATTGCGGCGGGGTGATGAATGGCTGATCAAGGCTCGGCTGGGGTGCAGAGGAAACAATTAGTGCCATGTTGATCTCTCCTCTTCTCCTCCGCCCTCCATCCATCCCTCATCCCCCCCCCTGTTCTCTCTCTATCTCTGATTCCCTCTAGTGTTCTCCCAGTCAATCATCTTCTCTCTCCCTTCTCACCTCATCAGCTGGACCAGCTCACTGTTTGTCTGTCTCCTCTCTCTCTCTCTTTCTCTTTCTTTCTCTGCCTCTCTCTCTCTATGAATTTGCACCTTATCGCCATTAGTATTAATATGCATCTTGAGGGAGGAGAGGGAACAGGCATAAATGAATAAAGATGGAAATAGGGAACAGGCGGATGAGGGTTGGTGGGAGGACAATGAAGTGTCTCGTCCCCGTGATGCCAGCATCATTAATGTTAGCGAGAGAGAGAAAGAGAGAGAGAGAGAGGACGGGTGAAAAATAAATGATTTAGAAATAAAGCACAGATGAGCAGGTGAGATTGTTCTGGAAGGAAGGGAAAGGGCATGTTCCAGAAGTTGTGATGCATGTACAAGGGTGTAATTCCCACTGTGCTGGGGTGTCGGGTGGAGTAGGCGGGGGGCTTTTTTGCTGATTTTGAAAACTTCTCTTAAACAATTACCTTGCACTGCCCAACTGCTAAAATCTAGGTTAGAAATTAGTGAAGCTGCTAAAAATGTTGATCTGAGTAACCTTCATTAACTACCTTGTGCTTTAGTTTTGCCTCTCATGCAACATTGAGGTTGTCCTAGCTTATTGCTGGAAGGTGTTAGAATCCTATGCAGCTTGAGAGGAAGACTGTACACACTATTAAATGTAGTGCAATGTTCTGCTGCTATTTCTGCATGTTTTCATTTAGAAAATGATTAAATCTGTGTTTTTATTTACAGTTAATATTCTGCTCAACAAGCCAGATTTGAAACAAAGATAATGCAGTAAAGCCCATGAATACAGCGATAAGTAGACCCAAACGCATCAAACTGAGACAGAAGGAGTTTGAGAATTTTAGTGGCAGAAAATTAAGATCTATCGATGTGAATGAAGGTAAGTTGAGTGGGTTGGAGAGGAAGAAGAGCACCGGGGGGGCTGGAGGCAGTCTGAGCAGAGCGGAGCAGCAGGGAGTGAGTGAACCTGTGGCCGAGCAAGCAGGCAGGAGTGCTTGAGGTGGCGGTGGAGAGTGGGCAGGCAGGCAGGTGCTTGGAGGGAAGCAGAGCGGTGAGCAGGTAAGAAGGAGGGTCGGGTAGTGAGCGTGACTATAAGGGAGTCTTGGCAGGCAGGCAGGCGGACGACCGTTGAACGGAGTGAGCCGGCTGGCAAACGAGGAGGAGTACTGGAGCTCAGAGAGACACATTTTTAGAAGGGCGGGAAAAAATACTTTGCACTGGAAAGTTGGCCTCAGCATCTAATTACCACTACGCATAACAGAACAATCTGGCGAAGGCTGGAAGGGGAACCGGGGTAGATATAATATCAAATTGATGAGGTCATGATGAGCAGGTGTGCCAGTTACAAGTTGAGTGGGAGCAAGTGAAGAAGGGGGGGCAGCCGTGCAGACAAAAATACACGAGAAGACAGAGAGACAGGCAGGAAAAGAAACAGAAACTAGGAGAAAACAATGCTATTTTATTAAAGATGAAAAACAACACCATCTATCATGAAGTTAGGTCTCTAACACAGAAACTAGTCAGGTTAGTGAGCTGCAACGATTAGTCAAAATGTCCAAATAGTTGCTCAAATGTAAATATTTTCTGGTTTCTTTAGTTATCAATGATAGTAAACTTACTATGTTTGAGTTATTGGCTGTTATGGACAAAACAAGACATTTGGGAATGTTGCCTTGGGCTTTGGGTCACAGTAATCAATATTTTAAACCATTTTCCGACATTTTATCTCTTTTTTTACTGTAACTTTTAATAAACCTTTTCTCTTATTCTCTCTTATTTTATTATCTTATCTTTACGCATTTTATCATTTTTATTTTGGTTTTGGACTTACATTGGTCTCCGGTTTTGTCATCGTTCTTTGTTTTATTCCTTTTTTTTAAATTATAAAATATAAATTATTTTGTTATTTTTCTCTTTTTTTAATTTTGTCATTTGTTCTGTCTTATTATCAGCTTGTCAATCAAATAACTGAAGCACTTTGAACTACACTAGTCTGTATAAATAAAGTTTGATTGGTTGATTTTATGAACTGAAAAAAATACTGAAAAATAATCATTAGTAGCAGCACTATTTTACAGTTAATGTTCTGCTAAAAACAAACTAGATTTGTACTGTTACTATTTCAGTAAATATGAAGACACGTCATCATCTGTCACAAAGTATCAGCTCTGTGGCGCTCGCTGGTAGCCTACTGGTTAAGACGCATGTCACATAACCGCAACGTCTGCGGTTCGATTACGGCAGCGGACCCTCGTCGCGTGTCATGTCTTGTCTCTCTCGCTCCTCGTTTCCTGTCATCTCTCAACTGTCACTGTCTAGTCAAGGCATAAAACGCCCAAATACATAAAGGAGGAAATGAAAAATATCAGGCCTCTCACGGAAACTGGTTGTTCTAGTATAGTGTAGTGTGTGTGTGATGGAGCTTCCGTACTCTGCACAGGACACACTGCATAAAGTATGTGTGTCGCACAACGAGGTCAGGTTGATGAATGGCCAATCCTCCCTAGAGTACCAGGCACTACCAATCTGTTTATGTCACCCTACTACTCAGCGGACAACAATACGTGTGTGGTGTGTGTATGTGTATGTGTGTGTATTTGTGTGTACAGTAAACATTTGAACAGTTAGCGTGTGCAGTTGTGTGCAAACATGCATATATTCACCTTGTATTTATCTCTTCACACATGCATGCATTTCAAATGTTTGTGAATGCTTAATTTGTGTGTGTGTGTGTGTGTGTGTGTGTCTGTATGTGTGTGTGTGTGTGTGTGTGTGTGTGTGTGTGTGTGTGTGTGTGTGTGTGTGTGTGTGTGTGTGTGTGTGTGTGTGTGTGTGTGTGTGTGTCTGTATGTGTGTCTGTATGTGTGTGTGTGTGTGTGTGTAACCTGTGGACAACAGTCACAGCAGGTGTCAGAGGATCCTGCTTTGTAGTTACAGAGCACAGGCAGATAAATCGTTCGTACTGAGTCACTGATCATCACTACAAATAGGTCATGACATAAACAGGCTAAAGGGAGGGCTGGAAGCAGTGGAGACCGCCCCATAACTGGAAATTTAAAAGTCTGATCTCAGCGGGAGGAAATCAGCGGCCATTCAAGTCCATGTGCGCTCTCCTGAAAATCTACTTTCAGGCAAAAAAGGGGAAACAGTGCCAATTCATGCTAAATCCTGCTAATCTGTGACTCATATTCACATCAGTGTCTAAACAAATCACCATAACCAAGTTTTTGGTATATTTATGCTCATAATAAACAATGTCTGTTCATTCATCACCATTTATGTGCTGCTGAAGTGTCTTTGAGGTGAAATACTGTGAACTGTGAACTGTTCTAAATGAGATCCCCCATAACAGTCTGAAATCTTTTGGTGAAACGAGCATGGAACCCAGATTAGTTTGACTTCTGTTTTCAGCACTGTTTCAGTATCAGATTTCTGGTTCTTCATGCTTCACGCTACTTCTGTTCTCTTCAGTTGAATATTTTTAGCAACAGTAATTAAACCTGCAGTGCGGAACTTTCACATGTGAATGAACGTCCATTACATTCAAGCCCTTGCCAAATGAGTTCACACAACGGTGATTTAGGCCTATCACACATCCAGTTTTTAATCTGGTGTCTGGTTTGGCCAGATGAATGCCGAGCCAACTAATTTCCCATTAGCTCTCTGCTAACTTTAATGGTGATAAAATATTTTAATCATGTGGCTCTTCTAGACTTTCCTAATGTTTTTCGGACCAAATGGGTCAAATTCTGATAGTGAAACGTCATTTTTCAGGGACCCTACAGTTACAACTTAGTCACTTTACAGCAGAGCCTTTAACGTAAGCATGTGTCAACAGTGTTTCTGTAATTACTCTCATTGCCAGAAGGGAGAGACAAAAGTCCTGCACTGCAGCTTTAAAGAGTATCACATTTTTCTATAAAAACTTTACATTTATGACCAGTGGGTGAAGACGGATTCATGAGGAAATGTGTCTGTTTGCAATATTATAAAGAAAAATACACTAAATTGCCAGTTTATTAGATATATCTAACTTGAGGCTTAATGCTACAGTTTCTCCCAGTGAGCTATAACAAATCCAAAAACTACAACAACAGCCCCCAAAATGACCATGAAGTTAAATCAACGCCTCTCTAAAACAGTTTCTATGAAAACACATTATAACCCTCACAGGGCTGTTGTGTTAAATTGCACTAGTTATGGCTAAGTGTGCCTAAAAAAAGTTTAAACCACATGTGATTTTCATTTTCAGACTATCCATTTTGGAGAGCTGAGTATGTCACTGTAATATTTGATTCAGTCTTTAATAGAAATTGATTTATCCTTAAATATACAGCAGAATTTTACTTTTTACAGTGCACTATAGACTTTTTTTCATATTTTCACTTTAGTCTGAAAGAAACGAAAGAGATACCTTTGGATACCTGTGGGAAGCAGATGCAGTGGTTTTAAAGGTTATTACTATAAGCCCTATAATCTTTTTTAAATGTTTAATATGACATGGAAGACAAAAATAGAAGTAGGTTGAGGGAGAGACAGATGGAGAGAGAGAGAGATAGAGAGAAAGAGAGAGAGCACGGCCATAATGAGAATCATGCCCTAATTCATTTCACTCAGGTAGTTAATTCAAAGCAATTCACCACACTCACACACTTATCTGAAGTGCTTTAGAAGAAAAGGGTAGATATAAAATCTCATTCCACTGACAAAATGAAAACTGAGGGAGCAGAGACACAAAAGACAAAAAGACAGTAAGACAGTAAGCGAGAAGTTAAAACATAAAAATGTAAAAAAAAACGATGTTGCTGCAGACTTTAATTTCGACACTTTGGTCCACTAATTATACAAATGACCTTTCTCACAGTGTCACAGACTTCACTGGCTTAAGTTGTTTTTGTGTAACCCTTTTTGTTTTAAATTGCAGCACAGCAAAGTATCTGCCACTCATACAGAAATATAAATTCATGCATTAACATGAATGGCTCTACAGTCATCTCTGTCACTGTCTGACACTGGACCTAGCTTTATCTTTGCCATCTTTGAGCGGATGTATATACAGCATTTGTTTCTACACAGCCAATGAGCCCTTGTAACAATTAGCTAGACTAAAAATAAGTCATAGGCGTGTTTTATCAGCTCCCAATGGCACTGAAGTTCAATTTGGTGAACTTGAGCTACAGGACGAGACCAAATATAAATGACTTTGCTGAAGAAACTGTTTACAGTGGTGCAATGTCGCAGCAATGGCGTAAAATCTTCCCAGATGCTCACAATGACCGCACATGCCAGGTTAGGCATTTTTTGTTAAGCATTTTTGGTCACTTATTACAGGCATTTTAGTCAACTTCTATATTTTATGTTGTCAAATGTATTTATATGCTCACAAAAATGTGTTTTAACAACTTTCAGATGATAAAAACAGTTCTTAATACAGGAGTGCTTTGCTCTCTTCTCTTTTGTTCTCTCCTCATTTTGTTCAGTTTTAAATAGGTTTTTCGTTGCCTCAGGCTTGTTTGTTTGGTTGTTTTTTAATCTACAGCTGTTCAAAATTGTCTAAAATTATCTTTATATATCTAAACAAACAAATGTAAGCAAGGGAAAAGGGTACCTGTGTGTATATTGTTTTAATTTTGACTATATTTTTATACTGTTAATGGCATTTTATCCCTGAGGTCAATCAGTTCCTGACATTGTTACTTTATGCACAGACACTGAGAAAAGCAACATATCACAGCACATCAAATTCTCAACATTACCTGAAAGAAAAGTCTTATTTTATGCTCTGTAGTTTATGGAAACGTTTGCATAGAAAAAGGCACATTTTTACGTACATTTCAAGCAGATAAGGGCTTAAACGTCTAATGTATAAAATAAAATAAAAACACAGAATTCTAGCTTTTAAAACAGAGGGAGTTAGGTGTTCATTTGTGAAAGAGCCACAAAAGTGGTTGTAGAAAAGCTCTCGGGACTTGTGCTGCCATTATGGTGAGTCCTCCTGGCAATGTAGAGAGGGCCAGAGAGGCTTGAATGAGGTCTTGTCAGGGTAATGTGTAATGCGCGCGCGTGTGTGTGTGCGCGTGCAATTCAGCCAGTGAATGAGTGACTGAATTACTGAAAAAGAATCAGAGGGATAGATACACAGCAGGGAGAGGAGATATCTCTTGGTGATCTCCATTTGAGTGCCAATTGAGATCCCAAATGTTTCAGCTTTGTTCTAGCTGAGTCTACACATCTGTCTCATCTCACATCCCATACCGTTCATGTGTAGCCGAAACGCATATGTTTCCAACTGACTGTGAATCTCTGTGTGTTTGTGGGCGTCTGTGTGTGTGTGTTTGTGTCTGATCCAGTCTTTCTTTGTGTGTGGGTGTGTGTCATGCACACGTCCAGTTTGGGAGCTCGGAGGGTTGCTGACAGTGACAGAAAAGCAGGACAGTGGGTAATGGAGTTTGTACCAGTTGAGAGTGCATCACACTGACAGATGCTAGTCCCCTCGGACACCATGGGGGAGGAAGCGCTCATTCACTCTCATTACCACCTCGTGGGAGGGCCTGGAGTACCATTACACACACACCACACACACACACAAACACACAGATAGAGACAGTGATATGTTACACACACACATACGGTCATGGTCGGGCAGAAAGAGGCACACAGACAAACTCACAGGTTTACACATACACACTACCAAATAGAGTTGTTGGGCTGTAGTGGCTTCACACACACACACACACACAGGTTTTATTTGCCAGTTGTGAGGACATTATGTTGACTTTCATATTTCCCTGGAAGCTTACCTTAACCTGAGGAGGGTCAGTTTACCTAAATTACATAAAAACACAATACCTCTCTTACCTCTGGTAGTATCTAGCCTTGCCGACAGTTTCAGTTGATTTGGTTTTATTATAGATATGGTAAGATTATGGTAAGATTGTTTGTGGGGCTGCAATAGATTCATTAAAAAACATTAACAGAAACACTGTTAATAAGGATAAGCCACATACATCTAAACAGTTTCACAAATACACATCTTTGTTGCTGTTTATTGGTGAGACATAATATGAACATTGGAACTCATTTCCACTGAGGTAAATGGTCCCTATGAAATCTGTTAATAGTGTGTTATGTGGATTATCCTGAGTAATGGAGACACTGTTTGTGGAGATGCTACTAATGAAATTTTAAATGCAATTTCTCTGTCCACATCATATATCGTATATATGGAAGATTGAAAATGCCTAAATAAAAACAAATCGAACAAAGAAATTAGGTGAAATACGTATACATTTACTGTGTCATAATTCAGTGAAAATATAATGTGCTGTTTTTATTTAGTCATGACACAATAAATGCATACATATAGAGGAAATGGATATTGTAATGTGTATGGTATTTGTTTGTTGTATGGTTAAATTTGGGCACTTTAAACCCTCTATACTGTATTGGGCTGGAGGCCGAAAAGCCTACTTTAGTAATAAATAATAAAATAATAATAAATAATAATTAAAACCAAAGATGCCAAGATACCACAATGGTAAGACAGAAAAATAGGAGGGTTTGTTTTTGTAATTTGGGGGAACTGATCCTTTAACCATAATTGCCATGTACGTCAAACCCAACCCGAACATAGGCAGGTTGTCTGGTCACCTCAGGGTGACGACAGGATTCTGGAAATAGTCCAGCACATAACTTCCTATAAAACCACAACAAAGTAGCTTTTATACTTCAATTTCTGTATAAATTAAATTAACTAGAAGTAATGTTTTAAAAAGGAAGCATTAGAGGAACTGACAGATGGAGGTGTGTCGTTTTTTCCGCCTGTTTCATTAGTCATTTTGCAAGAGCAGGCCATTTTGCATTACATAGAATATTTTATTGAAAGGCTGCAAAAGCTAATAGACGAGTAGCTATTTTAGGTGGAGGGATGTATTAAATTTGGTCATTTCTGGTGCACTTTCCTTGTTTTTCGTGTGTGTGTGTATGTGTATGTGTATGTGTGGTGTGTGTGTTTGTGTGTGTGTGTGTGTGTATGTGTGTGTGTGTGTTTTTTTTTCATTTCAATCTCCCCTATTTTTCTCCAAGAGCTATATCACTAAATTAATCTTACATAACCGACTCTTGTCTGGACTCGGGGCTTAAAGCTTTTATCCAATTACAAACGTATCCAGCCCACACTGGCACTGACGGGCTACCTCAGCTTGAGGACATTACTATAAGCACAAGAGGAGGACACTCATTCTCTCTGTCTCTATGATACCTTCTTCTCACTTTCTTTTAATACACAGATATTATCAACGCTTTACACTCACACAGAGAGACAGCTGTGGACATCTACTGAGCAAACACTTGTTCTCTCTTCATCCATTCCTCTGTTTCCTCTTCATTCAGTAAAAAAAGATATTATCTATTGTTCAGAGCAGCGTAGAGGCAGGGGGAGTGTAGTAGAGATAGTCTTAGCACTCAGGATGAGACTAATCACAAGAAGAGGACCCCCATTCTCTCTGTCCTCATTCAGCTTCATCCTCTTCTGTTGATTTTTTTTGTACAAAGTCGAAAAGATGCTTTTCGTACAAATTGAATGAGCTGAGAGGAATAACATTACATCTTCTGAGACCTCTCACAACTCTACACGACGCGATGAGAGGACACTCATTCTCAGTCATCATTATCTATCCTACTTTCAGCAGAGAGATGAATCTGTGCTTTACACCCTGTAGAGACTCCATGTTTCAGACAGACCTCATTTTCGGGGGTTATCACAACTCAACTATTCACGACAACAGGACACTGATTCATGCCGTTTTATCTTCCGCTTTCCATACAAAGAGGTTAAACTATGAGCTCCAAACTTTGTCGGAGGAAGAAAGTACTGTAATGTTTTAGCTCGCATCCTCTGAATAAAACTTCACCATGGAAATGGTAAGATTGTATGGTTTTGATACAGTTATGTGTCTTTTTTCTTTTTATCTTTCAGTGTCTCAACTGAATAAATACCTAGTGGAGTTCAAGACAAAAACAGCTATGTTTACATTCAGTGTTTGGTGCTAAATTGCAGTGTGTATCCTTGAGGCCTAACTAACTTTTTGAATATATTTGTCCTCATAAAACATTTGCACAAAGCTTTATTTCTGTTTAAATCCATGTTTGTATCGACTTGAAGTCTTCTTCTTTCTTGCCTTGTGATGATATCGCTACATTTCTTTGCACATTACTGCCACAGGCTCTCAATTAGTGTCACACCTTCACACATTGTTAGATTAACAGAGACTGGAAGTCACGTTTTCCAATGAAGGGTGAATGACATACAGAATGGACTAGTGGTAGATAATGGATGCATTGGATTTTTCCCAGACTAATTAAGACCAGAGCACAGAAACCCAGTTGAAACAAAATATTGAAGTGTTATTTAGACAAAAGAAAACTATTTTACCTTCTTGTCCACATCAAAAAGTGCAGTTGCCATTGTTGGATCATTTCACCCATCATGAGAACAGCAATGCAAATCAAGCTACATGATTTAGTCTTAATTATTGTTCTTGTCTCTCCACCATGTTTCTTTTGTGCTTCTGTCTCTTTCCGTTCAACAAACACTGTCCCCCAAAATATTGAAGCAAGTTGTTCATGAGGTATAATCATTTTAAACCATCAGGGGGGATATGTAATCCATCATCTGCTTGCTTTTGTGTGCACATGAACGTTTTCATGCACATTCAAAACACTGCTCACTGCACAATTGGACAAAAAAATGATTACCATTACCTGTAAAGGCTAAAAATATTTGAATGAAGTAGTTCTTGTATGAGATGCCAAACGTCTACCTGCCTATTCTTCTACAAGAGTGTTTAATTTTCCCATTTGCCAATAAACATCAATATTTCCTACTTCAGGTTAGCAAGATAAAGCTAATTAGCTTTTTGAATAGTTTGCAAGTTGTTGTCAAACAGTCAATCCATTGCTATAAAGATTACATAGCACTCATGTCATCTGCACTTTTGCTCTCTGTTCATGATGCCAACAGCTGTGTTCTTTGTGCTTGAGCAGAAGTATCTGTCAAAAGCTTCCTCGAACACGACCTCAGCTAAACTGCATCCTCTGAATCAAAAAGCAACAAAACACTCCTCTCTCTATTCTCTATCTATCACACACCAAAGAACAAAAAGAGAGTATCACACAGAGGACATACATCCTATTAAAGTTCACAACATACATTTTAATCCTTAAGCTTTCTTTTTTTTTAGCATTATTCCAGTTGCAAGTCAGTCTTATGGTGTTTTTCTGTTTTTGTTTGCTCAGCTAGTGGTTTTCACTCCTCATGCTAAATCCAATTTTTCTATTCATCCATTTTTTCCAAAGAAATTGTGGTATAAAGCACATCAACGCCACACTTCTATTGTGACCATCCTAACACTTGCTGTTTGCTTGAAGCAACAAAGGTAAACAGGGTGTGTGCTAAATTGTTACTGTGATACACAATTTGACAAAACAGAGAAAAAGACAAACATTTATGTGTGAAGTTACCACCGTTATCGAAGAGGATGAGATCTTTTTTCACTCACGCATTAACTCAATCGTATGCATGTATCATATAATATGTGAAGCTCAAACGACAGAATATATTACCTTTCAAATTCTTGGTTTTCAAAGTGCTTCAGAAAAAAATCTCTAATCTAAGTGAAAAAACAGGTTCCAACCATTACTTTCCAAAATGAAGTATTTGAGTGTTTTGATTGCTATGATAAGAGCTATAGTAGCGTTTGATGTCTGCTGTGTGGGTGTTGATTGACAGCTATGATTCGCTCCCCTGTCGCTCTCCCCGGCTCCAGGAGTTGCACAGAGTTGGACTAATGTTGCAATATTTCAGTAAGTTTAATGAGACATGATTATGATACCTGTCTGCTCAATTTAGCTAAAGTAGCGTTGGCGTTCACTTCGGACCGAGGTAGTGTGGTGTGTTTCCAGAGCGTGAAAGGCAATACCCTGCACTCCTTATTTGGAATGTCCTCCCTTCAAACGGAAAAGATAGCACCAACTATAAGCAGCAAACTGGCTCCAATGCCAACCAATGGGTGACATCGCACCTCACTGCATCCATCTTTATACAGTTTATGGTTTTGACCTTGTCTCCCTTATTGTTTATCATTGACTCCCAAAACTGACTGACGCAAAGAGTTTCATGTGTGCAATATCTGATCTACCACCTCTATGGATAAGGGTCCATTAGGTTGCCAGCAAAACCATCCAACTTCTCACCTTTTACAGGTTTTAAAAGGTGCTATATCTATGTTGTATTTGAAAGTATTAAACGTAAAGAATATATCTGCACTTCAAAAAAGTCTGAAATAAGGTTTCAAAGAAGAAAACTACTGTATATTAAAGAAGAAACTCACAGACAGTGAGGGAGGTGTTACATGAGGGAGAGACCGATGTGGAGAGAAAGAAGAGGCGGTGAAGAATAAAGATAGAAAGAGGTTTCTTTCTCTGATAAACTCTGTGATATCGACGTCTCCTCTCTTACATGGATAAGAGTGATTACTCACGAAACTCAGCTCTCTTTCTCTCTTCTCCTTTACATCCCTCTCTAACAACTCCTTTCTGCTCCTCCTTCTGATGCTCCATATGTCAAAGAATAGTAGGGGACCAGATGAGATAAACAGCAAAAAAAAAAACACATACACATGCACAGAAACACACTGTTTATCACTGTGTTAGCATGCACACACACACACACACACATGCACAGGTATTGAAGGTAATCAGATAACATTCACCCTGCAAAATGTCATCATACATGCAGCCAAACCCTATCTATCAGAGACATAAAACGGGTGACAGATACTCATTTCTCTCACACTGTCAATTCAATTTCAATTTGCTGCATTGGCATGATGTGTAAATTCTTTTGTATATACGCAGAAAGAAAAATGGATGACGGGCAGAAAGAAAAAGGGTGATTATGACACAAACCGGATATATAGGAGAAGAATTATGAACTCTGAGCACCATAGAAAATGATAATAAACTGTATGTTGTCAACAATATCTTCTGGTGTTGTATTTACAGCACAGATGAATAAACACTCGTACAGAAGGCCAAGTAGATAAAGGCAGACATAAAACATGCTCAGACAGCAGGATGCCCCATGTGCAGGTAGACACACCCTACCACAGACACAAAATGGTGGAAAATACACACACACACACACACACACAGACAATCACATACGCAGGCCAGCAGGAACAGGAGCCCACCATAATGTGATTTTGTCTCGATTAAAATGGTGGGAATTGGATCTGAGGTAAAAGGCCATGTCAAGAGAGAACAAATGGGAGCGGCGGCACACGGCGGAAGATGAACGACTGTCTGGGAGATGGAGAGATGAGATGGAGGAGGGGAGGGAGAGAGAAATGATAGCAAGGGAGAGAGAGAAAAGTGGAGGAAGAGTGGGGTGCTATGGGGTCTATATTAATCCATTATAAAAGAGGCCGCCTTCATATCTGCAAGCCTCCTCTCCTCCACACATGATAGCGCTGACCTCCTTGTGGAGGGGGAGGGGGGGGTCATGAGCTGAGAGAGTAGCCGTACTTACATCTTCCTCAACGTTATCTTCATCATCCTTTTCTTATTCTGAATTTTCAGCCACTCTTTCATCTGCTTTCACTTATGCTTCTTCCATTTACCCCCATTATTTTTTGTGTTCCTCCTCTTTATGCTCCAGATTTTCACTTGTGATCTTTCACTGTGATTGTTCTTCTTCCATGTACCGCCACAGTCATTCTTCTCATCTTTCATGTTTTTTTTTTTTTGTGTGGTTGACACTTGTCCCGATGTTTTAAAATATGGGTATTTTCTTATTTTTGTGAGTACGTTTGTGAAGCAAATTTCTTCCACAAAACCCAAATGCATTTGGTTTCCAGAGCTGAACAGCCAGCCCTAATAAAATAGAAAGTATTACCAAGTGTCATTCTTGTTATTGTTTGCTGTATTGAGGTTTAGCCGAAACCACAATCTTCAGTTATAATTTCAGGGCTTTAAAAAAAAAATTGGCATGGTGTATAAATTCTTTTGTGTTTTTTTTCATACACTAAAAAAAAAGGCTGTTAACATAATCCAGGCAGCAATTACATATCTAACCATTTCTTTATTGGTGGGGGGGTAGAGTTTAGTAGACCATGAAATCTTCAGTTAAAACATGAACAACAAAAAAAAGGAAAGTTGTTATTTGATGAAAGATCTTTGGCACAAACCTGTGTGTGTCTAGTATTAGTATTTAGAGCAATCTGTTGTATCAAACTGACAGAAGTTTGAATGAAGTTGAAATAATAAAATTGATGGCCATAGCATAATCTGATAACTTCCTTCATTATCAATACATTATATCATTCATTATCAAGTCACCACGTGTACTCTTCATCTACCTTAATTTTCCTTCTTCTTCTTCCTTTTATTAGTAAATTGCAATGACTAAAAAAAATGTTTTCACCTGAGTTACACACACACACACCTTTGACCTGAATTCCAATGATCTGATTATCTGCTTGTCTGTGGGTGCATGATATAAATACTACCAGCTTGTAGGATTCATGTTTTCTGTAATAAACCTCTTTGACAGAGTGTGTATCTTCAAGCCAAGGCCGAACGTGGAGACACTGATAAAAACGTCTTGTGTGTGTGTACATAACACACCATGCTGACCCAGAGACTATATGACAGTGAACATATGTACTGTCAGAAGAAACATAGGCAGTACATCCATTTCTGACACTATAATATATTTAGCCTGTGTAGGACAGAAACATTTCACACAGTGAATAGTCTGCAGCAGTTAGATCCATCATGAGCTTCAGATCTGACACTGTATATTACTCAGATATGTCCAGTTTGTAGCAAATCCATGCCTTAAAAAAAAAGAAAAGTGCAGAGATCATCTCATCATCTGAAGTAATGAACTGAAAGGAGAGCGCACAAGCTTGTAAGTTGGGTTTAAATTTAAGACCTCACATATATATATAAACTTCTGGAGAATTTTCTTCAGAACTCATCTTTTATCACCTCGTCTACATTTAAGGTCACAAACGCTGAGATGGAAGAGAAAATTATTGCTGCTGTAATATATTTTCAGAGTTGTAAAATCCTCCTTCAAGGGAGTATTTACATCTCTGCAGTGTCTTCGCATCTTAAGACCCCTCAAAATCATCTGCCTGCTTCATATACACACCCACACACTCTCAAAGTGCCCGGTCGCAGTGCTGTTGTCAGTCTGAACACGGATCCTTAAAGTATTAGCCAAGTTTGTTGTTTGGACCAAATCCTGTGATAGAGATAGTTATAAATTCTATTTGTAGGCATGGATATCAAAATCCATCTACTGAGAAAAATAGACAAATAACAACAGCAAAAACTGATAGAGCTCATTTTTTTCTCTATACATTGCTAGCTTTAGAACAACTGACACAAAGATACTGTTTCCTTAAATTGTGATGTGTTCCTTCATATCTTATCAGGATATGGTGAAATACATTGTAATACGAGCTGCAATGTGATAAGAATATGATCGGATCTGCCAAACAACTTGGGAGAGAGAGAGAATTGGCTCAAACTGTAATAGGATCTAAGCCAGTGAGCCAGGTAGAAATGTAATTTACTGCGGTGTACTTTGTATTTGTGAAGAGCTACCACCTTATGTTGTAGAAATCACTCACACTTTAATTTTGTAAGCCATTTACTCAGTGTCACCAAAAGGCTCCTGCATAATCTGCTTCTTCACCTCATCTATAGAAAAACGACACTGTAATAACATTCACAGACACATTATTGCCACAAATCTATACACGGTCAATTCTGTCAACTTCTATGAAAGGAAAAGTTGATTTCTAATAATAATAATAATAACAAAACACATACTCTCTGGTCTGGTTTGCATAAGAAAAATAAAATGAATGTTTGAAGTGGATTTATCACTTTTTTATTTTCTATATGTTTCTTATTGTCTGCAAATCTCATTTGTAGGGTAAAACCAAAAATCAATTGATCCTACTTACAAGTATTGTCTGATTATCTTTTTCTTCTGTGTCCTAGACACAATCTGAGCGTTTTAGAAAAAATTGCAACATGTTTTGCGATATTAGAGGGAATGGTCATTTTGATATAATATTTTCATTTTCACTGAAATACGTTAAAATGATTATGTTGTGATTTTTGTGGAAATCTCTACCAAACAAAGATGATGCAACATGATGTGTAGGCCAGGTCTCTGCAGCAAGACAACATTTAATTCAAAATGGTATTTTGACACACGTTTTGCCTGTGACAAATATCAAGCCTCCTACGATTTGATAATTGCAGTGGGCCGAATTGTGATTTCGATAAAATTTCAATTAATTCTTAAGCCTTATCATAGATCTCCATTGTTGTCCAAAGTCTATTAAAAACATGTCAATGGGTGACATGTTCCTTAACCCTAAAGATACTGGTAACAGTCATTTGTCTAGAACTGGCTCCAAAGACTAATAACAGCGATAACGTATTCAGTTTCCAGAGAGTAGTTCTGTGTAAAGTAGATGCCACTTTGTATGTGAGGAAACACAGTTTTGTTTATAATGCTTTGCTAGCTAAAACCATATTGGACCGTAATTGATGTGTTTTAATACTTTTTGAACAAGGGAGATCTACAACATTGAGGAATATGATATATTTGGCTTTGGATGCACACAATACTTGTTAGTGGATCAATTCATTGTTGGTTTGGCTCTGCACAAAAGATTAGTCGGCAGTAAGAAAAACAATCAGCAGCCTAGTTGAAATACTTATTCTTTTTATCCTACAGGCAAAACGAGATACAAGGTGGTGACCATTGTGCCCTATAACATGACAATCATTTTTAAATATTTGTAAAAACGTCAGGTTACCATTTACAGTGACAAAGTCATATTTCATTCGATAAAGGCTCGACATGCTGCAATCATGGTATGAAGCATGATCACAGTGGCTGTTAGGACAGAACTAGCCCGCATTGCAGAGTGCTCCCTTGGGTGACTCTGGGCAGAGAGAAAAGTGATCTGTGATGAATCTCTTGTTAAAAGGTCAATAGAAAATATCAGCTGGGCAGATTGCTTGCATTGATTTGAACCAGAATGTTTTGGAGAGAGACATTCGGCAGCAGCCAGAGAACAGCACTGGTGATAAAATGCTTTGTTGAAAGGCCATCCTGACAATGATAAAGATTCCTAAAAGCGAAACGGCAGTAAATGAATCTTTCTGAGGGAAGGAGACTGTCATATTAAATTAGTTTAACACTTTGCCTAACATGGTGGTGAAAGGGTGTAAATTATGGTTCCTTTCTCAACTCCGGGGAATATGGAGGTTTTTTTCCTTGCACTTAGTGAGAACTTCATGGACACAAAAGTTTTCTGCTTTAACAATGACTCATGAGCCACAAAACCTGCATAAGACATGAGACTCTTGTGACCTAGGTCAGTGGTTTTCCTTATTTTTGGCCTTATTTATCCTTTGAAAAGCAAAGTCTACTTGTGATGCCTGTGTACGCCTTTTATATGAGCTCAGTGATAATCATGTCTGAGATAGTTTTAATCCGAGTTATTTTCGGAGTATCCAGTATTTTTCATGAAATGGAAGAGTATAGAAAAACAGAGTTAACAGTTTTCTCAGAAACAGGTTTCTTGGTTTTCCTATCCAAGAAATCATCTTGGGGATTGTGGGAAGAGTTTTCAAGAGAAAGCTTTAAGATTCAGATTGTAGAAAACTAAGAGATGAAAACTCAATGTACTAAAATACTTTTAATATGCACAAGCAGAGTCGGACTGGCCATCAGGAGCAATGGGAGAAATCCTGGTCAGCCGGTCACATTATACAAAAACAAGAGCGAGAGAACAGCAGTCTGTCTAAGAAAAGTCCAGGGTTGTTTTTTTGTTCCAGTCTGACCCTGTGACCACATTTTGTGAGGAAGTTTTTGTGTATATATATCTTTTAAAGTTTTTGTTTAAATTTTAAGACTTTCATAGTTTTTGTATTACTTTCATTTGTTTTTTTTAATTTGTTTTTTTTTTAGTCATGCTATGGGAAAGCATTCACCTTGTGTGTGTTACATGTGTTAAAGTTTTTAAGTTGAAAACATATCATCTTACCCACAAAAAATACAAAATTAAATGTATTCTCTGTCTGAGAGCAGATCACTTGTCTGTACTAAATTTCAACTTTTCTACCTTGTCTGTCCATGAAATAATAAACATAATGAAGAATTTTAACCTATAAAATATGTTTGGTACCAAATGTATATACAAATGCATTATATTTATGTATCTGTTGATTGATAAATTCTGTGAGTTCAGAAGTGCAGCTCATATGCCACCTTTCTGAACAGGTATAGATGAGATGTGAAGTACCAAAGAGTACTGCATAGAATAACCCATTAAACATGCTGCTTTTACTGGTGATGACAAATATCGTAATGGTGCGAAGCATTCCCAGTAGGGAACTGAATATGAATATTGCACCCTTACATTATCATTACATACATATAGGTTCTTATATAGGTGTGCATGTGTGTATGAATGCATTAAGTGTGTGAGGGCATATGAGAAAAGAAAGTGAGAGAGAGAAACCAGAGATGGAAAATAGGTATGAGTGTTGACCTCTGGACCACAGAGCGACTGATGAAATTACCCTGGTGCTGAATATTGTTTTGAATAGAGTCAACTGTGAGATGGCTTCAAGACACACATGAGCTGAGCTACATGCAATCATAGTCAAACGCACACACCTCCAGTGCCACTTACGGAGCACACCCGTGAAAGAAAATGCCCAATCTCACATGGGTAGAGAGGGAAAATGTGGAGAGTGGAGGTGGAGGGGGAGATGGAGGGGGAGGGGGGAGGAGAGAAAACTTGAAAGTGGGAACTGTGGTCTGGAGAGAGAGAAATTGAAAGAGGAAAATTGAAGAGGGTAAGGAGGGGGTAAAAGAGAGAAGCAGGCACCTGGAGAGGTAAAAAGAGAGGAAAGAGATATGTATATGAAGTCGAAAAAAATGGAATAGACATCCAAAATGAAAAGAGAGGCAAGGACAAGCAGTGAAGAGGGTGAAATAGAGTGCAGCTTATTTGAATGGCTCTCAGATTCAGTCTTTGACTCTCATCCCCCTTGTTCCGCTTTGACTATGCCTGAGATTACTAATGTATCGATCTGGGACGGGGAGTGACTGAAGAGAGTACGGAGTCATTTAAAGTTTAGTCTGACTTAGTGTCACTCTCAAAAGACAAGTTAGACATGATAGCCTCAAGTTAGCAGTTCTGTCCTAACTCCTTGTGTCTCTTAAGAACTCCCTGATTTTTCCTCTTTTGTTTTACTTTCTTCTTTCCTGTCCATGTTTCAGCCACGCACACACACGTCATATCATTGCTATTTTTGATCCAGAGATCGGAGATTTAACGATATGAGACAACACCTTTGGGCATCGTATTTTGGCCTTAAAATGTCTGTTACGAGTCTCGTGTGTGTTTATTTGTCTTCAATCTGCAGCCTCTCTGCATTTCCTCACTTCATCTTTGTCATATGTTGTTCTGCTTTCACAAACTGTCTAGTTCTGGTCAAACTGATACATTAAAAGGACCATTGATATATGCTAATTAGTGAATCAGGACCATCAACTTATGCTAGTTAGCTTGTCCTCATGGGATTGTGATTTACAGATGACACCTGTATCATAATTTACAAGTATCTCCATAGAACTATGTGTGTTGGTGTTGTAGTACTTTATGATTTTATGTTAGAGTCTGTGTGAAGCTGAAACAATTAGTCAATTAATTTACCAATCCATCAACAGAAAATGAACTATCGTGATACTTGGTTAATTGTCTAAGCAAAATTGTCAAATTTGAACTGCTGCAAAGAGGTCAAACTTTTCACTGTTTTCTTACATTTTGTAGATCAAATGCTTGATTAAGAAAACTGGTCAGATTTATCAATGATGAAAATCCCTGTTCTTTGCCGCTTTGATTTAGTGTAACAGTGTTATATTGTGATAATATGTTCTTCTTTTTGGCAACATAAATAATAATCTTTAAAACCAGGATCTCTGGCATTTTGCTGGGAAATT
Organism: Scomber scombrus; assembly: GCF_963691925.1. Classification (NCBI taxonomy): domain Eukaryota; kingdom Metazoa; phylum Chordata; class Actinopteri; order Scombriformes; family Scombridae; genus Scomber; species Scomber scombrus. Next base: position 9,173,368 of record NC_084985.1, read on the forward strand.
CTCTGCTTAGAAAACCAAACATAATCTCCAATCTGTAGAAAAATGTCATTGTTGCTTAATTATTCATATCAAATTGGGGTGTAATCCTGTTAAATGCAACCAGTTACAACTCAGCCCATGGCGCTTTAAGCTACGCATCTTACACGCCGTCAAACTAAAGCTCAAAAACTTTTATGTGGCATATGAAATTGTGATAAATAAAGACAAACACTTCTGAATGATTTTGAAGATCTTCTTCAATGGGCACAAAGTAGAAGAAATGGTCTCTGAAACGTCCCTAAAAAATAAATACATTCTTACTTACTTAGGCCAGCTTTAGATCAACTTAAATGCTCATATCATTGTTGAAATCATAGGACAATACCTTAATTTCAACACCTTTTGTTTTTTTTCAGCATTTGCAGGAGATTTCATACACAATGTGTTTAATCACGTTACAGTCATTGTATTACATGTAATCCTCAACATGTGAGTCATACAATCCAGAGCTGTGCAGCACTGCCTGCCCGCCTGCCTGGGGACAACAACACTCACACTGTTTGTAGGAGCATTAGGAGAACATCACAGGGACAATGGAAACCATGACAGGGAAACATCATTGTGTGTTTTGATGTTATCATGGTGAACAATGAAGCATTTCCTCCCCTAAGGCTCTGTGGTGAGATACTTTGAGAAACTGCAGGACTAATGCTGAGAACGTCCCTGGAGGATGTGGAAAATGAGGAACATGTCAGTCTGTTCATGGAGACGTTTTGTCAGTCACACACACGCACGCACGCACGCACGCACGCACACACGCACACACGCACACACGCACACACGCACACACGCACACACGCACACACGCACACACGCACACACGCACACACGCACACACACACACACACACACACACACACACACACACACACACACACACACACACACACACACTGGGAACCTTGAATGAAATAATTCCCGGAGAAATCTTCACATGAATACACACACGCACACACACAGACACACACACACACACACATACACAAAACATACTCATATACCAAACTCATGAGAACAACATGCTATGGAAAAACAACGTCACTGTACACTGAGTTCAAAATATCTGAGAACAGCAGAGGAATTAAGAATAGAAATAAGACAAAATCAAACATTTAAATTCACCCAATGAAGTGAGACACATGCTGACATTCAAACAGGCTTTGTTGATTGTTAATTTGAACAATCTGTGTTATGTTTATCCTCCAAACATCCAAAATGTTATATAACTTATGCCGCAATCAGGCTACAAAACAGTTGTCTTTTGAGATTAAACTGGCAAAATCTCACAATTAAATTATAAAAACTCATTTTCTTAAGGAATCTGCCAATTCAAAAGGGATAACCTCATATAAACTTGTTACAAGAATGTCTGGATGTTGAAACATGAAAGAGAAAAGGCAGATCTCTGCACCAAAATCGAGGGAAATGACACAGGATTCTTCAAAATACCTAAAATAAAGTGTTATACATCAGAAACTACAGGGCTGACACTTTTTATTAGAAATTCACACTTTTGTTCGAACATGGGGAAAAACAAAAAATTTGAACTGTAATGACCTGTTTGAATTAAACATTTAGAGTATATAAATGCAACAGACCGTTTGAAGTAGTTTGTCTTGAGGGCATCATTAAAACATCAACTTGACCTACTGAATGCTCTTTGACAGTGTCGGTGAACTAAGCTCGAAAATTACTAGAAATACCTCCTTGGAAGGAATTTAAATTTTTTTTAAAAAGGTATTAAATGTGTTTTCCTTGTATGTGTTCACATGTTTGGCCAGTAAAACTGACATGAAGTTGCAGTCATGACAGTAAACGTTGCTCCAGATATAGATGTTGCTGCAAAGAAGCTACAAATTCTAAAACGTGGATGCTTCAAACACATCTTCAACCCAGCAGCCCAGAAGATCTTTACAATTACCACAGTTACAAGGTGGCACTGGGCACCCAAGATTAATGTCACCAATTCAGTATCTGACCAAATGTGAAATATGGTCACAGTCTCCCCTTCTGCTCCTGAGTTATGGCGTTGAATAATGGCCAGAAAAGTGTTTTTAAAGAACCTTTAATGTACAGTGTAGTTGACCTTTTGGATATAAAAAGTCATATAAAAAAATCATTTATCTTAGTCGACATTTGTGTGAAACTTTGTCAAAATTAGCAAATGAATACTTTTATGTTATGGCCAAAAACATGTTTGTGGAGTTACATTGACCTTGACCTTTGACCACAAAATCCAGTTCAGTTTAAAAAAAAACAAAAAAAAACGTTCATCCTTAAGTCCAGGATGTTTGAAATGCAATTTAAGGCATTCCTGAGATATCGCGTTCACGAGATTTGGATATACATGAGGTCACAATGACCTTGACCTTTGACCATCAAAATCTAATCAGTTCTTCTTTGAGTCCAATTGGATGTTTGTGCCAGATATAATGAAATTCCCTCATGGCGATCCTGAGATACCGCGTTCACAAGAATGGGACAGATGTACATACAGACGGACGACTGGAAAACATAATGCCTTGGGCCACAGCTGTCAGCCAGCAAAGCCGTGCTGATTGGATAATCATGACACCAAAGCATCTAAAGCAGTGTGTGGAAGTATTTATTGGGCTACACCATAGAGAGAAAAACTACCAATAAAGATAAGGCTGTTCGCCAACTTTGTGAAGACCAGCTGCTCCACTCTACCTCAAAAACAACAACAAATCTGAGGATTCATCAATTAGCTGGATACACAAGCGAGGCAGTGGAGGTTTCAAATGAGCGGAGCAACATCAACTCTGCAACCTCATATAAAACAGTGCTATCTCATGACACATGGTGCAGTTGTATGACACCACACTGGAAAATATAGAGACTATACTGAGATATAAAAATCTCTCTGACGACTGACGGATATCACTGACCATTTATAGTTAGGACAGAAAATTGTATTTCCGACATGACCTGCATGTTGAAGCAAATGTAATACTGCAGAATTAGGAATGTCAACAAGCCTCTCAACGCCTGTCATACACACTGTCAAATTAGGTCATATTAGGGTTTTTTTGTTTCAATCTTTTATGATGTATTAGCTGAGGAATCATTTGTCTTCTTCTATGATACTAAACATGCAATAAAATGAATTCCCAACCCTCCACATCTGTAGGATCGCTTAATTTTATCCGCATGTAGAAACAAGTTTTCAGTATTCTTTCGTCCTTTTAACTGCAGATACTGTGAACACACCCGCTTTCTCTCGTTCCTCTTCCTCCCTGTGTGTCTCTTGCTGGCAGGAGATAAAGTGGAAGTGACACTTGTGTGGGTAAGATGATATTTATGTAGCACACGGAGGTCATTTATTAAAAGAAAAATGGCTTATTACTGGCCACGCATGATGACTTGATTTATTCTCTCCTCAGGTTTTTTTTTTTTTTCACAGTGATCCTCTCCATGTAAAAAAAACTGGGATCCTCTCTTTTTTCCCCTCCTCCCCCCTTACCAGATCTATACATTTTCTCCCTCTCTCACCTACCTCACACTCTCCTCCTTCATCTTTCCTCTCCAGCTCAGGGCTGATTAACTCAGAGGACAAATTACAGCCTTGTATCTATTAGTGCCGTCCAGGTGCTCTGGCCTATTGAGCGATCAGAACTAAAAAGGTCTGCAAAATACACCCCACTGCCAGGCCCCTTAGATTTAGATGAAGTCTCTTTATGCATCAGAGGACAAAGGAACATGACGGTTTGGAGATTACATCATTTTGGTTTCGCACCAGCTATCTGCTCTGCAGTCAGGTTGGGTTGCAGATTTACGATCTATTCACATTATTCTAACTGGCTGCTCTCTCTGTCCTTCTAAAATAAATGATTGTACACAGGGAGGTGATTTCATTTGTACCATGCTGAGTCCCCAGTCAAATTAAACTGAGTGTTTACTAAGGATACATGCAAAATGGCCACTACATAAAAGTTGGTGTCAAATGAATGTAAAAGAGAACAGTGTGAACTCGACGCACACTCAGCTGGGGATTTGTTGGGATGGAACACGTAATTATTTTTTGTACCTCTTTTTGATAAAGAATATCAAATAAGATGTGATTGTCTGATGTGCTTATTTTTTCAATCCCACTAGGGGTGTTTGACTTGAATAAAATCAGGCATCTATCATACAATTTCATATCATATCATATCATATATGATATTAACGCTGAGCAATATTAACAAAATCAAATATCACAATTACAGCACGGCCAATATATCGGTCAACCAGCATTATCCACCAATATTGGCCTATCACAGATATATTGGTACCTGTGTTTGCTGTTCAATATGTGCCGAAAAAATGTTTTAAAGATATATAGTGTGCATTTTATGATTGTATCCTTTTTCCTAATTCAAGTTTAATATATTAAATTCCCAGTGAAGTTTAATGTTTCAGTGCACTGATGTCATTTTATAAAAATTAAGTTTATTCATAAACTAAAGTATCATGCCTCCATTATACATCTTGTATTTATATATATATTCTGTATATATAACATTATTGGCCGATATATTGACTATTATCAGAATTTTTTTATTTCCTAATGTCGGTATCGGCATCGGCCCCAAATATCTATCTATTATCAGTCGGGCTCTAATAGTCTGGTAAGTTCAGAAAATTACATCATTGTACTATAATGTAGCCTTTAAAACCAGGAAAACAACACATTTGCCATATCATATATGGCGATATCCAAAATCTAGAACGATATCTTGTCTCATATCACAATTGCGATATAATAACTGGTACTGTAGTAATATAGTGACATTGATATACAGCATTCCATGACATTTTCTGAACTAAGGTGAAATAGAGAAATGTCTCTTTTGACACTGACCTGAGTGGATGTATACATTGTTTTAATAGTTTTCTCATGAGCTCAAGGCAGAACTATCAGTGCTCATCATTACATTATATCAGACACCAAGATATTCATCACAATTTCTGCAGGAAGCCTCAGAAATTATCTCACTTGGCATCACTGGATAATACAAGTTGATCCTGAATGGAGACCTTAATATTCATATTAATAAAAAGGAGTGACTTGAAAGCTATGGAGATTGTGAATTTACTGGACAGCCTTGAACTCAGCCAACATGTAATTTAAGACACTCTTTGTAATAACAACAGTGTTAAACATTGATAATATTTCAGTATTCAGATGACATATTTCTGACCATCACTGTGTGTTTTTTGATGCCTTAACGATCTTCACAAAGACTAAAAGGGAATTTCTGGTTCAAGAGAGATTCCTAGATGGTGAAGCCTTATACTTTGAGATCATTTGAGTCATACAGTGATGACTGCTTTTTAAATGCCATGGTTCGAAATTTTCAACAATATCTTGTCATCTGCTTTAAATACTGCTGCTCCGCTAAAGGTTAAAAGAGGCTGACTGACAGAATCTCCCCGTGGTTAAATAATAACAGTGATAATGAGACTACGAGAATCTGTCGGGCAGCTGAGAGAAAAATGGAGGAAAACAAAGTTGCCAGTTCACTGTAACACTGTAACATGTACAAAAAAGCCAAGACTGCCTATAACAAAGCAATACATCTGGCAAGAAACGATTACTTCTCCAAGATTATTACAGAGAATGCATGGAAACTAGTGCTGGTTATCGGTACTTGATTATATACCTTTAAGGTATCGACCGAAATAATGCAATACCAAGTAGTATTTAAACGTCTCCCATCAAAAGATATCTGCAATTGATCCTTTTTGCACCCAGATCTAGAAAATATGACTATTTTTATGGACTTGCTCACAGAAGACACAAGCATTCTCCGATTTAATGTGACATATGATTGGTCCACTTCCACAGCAGCTACAACCAGTCTGTTGGGGTGAAGTTGTGTTGAGTTTGAGTTAGTGCGCTTAGCAGTTCAGCAGCCAATATATCACCTAGATGCTCTAAATTGTGGCTACACTACACGCCTGTTACGTTGGCTAAAAGCAAGCGCACAAAATGTGTAAAGGGTATTGAATGAAGTACTCAATTGGGATCTGTACCACTTTAAGGGTACTTAGATTGGTACTGGTATCATAATTTTTTAAACACTACCCAGCCATAATGGATTATTCTCCACGATTGACCAGCAACTAATCTTTTTTCGTACAGCTAAAGGACACTTGTGCAGGCCTGTTATACATTATTTTCAGCGAGTCCTTGTTTCCCTGAATCTCTATAACGGAGCTGGTGAGTGCAAAGTCAGCGTGATCAACGCATCCACAACGACCACATTTAGAATAAATTATCCTTTCGTAATACAGACCTATTTTAGTCACAGTATAAAAACAAACCTTTTACAGCATCACATTAACTTCTGATTAGTTGCTTTCAGTGTGTACGACTGTTTTAAAGGCTTCATACAGTGTTTTAAAGCTGAGGCCGGAAACCTGACCTGAAACAAAAACCATCTCTGCTTGCATTCATCTGAAATAGTAACTTAACACCCCCTGAACATCATGTCTTCTCTGACTTCCAGTAGTTTACGTTCCACCTTGATGCAGCTACGTACAGTACAGGTGTAGTCAAGGACACCATGACATCAGTGATAGTTGTGGTTACAGGTGCAACAAAGTAGTGAAGCTGGCTGTGGTCGGAGGTGAAAACAGAGATGTAACTTTCAAGCAGAGAGGGCAGTAACAGACTGTTTTCTAGCCCGGTGTTTAATTTCTCTCAAAAGAGCAGAGGTGCTATTTCACACAGCAAATGCTAAATGTTTAACAAGTTTTGCTGTTGTCTGCTAATTAAACTGATCACGAGAGGAGATCCTGAGAGTTCCTAGAGGAAACACTGAATTGCCTAATCAGTCATTTAGAAAGCTAAAGCCAGTTCCAACCGTTTTTGGTGATGTAGGTGAGCCTTTGGTTTGCATTTGTGCCTTTAATAAACTTTCATATGCCTCTACAGATGGTTTCCTCTATTTTCCAAAATGGTGGTCAAGGACACCGCTGCATATTATTCATATCAAGAACATGACATTTACACAGGCACGTCTCGCTCTCTCTATTGCACACACACACGTGGCACGTATAAAATTGGATTAGATACAGAGAAAGGTTCATACGCCTGAATGTCATACGAGCTAATGAACCCATCACAGTCACACAACACAGAGCATATAAACTCCAATTAGATGAGAGATATTTTTATAACTGCAATCAAACAAAATCATACACCCTAAGCAAACGTCAATATGCCAAAACTCACATACATTCAGGTTCATATCTTCAATGAGTTTAAGTTCCTTAAAACACACACACACACACACACTCTCACGCACTCATACTCATGTATGTATCTACACAGCTGAGGCCGCTGGTCTTTCATTACTTATTAATGCTTTCAGACAACCTTCGTAACTGGAGAGCTATTTCGGGGGGCAGAATGATCTTCAAATCATCTGCCAGCGAGCCAATCTCTCCCTGTGCTCATCACTCTCCCGCCCGACTCTCATCACTTTTTCTCCCTCTGTTCATCACTCCTTTCCTGAGAGCAGGAGGTTGGCTACGGCCAGGGCATAACAGGTTGGAGGGTGTGTGTTTGTGTGTGTCTGTGTCTGTGTGTGTGAGAGAGAGAAAAGGAAAGAGAGAGAGAGAGAGAGAGAGAGAGAGAGAGAGAGAGAGAGAGAGAGAGAGAGAGAGAGAGAGAGAGAGAGAGAGAGAGAGAGAGAGAGAGAGAGAGAGAGAGAGAGAGAGAGAGAGAGAGAGAGAGAGAGAGAGAGAGAGAGAGACAGAGAGAGAGAGAGAGAGAGAGAGAGAGAGAAACTACGGTGCATCAGTGTGATTAGATAATGCCAGGTCATGCTTGCCTGACACTGTGCAGGCAACGGGCGCCCTCTATAGGTTACAGACCCAACTACACTTTGGTATAAGGGGTCAAAAAGGTGAAAGATGAAGTCATGCAAACCTAAAAATTCATGTCTGTATTCAATTCTGCCAAAAATGAATTCAGTAGAGACTACTGGGTTCATAATGGTATAAATTATTCAGTCCTTCCTTGCTACTGAGAATAAGTTATCATTTATTTTGGAGAAAATGAGGCCAAAAAGGCAATTGTAGTTTTTTTAAGCAGCTTCTTCTGTGGAGCAATAAAGTTTCCGGTGTTTTTACTGCTTTATTCCACTCGATATTCAGTCATTAGTTTCATAAAAGCACTAACAATTCTTACAGGAAATATTTTCAAGGTTTGATGCTGATTTTCCTGATGAGTGACAGCTGAAACAAAACAAAAAAGGGAACAGTCGTGGATGGGGAAGATTTGAATTGCATTCCCAAGGCAAAAGAAGCTGAGAGATGAGGTGCAGATGTGCAGCAGTGATAGACAATTACAGATATATGCAACTGGAAGCCGAGCGTGGAGAGAAGAATGAGCTAAAACAATGGATGCAACACAGAAAGAATAACGTTTGAATGTTGAATTAGCTTTTTTGTTTACCAGAGGAGAGATGACTAGGAAGGAAGGAAGACAAAGAGGGAAAGATAAAAGGAAATAAAGTAAGATAACATCAAGCAGAGGTAAAAAGATGAGAGTGTAAAGGAGGGTAAGTAAAAGAGAGGGGGAGGGGGACATGGAGCAGATATTGCTGCATAGCTCCAATGCTGAGGGAGGGGAGGGGGATCAGGGACAGGTAACCACCCAAGTAAAAGATGGGCAATTACTTGCCACTTTAGTTTGTACTTTTTTTAAACAGAAAACACAAATTTTATATTGTGATGTTTAGATGTTTATTTACTGGAAATGACACAAGATAGCCAAAAGTGATTTAACCTGAAATCTCTGGCTCCCTGGTGATCTCCCTCCAGCCAGCTGCCACCTCATTTAAGTTTCTGGTAGGTAAGTATGATAGAGATAACTCCTCATTTCAACTGAATGAATCAGCTGTTCCTCATCTACCCACTTTCAACACAAGTAAATAGAAAACAGGGCGTCAGAAAACAGATCAATCAAACTGATTTTGTTGCTGATGTTTGCGTCACATTCCGTTAGGACACAGTTAGAGAAGTAGAAGATCCAACACTAGTCTATTTCCACAGTATATGGTAAAGGAAAGAAAGAAATAGTGTGAATTGAGTTAAACCAGAACAAACAACCAGCTTTTAACAGTTGGGATCTTCTTGCACAGATGCACTCTTGTGATAAATGTTGCACACATCATAAATCTACCATTTCAGAAAACTCTACAGGTGAAAGAAAGGTGAACAGAAAGCTCAGGAGTGTCTCAGATTATCTCCTCGGGTACAACGTTCCACCTGCTTTTTGGGAACAGCCAGTCGTGTTTAATGCACCGCAGAGAGAAAATGGCTGAAGTCACTACCACTCTGTCTGAATTAGCCATGACGCTCATCAAATGAAGCGGCAACCACACTCTCCAAGTGAGAAAGAAATATCCATCGTCTTCATGATTGCTGCAATCCGGTGTCAAACTACAGGAGAGCTGCCAGCTACATGAGGATGAACCTGCCCGTGGTTTCTGAGATGAAAGTCAAGACTCTGATGGCACGGAAACAGATCTCCCAGACTTACTTCACTCACAGCTCCTTTTTGTCTCATGATTCAAAGAGCCGCCTTTCCAGAAAACAGCAGCGGAGACGGTCAGATTGAATGACAAGTGTAAAAGCCTTCTGTGTTTCTGTCAAGATTGAAATCCCAAAAAAATACTTGTTAACAAAATAAGCCTCTCTTTTGAAAAAAATATTATTCTGTTCTTCCTTTAAACAGATGTTTGAATTGAGTTGTATAGATGGATGAAGTCTCATAGGAAAAAGGAGGCCCACATATGCAGGCAACATTATTTTTATATATATTTAAACTGCAGTAAAGAATTTGTCTCTATAATAGACTGTTTGAAAGTAGTTTTGTTCTATCTACTGAGAAACATACAGGACATAATAATAAATTATGTTGCAAATAGTATCCGAAGGAGCCCATTTGAATTTTTCTCTCACTTGTGTTGATTTATGTTTACTGGATTTTTTTTGTTTTGTTCTTGCAGCCGGTGTAAAAAAGGAACATAGCAGAGTTAAAATGAAACTGTTTATGCTCTACTGAGTCCTATCACATCATTGAAAGCTTAAAATATATCAGTCTCAGTAGGAGAGCTACACATCTGTAATTTGTAGCAAGAAAAAGGCAGCAGCAGAGTGTCGGTCTTGTTTGACCTGCAGTTCAAGCACACAAACACTCAACAAACTCTCATTTATCATAACTTTAGTCTTAAGTATGATACAAGTAAATTAACATGTAGAGGTGATCTTGAAAACTGAATAGCCTCTAATAATCAACCGTACACTAAATCCCTCTTTGGAACACACTGTCCAATCGTAGCTTCACACCCACAGGCACAGCAGGCCTGTCTACTTGTCTACATGCCAGAGTGGAGCACTGGGCTGAAGTAAAATAAGTTCTCAGAATTTAAAACATTTGGAGGGGGGTGTTTTGGTTGTGTGTGTGTGTGTGTGTGTGTGTGTGTGTGTGTGTGTGTGTGTGTGTGTGTGTGTGTGTGTGTGTGTGTGTGTGTGTGTGTGTGTGTGTGTGTGTGTGTGTGTGTGTGTGTGTGTGTGTGTGTGTGTGTGTGTTTTGAAATCCAAAAAACTCAAGTGTAAGGAGTAGATTAAACAGTGTGCTAGTCTGTTCCAACTGCAATCATTAGCGTGTCCAGCGAATTAGGTCATTACATACTAGAGTCCTTAATGTCCAGAGTCTTACTTCCAGCACCAAAGAGCACATATTTAACTAACTACACCAGTTTGTGGGATTACAGGTTTAAAAAAAAAAAAGTTAAGCATGGGATTAGTATTGCCTGGGGATCTCTAGTTAATAATTGCTGAGCTCACTTATGATTTTAATCAATAGAATTTGCCATGTCCGTAATTAGTAAAGTAAAAATTCCCCTGCAAACTACATACCATATTTCACCATAAATTTACAAGGTTTTTTGTTTTCTCCACGCCTTATTTCAGCCTCTTTCCCTGTCAAGAAGTGTGGAGGCAGCAGTGGAAATTTTAAATGAAAGTTTTGGCAGCAATTTGGGTGTAAATTCAGGAGGCTCACCTCACTACACAGCACAGAGACCCATTTGCAGAGGGAGCCAACTCAAATCCATCAAAAGAGCAAAATCTCAAAAGATGATGAGATGACAGATGGCATGCATGGCAGCATAGAGTTAGAAACAATATTATGTTAGGAAGAGCCTTGACATTTTCAATCATATCCGGTGGGATAATGTTGGTAAATTCAAGTAAAAATATAGACTTCACTTATCCCACCACTCGAAACCCAGAGATGGGGCTCATTTCTTAATTCATATGAGGTCCCCAGGTAAAACTAGTCCTGTGCGTATAGGGCTCAAGACAAACACAAAAAGCCTTTTCTCTTTATTACAATACAAACTGTATGTAATCTAGACAGCCAAATGTAAGAATGAAATAAATCAGTCAAACAAACTGGGGTCTGAAGACGGCGTTTTCAGTCTGATGAATCATTTTAACAGACGCTTACTTCAGAGCTATAAACTATAAGCTATAAACTTACTGATTAATGAGCAGTAAACTTACTGTTAGTTTAAAATAGCTTTGGTATTGAAGTTTCGACTCCGGTGAACCAGATGGAAATCATCACCTGCCACCTCCTCACAGTGCCACTCATGAGCAGTCACAATCAATTTACAACCAGGCCCTCAACACTTTCTGCTGGCTGTCAGTGTGATACAAGAGGTATGAGAGCACACTGGCAACCTGTCGCTTCTCTCTATCTTCATCCTCCTCTTCCTCTTGACTTATTCCCCGCATCAAACCGGATTCATAGGAAATTGCTCATTCTATGGTTACCTATTGAAGCCTGTGATTAGCAAGCTATTAGACCTCCAGTCAGACAGAAAGAGCAAGACAAGGGCAAAGAAACAGAGACAAAAATACTACAGAGATGTCTACTGCATGGCTCTTTTTTAGTCTGTTTCTATAGAGTGACTAACTAGCTGCATGAGGGCGAGACATCTGAGATGTAGCTTTGCTCGCTACAAGACGACTTCACAGCCAGATCTAAAGGGGCACTGCAGGGCGACAATAAAACAGAGCAAGAGAGAGACAAAGAGAAAGAGAGAAAGAGAGAGAGAGAGAGAGAGAGAGAGAGAGAGAGAGCTGTGCTGGGGGGAAAAAAAGAAAGCCAACAAAATGAAAAACAACAGCGAGGTCCTCAAAAGACAGGGACAAAAGAGCTTTCCCCCTGCTGCCTGTTCCTCGGACATGACTAATAAATCTCCTTCACGCCATCAATCACCAGGCATCAAGTGCGAGACTCATGCCATCGATCCAGATGCCTTCACACCTGAGGAGAAACAGAGTAGATACAGAGGCCGGCTTCTGTCATGTATGCAGGAGAGCACACACACACAGGGGGGAAAACCCACGGGATCACATACAGACATAGACACACATAACTGTAGGAAGCAGTACAAAGAAGTACATGTCTGTGATCACTCATCTGAGTGTCAGAAGTCAGAATGTATTTCATGTTACTTTCACCTGCACAAAATGTGAGAGATTTTAATCCTCAATTATATATACTGTAGACAACTTCAAGTGAAATTCCAATATTATATATATATATATATATATATATATATATATATATATGAGAATATATATATATATATATATATATATATTCTCATATTTTTCTATTTATATTTGAACTATTGGTCAACATAACATTTTATTCACCACTTCATTCAGACAGTGTTATAAGGAAAACACTGTCACATCTCCAAAATAAAAAAACTTCACTTCATCAAAAATCATTTCTAACATTTGTCTTGAGAACTGGGAGAAATGGCCATATAATAAACTTTTTTTTTTTTTCACCTACAACTCACTTCATCCTTCTCAGTGTAGCAGTTAATGAAACCTGTATGGTGTTCACTGTGTTTTTTTGCAATTTGGAAACTTGCAGAAATTAACTAGCGATTGCAACTAACGATTAATCTGTCTACCGTCGCTTGTTCTCTCAATTGGACGAAAGAGGACTAACAGAACCAAGAAAATATCCACATTTAGGAAGCTGGTACAAGAAAATGTTTAGCATTTTTGTCTTGAAAAAAAACTTTAAATGATTAACTGGTTATCAAAAGTTGCAGCTCTACTCAAGTGTACTATTACTTCTGATGCATGCATAGAAAACTAACTCAACCGTTAGCCACAGTTTCACCTTAACCTAAATGAATTGCATATGTTCATGAATACAGCCATCAGCTGCCAGGTTGACCAGGAAGATGCAACTTGCTGCAACAGATAAAAAGAGATTTTTAGGAGACTGTGTTTACTTGTCGTCAAACTATGAATATGAATTAAAAATTATTATCATGACCATAAGTTAGACAAAGAATGACAAACATCAGTGCAGTTTTGCTAGACATCAAGAAACTGTGATTTTAATGTTATATCTGTTGTTGGAGCCATCAGGAATATTTCATTGAGTATTAAATGATTAAGAAACATTAACTGACACTGCTGGTACAAAAAAATAATAATGTTGTATATAGCATGTCTCTCACAGCTCATAGATGCTCATATACAAACATGAATCACACACCCTGTCACACACACACACACATACACACACAACAGAGTGACAAGAATAAACAAGAAAAATATATCACAGACAAAGAAAAATGTTTCTCCCCTTAGAGGCTGCTTGTTGTTAGATATGATCAAAATCCCATTCCTCTGGACTATACATCCTCACTTCAAAACTCAACCCGCCAAAAAAAAGAAGAGTATACTTTTTGAACTCTGGCCTCTTGTTTCTCTCAGGAAACCAACCAGAACATTGTCTATAAAATGAAGTTTCTCTTTAGTGCCATTTTTTCCCCTGCAGCAGAGGGGCGAGCAGAAGGAGACGACAGCGCAGCACTTTGTTGGCCTCGATGGATGTCGCCTTCAAACGCCTTATACCCAATTGAGGCACAAGTGTAGAGAAACATGAGAGACTTTTTTTTATTTTTAACACAGCCTTCCTTAATCTAATTACCTCAGCAATTAGACTGCGCTGACATGAAAATGAACTCACAGAGGGCAGTCTGGGAGTTGTGACATGCTCTGTTTGCCTTGGCTGGCCCAAAGACGAACAAAAAAAAACGCTTCTGAGAGTTGGCATAAAATTACATCAGTTTTTTTCGCCTGTGGCAAGTGTGTGGCTCGTGCTTGTGTCCCCGCCAGTGTGTGTGTTTAAAAAAGATAATGGACATACATACATCTTTGTGTCTGTACATGTAAGTCTACTTTGTGGATTTTGAGTCAACAGATATTCCCCAGTATGAGCTGAAATGCATCTTTTCTTCCATTGTCAGCGATAGTTTGGGATCACAGCTAGTCACAATCCCCATAAGCAGGCGCACACGAGGATCATGTGTTTTTAAAACAAGGCTCTCAGGAAGGCGTCCGCAGAATTCACAGCGCTGGGAGTCACGTGTTTGGCCCGCAGCCTGAGCTTGTTGGCAAAAGGTAAAGTCACACACAGACGGAGAGATGAGAAGCAGCACACGGCTTGGTTTAAGTGCAGACGGGCACAGGAGGGAAAAAAAAACAACAAACAAGGCTGAGGTTTGAGGAATGAGCAGAGGGAAAAACTAAAGAGATAGGACCAAGTGAACACATGGAAGCTGAGCTGGTTGACATGTGTCCACGAGGAAGACCAGAAATGGTACTTTTCATATTTTGTCATTCATAATCAGGTGGGGAGGGGGGGTACTTTTGGACCCACATTTCAGACTAAAGACCAGTTAACTGGAGACGGCTTGTCCAATTGGAGAAAAAAGCCATGTTAGGAGTTGAGAAGAAGCTGATTTTTGGGTCAGCGGTTAAGATTAGGATAAGGTTACGATTAGGGTAAGACTCCAGGAAATGTCTGTCTATGTAATGTCCCCAAAAGTGACTTAGGACAACGTGTGTGTACAGTTTGACTTAAGCCACTTTTAGGGACACAAACTATCATGTGTGTTTGTGCATCAGCTCATCTTTTTACTGCAGTCTCCCAGTATACACTACAAAGTCAAACCAAGACTGATTTATTATGTATTTCCCCTGACAGGACCATTATAGCTGCTGATTAGCATACATTGGTGGGTGGAGGGCTGGAACACACACACATATATACACACACAAACACACACGTACAAAAAGCATATACGACAGAGCACGACTGATTTTCTGTTGGGTTGATAACATCAGCTTGCCAGTATGGTGTACTTCTTGTCGCAATGTGATTGGTAAAAATCAGGTGGCATCACAGATCCAGCATCGACTGAGCTACAACAGCTGCAATAATCATGTACAACAGATGTAAGGCACACACAGCTTACACACACACACAACTTAAGAAATATGTACGCACATACACAAAAAGCAAAGGCATCATTATTGTCAATATTGCATCTGCACCGGTACTTGCTTGTACATCTGTTGTTCTTGGCGAGGAAAGTGGTCCTTATTCCCCCGACACTCATCACACTCACAAATACACAGGCTCACATATTCAACATGCTGACCTGCCACCACTAAACACACACAGAGAAGCCAGTTTTCTGTCGCCTGTGGTTGTTTTCATGCTGTCAGTCAGAACAGAGGAACCTCAAGACACCTTTGTGATTACCTAAAATTATACCCACCACTAATGTGATATTAATTATATGCTTAAATTAACTATAATTTCCATCAGCTCTACAAAAGGCTAAAATCCTTCATGTTCCCACTGGATCAGAAACTGTTTCTCTTTTTAGTGAACCAGATCAATTGGTTCCACTCAGCAATAAGTTTGCCAAATTGAGCGATGTTTTCACCTATGACTGGTATGTTTGCACATCTGTCACTTAAATGATCCAATGTCATTATATGTCATATATATATAGTTGGCGACTCATCTCTTCTCTTCCTTATGTTCAAGTTATGTAATGTTCTTAAGTTCAAATGCAGGCTCTGTAGAGACCTTTAGAGGGGCTCAAAAATGTTTTAAAGGGGCAGGAACAACATAATTTATGGCATAACCTGTTGAATTATAGCCACCCATATTCAAACAGAGTGTAACGAACCACAACAAACAAACCAAGTCATACTAAATTATTGTCCCCCACCTAATTAAATCAGAGGGGGGGACAGTTTTATATGCCAATATAGCAATTTGCTTTCTAACAAAAAACCCTGATTGGTGGAAAGGTTGCTTCTTTCAAGCCATTTAACTTATGAATATTGTTTCTAAACAAAGAAGCATTCATTTTAGCCCTGTAGTGGTATAATGTGTCATTTTGCCAACAAAGTTACCCTCTAATTTATAGTTTTGTTCTATTGTGACAACAGATTTATTCTCTCATCAAAAACAGCCAACATATCACATGATTTATTTGATGATGTGTTATAAAGTGCCACAAAGCTGATAATCTGCTACAGGCACAGATCAGTGTTGAGTATGAGAAACATTCAACAGTAGAAACAAATCACAGATCTAAAAATGTAGGTTTGCAGCAAAAAAGTTCTCTTATTTCAATGCACAACATAAAAAGAGCCTACAAATGTAAAAAAAAAAAATATAAAATATAAAAGCATTAATTCTGGTAACTTTAAGCTTATTACTCAATATACAGCTCAGCTTGAAATCAAACAAGAATGAAGAAATTGTCACAAGAAAGCAGAGACACCACCTGCACACTGATTCACTAATCACACAACATCATCAGGTGACTGAACAACCACTCAATTAAAACCTGGATCAATCTAACATCAATCAGATTCTTTAACTGTGAGTCCAGTCAGCTCACTATAACTCTTCAACAGATTAAGTGTCCAAGCAAATTAACAACAGCACATTATAAAGCCACAGAGAGACATTTAATCATCAGAGAAGAAATTAGCAACCACAGAGACAGAAAGACGGAGAGAAAAGGTTTATCTGACTCACGTTATCTGACGTCTTCTTCTTTCTTTAATGGAGATGAAGGGTCCTGGTAGTTTCACTTACATTATGTTGTTAATCACTTTAAGGCAGCACATGTTTGGCTGCTGCATGCCACCATGAGTCCAACCCTGATACCTGAAGCAGCATTAAGGCCCTGAGGCTGCACCTGTGGAGCGGGTCTCTCCATCCGCTCCCCCGCTCTTTCAAAATGGCTTGGCAATTTCAATTATATCCTCAGGGGGCGTTTACAGTGGAGCTCACTCTCAGCCGGACTGAGCGTGATATAAGTATAATATGACATTCTCCCTCAAATCAAACATCCCAAGATATGAGTGGAAAGTTTGTCCTTGCAGCTGCATTTATAACCTTTTTTGACTCAAAAGTAGCTTAACCATGTCATGTGATAGGCTACTTCAGTAGGCCCACACTTAAACAACAAATACTGGTACCACTACAGAAAATGGCGGATGTACATTTAATATCCAGGAATTCACATTATAGACCCTACCACTGACTATCCCTGTAATAAACTGCCCACAATTTCACACACTGACTATACGTGGTCCAGCCATATATTAGGTATTGACCTAGTCTTGTTCTTTATCTAGATATGCCTAAAAGGGTCCATGTTACCTCCATGTGCTACCCAAAAATATGACTAGAATAGAATAGTCTTTATTGTCATTGTACATGTACATTCACCATACATGTCTTTATACATAGACACTAAATGAATAGCAAAATAACCCCATGCATGCCCTCTGTCCACCCTGCTGGTCCCATTCCTTTCTGTTTTTGGAGTGTTTTTGGGCCTTCAAAACCTTCACAATTGACATTGACAGCAGAGTTCAAAAGTGCATACAAAATCCTACCCTGATATTAAAATGTGGAAGTATTGTCCTTGACACTTTGGCCAGGCACAGAGGTTGACTGGACATTTGATGAAATGTAATTTCATGGTGGAATGATTGACTTAACTAATATTACAATATGCAGTTACTAGACCTGACATCTCTATCTCTTGAAACGTTTAATAGTGTATTTCCTTAGAATAAAATGGATCACATAGAACCAGAAAAAAGGCATCCTTGAGTCAAGTTTTTTTGTGAAACTAAGTGAATTAAATAAAATCTTCCAAAAGCTGAATTATCTCTGTCACGCTGGCAGATAACCAGGCTTTCGCTCTTATATTGTAAATATTGTGGCACTTGAATTATTACTGACCTGACATATATAGCAATAAAAGGATGTTAAACTTGGATTCTCTGTTGGTCTCCGCTATCAAACATGAGCAGACACAACAAACAACAAAAGATGAGAGATCAAAACTTATATCCCAACAATAAATCAATGCGAAAACTCCCTCATCTGGCATATCTGAGGAGCAAACGTCCTCTGAAAACAGCACTGTTGGCCTTCATAGTGCACTGGGATTTGCCAAAAACATGTTGCAGCAGCACAGCCCTGCACGCAGTGGCTGTTTCATATTCAATGAGTCTGTTGTCAGCGATGTATGACACAGCTACATGAGAAATAGCGGCGCAGCAGAGAGAGTTTTCTGAAATGTATGCCTTCCCCCCTCATTCACTGCTTTCTCCATCTCCTAATTAAATCAATTTCACCCTCCTTCTCTCTACCTCATGTCTTTCTCCTTCTCTTTCCTTCTCATTCTTTCCATTGCTCTCTCTCTCTCTCTCTCTCTTTCTCTCTCTCTCTCTCTCTCTCTCTCTCTATCTCTATCTCTCTCTCTCTCTCTCTATCTCTCTCTCTCTCTCTCTCTCTCTCTCTCTCTCTCTCTGTCGTTCTCTTCTACTCTCAATCTCTCTCGCCCGCTCTCTGCCCTATGTGACTCCCCTGGCTGCAGTTGATTGATGATGAGAGAAATCTCCCAAGGACAGGCGCCTTGTTAAAGACAGGCCAGTGTGTTCTGTGGGTGGGAGCAAACGGAGATGGAGGGGGTGAGTTAGGGGGATTACAAAGAAAGGAGCTCCCTGATATCCCCCTGCTGCCCTTATCTTTACCCTATCCTATCCAAATTTGTTCTCTCCCTTTCCTTACTTGTCTCCCTTCTACATCTCCTAAACTTCCTACCCTGTAATATTTTGTTTATCACTGTTTCTTCTGTGTTTCATTCACCCTGTTTTTTTCGTTTTCCACTCACCTGCCTCCCCAGCTTTACTACCAGGCCCTTTTTTTAGCATCTGCGTTGAGGGAGAACCTCGTCACCAGGGGGACCAAGGGATGGGGATGGGGATGATAGTTATCAGGTGTATAGGGAGGAGGGAGAGGGGGATAGAAAGAGGGAAAAAAGGGGGCTCTGCAGTCTCTGCTGAGGCCCCTCCAGGGGGGGCCAAGGCGTTTTGGACAGGGGGCCATCCCAGAGAGAGACAAGCTGCGCTCTGATTAATGACAGGGAAGCCATCGTATTCATCACTGCCCCACATCAGCCCTGAGAGAAACACTGTTTGTTGCCAGGACTGGTGGCTTTCCTGCTTCTCAATATGTTTTTTTTCCTCCAAGGTTTCAAAATAATGACTTATGAGGAAAGCAAACTCAAAATATATAGTGAGGTAAATAAATAAGAGGGAGAAAAAACTGATTATAGAAGAATATATTGTATTGGATTGGTATTAAAAAAGGTATGAAAAGGAGTAGACTAGGGAGGATGAAAAGAGAAAGGCAAAGGACCAATGAAAGTAGAGTTAAAACCACTAACTATTCATTTAATTATTCAAGCAAAAAATGCCATAATTCTCTAGTTAAAGCTTCTAAATTTTGAAGACTGGCAGCTTTTGTGTATCTCATGTGATGGCAAACTGAATATCTTTGAATTTTAAAAATGCTCATCAGACGAACCAAACATTTGATATAATCCCCTCAGGCAATTAGTCTATTAATTTAGGAAACAATCAGAAGATGAAACAATAATGGAAATAATCATTAGAGTAGTTGCAGTAGATGAAATGAATCAAGCATGAAAGGATTACAGTAGGAAGCATGAAACATGAAGAAAGGAAAGAGGAGGCAAAAACAAAAAGGCAATGTGACTCAATTTTCTGCTGAATTCCTAAATATATTCCTGGAATTGCGAAAAGATCTTTGTCCAAATAGATTTCTGAGATTTCCAAATATGGCGACTTCCAGGAAAGAACAACAACAAAAAAGACCAACCACTCAGTACTGTGTGGAAAGCACCTGAACAAATTGTGATAAATGGATGCCTTCTATGGTTAAATCGGAGAGCTTGTTGTGAAATCCATGTGCTGCTAGCAAATGTAAATTAATGTAAATCGCTTTGTTTTAATTTACACAAGGAACTTATTGAGTCTCAGAGTGCCTGATTAAACCTACAGCATGCAGTATACATGGTCATGCAAGGCAGATCATTACTTTGATGTCCTATTCTACACACACATAGCAAGGTTTCTTATGCTCAAGCGCTCATTACAGCAGTCCAAAGCTGATCAAAATTAAAATCCCTTTGATTTCAGGCAGAGACACTTTGTGACTCTCAAATCTGAGATGTTTCTAAACCTTCCAGTAATGAGAGCAAGAAGATTTTTATGAACTGGGGCCAAGATCATTTAGTCTTTTAATCTCAAAGTAACACACAACACAAAAAAACAGACTTAATTAAGATTTTAAAAGGCAGATTTCACTCAGTTAAACATACAACCTGGCCTTGAATCTGTTAACCAAGTTGTTTTTTTTCCCCCCACTGCAATCACACATATGTAGTCCCTCTTGTTCCTCTCTCCTCCTCCTCTCCTTCCTTTCCCCCTTGCTATTCTGTCCTCCTTTTCTGTACTTCCTCTCCTCCTCTCCTCTTTTTCTCCCCAGGCTCTCCACAGACTCATACAACATTTATGACTGTCTGGAACATGCGCTTGCAGCAGGAAACTGAAGGGCATATATTCTTATCCCAACACCAATACTAGGGCTGTCTAACAGCTTATTTGAGAATCCTGGGTATCTGAGAATCCTGGGTCTGCTTCTTTTTACACCAAACAGTATTACACCAATTCTCCAGTGACATTGCCCTGCTTAAAACTTTTGCTGGAGTCCGAGACAAATTTCCCCACAGGGGTATCAAGCCTAATCTAGTCGATTTTACCTGCCATGTGAATGTAAATCAGAAAGCCCCCTTGTCTGCTGTGTATCACAAATGCAGTGCAGTGTGCGGGATAGAGGGTGGAGAAAAAGTGCAGTATAGTGCGATAAGCTTGTAAAATGTGGAACCTCTGTGACGGCTACATCTGCACAGATAAAGACACTTTTTATTTGTTTCCTCTTCTTGTAAACTTGACTGTACTGTGTGAGGTTTTTTTTTCCAGCTTTACATTTACAAACTTTTCACCTGACATCTGTCCAAATTATAACCACAGCAGTCTACTAAGCAGCTTCACTGCCCAGCTCAAGGGTATGGCGGTGGTACTTGCTGAGTCATTTCATACTGAGATTTGTACCAACAGCCTTCCCGTCACAAGCCATTTCTTTGCCCCGACAATCTTTTTCTGCACCACTTGCATCTCTCTCTGTAGCAGCATGGTGCATTACTTTATGACAACATTTATATTATGTCCTCTACGTGAATGAGACTTCTTTATGGTTTATTTTTGGCTTCTTTGTAAAGGCAATCAATTATACTCTGCTTTAAGCTGAAAGAGTTGAGATTAAGTGCAATCAGAAGGAGTAGAGCTTTTGAAATTTAGTGGTTAAAGGGTGTAATTGTATATAATATAAAGTGCAGACGCTTGTAGATTTGAGGTGATATAAGGATTTGCATGAATGCCTGAGTGTAGTTAATAACCTTTTGAAGTTATAATCCTTAACATTTTAGTCCTGGATTATTTGGTGACACTAGTCATGACTGCAAATGCACTTTAATAATAAAACTCACAAGCTTCAGTTCAAAATGACACTCGCATTGATAACTGCAGACAGCAAACGTGACATGAGTGGCTACTGTATCAGAAATTCATGAAGAGAGGAGCAACACATGTACGTTTACGTTACAATGAAACAACCCAGAGGCCATCACAGAAACTGTAGGCCCAGAGAAATAATTGACTCACATTGTTTAGGGCTGCAACGCAAGCTTAAATTCATTATGGGTTCATCTTTCCATTATTTTCTCAATTAAGTGATTAATTGTTTCATGTATAGAATGTTAGAAAATAGTGAAAAATGCATGGTGACGTGTTTTGCTGTCAAAAATGAGTAACACGATTATTCAATTATCATAATGGTTGTAGATTAATTTTCTGTGGATCAACTAATCAATTAATCTTTGCAGCTCTTGCTGTTTCACCAAAGGACACATAAACAACACCCCCTTTGCCAAATACCTGCATGGCACCAGCTTTAATATCACATTCAGTACGTGCATGAATGGCTTCCTGCAAATCCCTTGTGTGTACTCTTCCCCACACGGGAAATGCTGACTCTGCTGGCAACGATGAAAACTACAGAGAGGCCATTACCAAATGCAAATACATTGAATGGCCATTGCTCAAAAACTGCCAGCCATGAGTACTAAAAAATGAGGTTTGATTGAATGAAAATCTCAACAAATAAAACCATTAAAGAATATGAGGATACTGCACCTCTAAGGAACCACAATAAGCAATAACGTGATAAAGAAAAATCACTTTATGAGCATCAGGTTGTGTGAGAGAATGAAAAGGTGCCGGTTCAGAGCTCAGTGCAGCGGTGTGGAAAGATTGAAGTAAGTAACTACAATGGGCAATTTTTAAAACGGCTTTTTTATTGGACTTCACACTCTTTTTATGTGGTGCAGAGCCATATAATAGACTGACCATTGAAGTCCTGAGCGAGCGCACTGGTGGTGCAGAAATGGAGTTTAAGGAGATTCTACTAGTTCATATTTCAGAGCTTCTTTGATTTCACGCCTTTATCCTGCCCATTACCTTCAATCATTTGTGTTAATAATGAAATAGGTGGTTTTTCTTTTGTTGCTAATCTATCTTATTTGCTATTCAGCCACTTAAGGCCATTTCACTAGAACTCATATTAGAATACTGGGCCCAATGGGTATTAATATTGGATGAAGTGGGAATATAATAATGTGAGTTCCCTCAAAGGAGGCAAACCACTCTCACTGCCTTTCTCCCAGGCTCTGCAGCAATATGTATGGAGGAATATTAATTACTGTCAAAGCATGATGGTTACTATTATGATTTCACATTATGCAGCATCCAGGGGCAATTGTTGGTGGGATGCTAAACAGGGATACGCCACTTAAGATGATGAGGAGAAAGGGAAGGGGCTAAAAAAAAAGAAGACCAGTGTTTTTGCTTTCTTGCATTTACTCTGATTCTCTTCCCTTTCTTCTTTTCTCTTGCTCCTTTGCTCTTTATTATGGCTATTTCATAGAAACAGATTTTTGCAGGTGCTCTCTCATGCTTTTTTGGGTTCTTTGGTAACTTTCCCTTTCCTCCTTCAACCTCTTCCTACCTCCCACTCTGTCTCTACTGCTCTCTCCCTCCCTCCCACAGGCACAGTGGATCAGAGGGTTTTAGGTGATAAATACCTTGGACCAAGGGCTCACCAGCCACCGATTCCTGCCACTTTACTGTGTCACATTGTGGCCGAGGCCTCATTAAAAAGGCATTAGCCTCCTCTTGGTCCCATGATGGAGGCCGTGTCTGGCGCAGTCCCTGCCGCAGGGATCTATTTAAAAGTGGCGGCAGGAATGGATAAGGAAGGGAGAGATAGGAGAGAGAGAGAGAGAGAGAGAGAGAGAGAGAGAGAGAGAGAGAGAGAGAGAGAGAGAGAGAGAGAGAGAGAGAGAGAGAGAGAGAGAGAGAGAGAGAGAGAGGGGGGAAGTGAGTTGGCCATGTAATGAAAGGAAAGATTTGGCTGGTGAGGGAGAGAGAGCTGCATCAATTCCATGTCTGGTGGAGGACAAACTGAGATCCGGGAGTCCAAGGCGGCAAAAGAGTAGGAAACGGAGATAACTAGCTAAAGCAAAGCCCACTTACTCGTCCCCAGTGAGTTCATGTGCTTTCAGAATTTAATTGATACCAGCCAATTAAAGCCACCCAGGTTTCACCTTGAGGGGGTCAGGAAAGGTGGAGTCAAGGGTTGGGAACAGGATGAAGCGGGTGCTGGGGGGACGAGGAGATGGAGAGGAGCGAGGTGAAGAGGGGAGGTGGAGAGTGTAGCGTGAAAACACAAGAGTAAGCGTTTGCTGCACATCATTAGTAAATAAGTAGTCTGGAGGGGAAGACAGAGAGGGGAAAGAAGTGGAGGAAGGAGGCATGAAGGAGAGGGGAGAAGGTTGGGGTTGACAGATAAGAGAAATGCTGTTTTGGGCTGTGAATAAAGGATGTAGGGAGGACTATACTGCAACAGCAACTTTCGAAGGGCTGTAAAATAGAAAAAATGCTTAATATCCAGGTTGAATCTAATATACTTCCTGAAGCTCACAAACAAAAACTCCCCTGTGAGAAATATAGTTTTTAACATCAATAATGATCTTCAACTTTGAGTAAAGTTGACCACTGTCATATATGATAAATAAAAATAGCAAATCATCACATTTGAAAAGCTGGAAGCAGAACATGTAGGGAATTTGTTTAAATGTAGGCATTTTAAAGCTTCCATATGTCTAAAACAAGTGACCCAATAGTTCTTATTAATGACTTCTAACTGATCTAGAAAGGCTTAGTAAATTATTTATAAGCCATTAATAAAGCCATTAGCTGAAATGTATGAACCCTGTGTAAAGGCTCCCTCATTAGCAAATGATGTCATGTTTTTTAACCATAACCATGACCTTTCCCTAGCTTTAAGAAGCAACTTTAGTCACATAAACTTTAACTATATGCCATAGTGGTGTAATATCACAAAACACTCATCTGAGTCTTTATGGAAGACCCTGACAAACAATCTACTTCATTGTCATTTCTGTACAAAGACAAATGACTGACTGGTAATGTATTTATAACAAAGAAGTGACAGGAATAGAGACAAGGGAAAGATAGAAATCGCATAACGGCTGGGTCTGATAAAGTCAAGAAAAACATGAAATGTCTTGACAGGCAGATAAGTACTGTACATATATACTGTATATATGTAACAGACCTCAGGTGGGCTTTCCAGAGAGATACGGGCAGAGACAAGCAGACAGATTCCAATGCATCTGCCCTCTGCCCTCCTTTTTTATTGATGGAAGGATGAAAAATAAACGAGCAGATAGCTGTCACCTCCGGCGACTGTGTGTCTGTCCATCCACACGTGTGTGTGTGTGTGTGTGTGTGTGTGTGTGTGTGTGTGTGTGTGTGTGTGTGTGTGTGTGTGTGTGTGTGTGTGTGTGTGTGTGTGTGTGTGTGTGTGTGTGTGTGTGTGTGTGTGTGTGTGTGTGTGTCTAGGTCTGTGTTTGTGTGTAGGCAGCTCAATGAAGAGGACGGGGTCAGGCTGGCAAGAGTTACTCAGGTGCAGAAAAATGTATTAGCTAATAAGGATTCCTGGTTAAAATAACTACAGACAGACAGTGGGGGTTTTCAGTGGAAAGTCAAGGTACAGGTGATGCGTTTGTCTGGTAGCCAGACAGACAGACGTCATACTGTAGGCAGCTCAGAGAGGAGACAAGCACCGCTGAGGTATGGGGGGAAGCTCTGGTACAGATGCAGATCAAAAGGACGAGGTCAGACAGGCAGATGGGACTCAGGTGGAAGGAAGTAGATTAGCTAATGTGATTTTTTTTCTATTACGTTTTTTTTTTTTTTTTTGGCACAGTAACATGCAGACAGCAGGGCGTCAGATGTCATTTCTGAAGGAATACAGTCTTTGTTCAGGTGAAGAAAAACAGAGAATCTGAAGTGAGACAGGCTGTGTTAAACCTGGCAGGCTCTGGGATTGCAGTTTGACTGATGAGCAGTATGCTGTGTGAATGATGCAGAGGACAGACAGTCGGCTAAGTGGAGGGGGTGATGTAACACTGCAGTCAGACAGAAAGACAAACAGACCAGGATCTCTTGTGTAATGATGCAAATAAACACATTTGACAGACAGAATTTGATTTCTATCTTTCTCCCCTCTAAAGCTGCTCTCTTCTGTTAAGTAATTTGTTAAGCTTGCTCTTATTCTGGTTTGTGTTATCTTGTGTTTGTGTTTGGGCCAATTAATGGATCTTCAAACATTTGGTGCCTATTGTTTTTCCCGATATGATCATAAAAGAGGCAAAAATCACAGATGAGACAGTTTATTCTTCTGTGTCTGTGAGCAGTTGAAACCCCTTGAGAAAACAGTTTCCAACAACTCACATCTGTTGTTTACAGAGCAGCATTAGTATAATGAAGCAAAAGTTCTATTATTGTAAAAGCTATGTAATTGTAGCGATGAATCTTCACACTTTACCGTAGCTGCACATTTTCACACGTCTCCCACAATCTGTCCAGCGTCTCATCTTTACGCATATAAACTTGTACATTGTGCTCAAGTTTTTGACCTCTTACAGGCTCATACTTTGTTTCTGCCTCATATTTCACACTCATAATAACAAGCTCTTCTTTAAGCTGAATATTTTAAGCTGAATTAGTGCATGCAGTCTTTATGCCAAGCAGTGAAACTGTGTGAGCTCTGAGATCATTCTTTGAGTGGTGTATGAAATAAGAGATTACTGGTTTTATGGAAAGTTACAGGGCTGCAGCTAACAATTATTTTCATTATCCTTTTTGTTTTTGTTTGTCTGATGAATCGACTAATTGTTTGGCCCATGATGTCAAAAATAGTGAAAAATGCCCATCTCAATTTCCTAAAGCCCAAAGTGACATCTTCAAATTGCTTGTTTTGTCTAACAGTCTGAAACCACATACAAGAAAGAAAAGCAACAATTCTTCACAATTAAGAAACTGCAAACAACAAATGTTTGTCACTTATGCATAACTTAAAACAATTAAGCAATAATTGAAATAGTTGTTGATTCATTATCTGTCAATCAAATAACTGATTAGTTGTTTCAGCTCTACAAAGTTATGTGCTAGAAAGAAGGCAACCACCTAAAGAACCAAAAGTATTAGTGCAATGTATCAAGTAGTACTTTACCTGAGTATTTACATTTTATGGTTTATACTTCCACTCTACTACATTTCAGAGGGAAATACTGTACTTTCTTTTCAGATGAAGATTTAACACAATGGTTATCCATTGTGTTGTGGCTTGTTATATTATTATAACAAGCTTTTGAACTATAACACATTGTTAAAGATGGTTTCCAACCTTTTTAGCTTTTGACATCTTACAAAAAGCAGGGTATAGTCGGGCTCACATTTCAGATGTCTATGAGTTGTTAACAGCTCCACCAAATAGTGATTGTTTTCCTCTAAACTTCTCACATGGTTTCATTTCTAAATGTTTAAATGATTCAATATTTCAACAAAAATCAAAGATTATAGAAAAATTCACGAATTGAGAAATGATTTGTGTATCAGGTTTGTTTTTTCTTCTTTCCTCTCCCATTAATCATCTCACCACCCTTCACATTTATCTGCTGACCCTTTAAAGGGGCCTGACCCCTAGGTTGGGAACCACTGGACTAAACTAGCTAACTGTATATAAAGTGTAAACTAGCTCCACCTCCAGCAGCTACAACAGTAACATGCTGCTCTAATACTGATGCTTCACTATTAATAATCTAATGATATCATATATAATAATATATCAGTTGGTTGAAATGATTAGTTTTACTGATTTTGCTTCTAATATTTATGCACTTTTACTTAAGTAGGATTTTTCATGCAGGACTTTTGCTTGTAATGGAGTATTTTTTACATTGTTGTATTGCTAGGCTACTTTTTACTACTTGAAGGATCAGACTTCTTTCACCACTGATCACATGATAAAAGTAAAGGTGTATTATGTGACAAAGAAAATCATCAAATCTTTCTATTAAAATGTCAGCGGTAGCTGCTTTAGAGAGTAAGTAATATGGACCCCAGAAAGATGTAGCTGTTGTCAAGGTAACATCCACAGTTTGACAGGTATTAAACAATAACACAGTTAAGACCAAGTGTATTTTTATATTCTATTGCTCATTAGAGGATGATTGAAAGGCTGCTCTATTTAGTAGCACATATTGTTTCAGGAGGGGAGCCTTCTGTGTGGCAGATTTTTATCTGTAGAGCTTGGTACAGAAGACAAAGTGCTTTGTTTGCAATGTAATATAAGAAGTTTTGTTCCTGTCTATGTTTGACAAATGTTTCACCACTGCAACTGTGTTTTGGTGTTTTGAAATTTCATGCGGGCCACGTACTTGTATGTGCAAGACACAATAAATAAATAAATAACGATAGTCTTGGTTCCTGACTGAAAAAGCTTTTTGGGTGAGTTAATAGAGCTAACACGACACATCTCAGACACAAAAAACATTTCAAACTTAATAAAGTTTTTTTTTGTTATGTTGCAGGGCTGCTGGGATCATTTTGCATAAGTTTATAAACGTATCAATGAGATTAGTATATGTGTGGTGGATTGTCCTTACAGCCAGTGACTCTATGCCTACACTATTAGTGTGTGTCCTGCTGTATTTGCGCTGTTGGTATTCTGTATATCTGTATGTATTTTCTTCATTTTCATGGCAGTTTATTATGCTACGAATGACGGCGAGTGACCTGAATTGAGTCCAAAGACATATTTTCCAGAGGTTTATCTCAATTTATCACCTCTACTGTCTCTTTATCTCATCTCTGGTCATTTCTGGTCATCGTTTGTTATCTTAGCTCATCTCATCTCACCTACCCAGATCTTTTGAGCATAAAGCCACAATATCCAGATTTATGGATTCAACTTGAACCTGGCCTCGCATAACTCTTTGCAGTTCCTTTAGACAGATTACAGAATCTATTAAACTAAGTACCAGAAGGCTTGTCCAGTTTATCACAAGAGACTAGTGTATGTTTTAATCAGCTTGAGGTCCCCCCAGCAACTCTGAAAGTATTAATCGACAGAAATTTAAGTTACAAGTTTGGCATAACTTATTCTTGTTTAGCTGAAAGTTTCGGACTGTAAGAGAAGAAGATAGAAACTTCCAGCATCTGGAGGAAGTTGCTGAAATAGCTGGACAGTAATGAGACGACAGGAACGCACACATTTTGCTGACGCCTGTAGAAGTCTCCAATCCAATTAATAATAAAATTCCCCACATCCCTCCATATCCCCTCTCTCTCTCTCTCTCTCTCTCTCTCTCTCTCTTATTATGAAACTGTACTTAATTCATGCTCAGAGGGTATTGAGTTCCCGTGAGGATGCTCATGCAACAACCCCCCCCCCCCCCCCCCCCCGAAAAAAGGTCAAAGAAAGTTGAAAGGCCATCAGTCCCCAACCTTATTCACTCATAGATGATTTACTTCCTGTGTTTGCATACAGGCACTACTCCAGGGATTTTTGTGAGGTGAAGTGGGACAGAGGGAAAGGTACCATGACAACAGGGTCAGGCTGCTTGTTTATCAAAATAATAAGTGGCCCTGGGGTTGATGAAAGGGACCTTCATATTGGGGTTAATGATATGAAGTATTGATGGAAAATCTATGTAGTGAGTGCATTCATGAATGTATGCATGTGTGTGATCCTATACACCCGTAGATGTTTGCATTACTGTGCAGGTACGTGTGTACTAGCAGGTGTGAAGTTAGAACTTTTGAACTTTTAAGGAAACTAGGTAGCTAAGTTTCCATCCAAAGTAGTGCAACTATTACATATGTTTTATATATAAAACACAGGTGAAACAAAAAGCCTGACAATTGCATCTGATCCTGTTTGTTCTCTTTTTGAAGATTTCATAAAACTAGCCTTCGGGAAGACGCTACAGAGCAGCTGCAGCAACTATACACATTTACAAAAAGTATTTCATATCAAATGCAATAACATATTTTTGTCTGTACTGTGAATATTGTGTTATTTATTATTGAATGTATTGTAATTTACTAATATTCTGTTTTATTCAACCTGTGAAGCTGAAGGCAAATTTTCACATTTGTGGACAATAAATATAAACAGCTCAGTAATTAGGCATACTTTAGCAAAAGGGTTTGTATGTTTTTCTTAATGGCTTCATTAATTGTTATTACTTGTTTTACTAATGCTTCAGAGATCAGTCATAAACCATTAAAGGACAACGTTTGGTTGTTGAAAATCCATTTGGCTGGTGGTATCCTCCTCCACCAAAGAGACGTACAATGAAGAAAAAACGAGAGAACATATAATCTGCTCAATACAACCACAAATGCAATCACTAAAGGTATAAAAGGCGCACACACACATACAAAAGCTTTAACTGGCAGCCTTTCTGGATTGCAATGCTTTTCCAGCTTAGCGCTCTACCTCAGGCAGCATAAAGAGATTTATGTTGAAAGACCTCTATGATGATTACAGGTGTAACTGTACAGTAACTGCATATATCCTCCTCGAGCATAACTTTTCTTGTCCTTTTATCTACTGTTTTTTCTTTAATGCATCAAAACCCCTGAAGGACAGTTCAGCACTTACTGTCTGGAAGAGCTGCAGGGCGTCCAGGCCATAAGGACACTTTATTCAATCATGTCTTTACCATTTATGGAGATTATTTTAAACTGTAGTAGAAAGCGATACCCACAGCTATTATTTCTTCTCATTTTATACCGTCTTAACTGAAACTGGCACATGAAATGCACCAAATAGTCTGTACAGTCTAAAAATGCAGTTAAGATGGCAGCTTAAAAGCAATAGGTGCATATCTTGTCTATGTCCTGTGCTTTCATTTGAGCAATTTTGTTAGCAGTTAAAACCATTACTGTGTTTTTCTCCCTACAGATGCAAACTCATTGCCAATACTCATACTGAACTATGTTGTTAGGATGAGTTCCTCACATATCTACTCCTATATGAAGGTGAGAGAGCAGTATTTGTGTATAAACAGTACATGTGTATGAGAGTGGCTTAGTGTACAGGCATTTAGAAGGACAGAAAGGGGGTTGTAATAC
Source organism: Scomber scombrus (assembly GCF_963691925.1). NCBI lineage: Eukaryota > Metazoa > Chordata > Actinopteri > Scombriformes > Scombridae > Scomber > Scomber scombrus. Next base: position 9,204,364 of record NC_084985.1, read on the forward strand.
GAGAGGTGAGGAGAGGTTATATAGCCTAGTGAGCAGTAGTTTTGAGTAATGGACAGTGAACTGGGTTAGATCAAAGGTTACTAGCTCTGGGCAGGGTAACCTCTAACCTGCTCTCTGGCAGATTTGCGGGTTTGCAATAAAAAGCTTACCCCTGCAAACCTTTAAAGGACCAGTGTGTAGGATTTAATGGTATCTAGTGATGTGGTTCCAGATTGCCCCTTTAGTTGTAAAACTAAAATGTGAAAGGCCCTCTGTAGAGCCAGTGTTTGGTTTGTCTGCTCTGGTCTACTGTAGAAACATGGTGGTGCAACATGGCAGCCTCTATGGAAGGGGACCTGCTCCCTCTTTAGATATAAAGTGTTCATTCTAAGGTAACGAAAATGCAACAATTCTCATTTTCAGGTGATTATACATTTATTAAAACATACTTGAATATTATATTCCATCTCTGCCATTAGCTCCCACTAAATCTTACGCACTGGTCCTTTAATATCTGCTGCTTTACAGAATCAAACGTACAGATGAAGCCACTAGAAATTTCCCCTGTTTCCGTGATGGCTCCTTGACCGCCCCTTGATAGGTCCTTGACTGGCCGATAATGGAAGCAGGGGGGAAATGCGATGACGTGTCAATGAGGCCCCGACTGGAAACGCCCCTAAACTGCCTGAGTGAAAACCAGTTGCAATGCTTCATTTTTCCACGGGGAGGCGCAGGTATTAGTGCAGGAGACCCGAGTTAGTTTTACACACTAATATAACTTGTATTTACTTCTATTCTTCTTCATAAAGTAGCCTTATACTATATGTTGTTGTTATTGTCACTGTATCGTCACTATGTGTCTGTGTAATGCTGCTGCTACACTATAATTTCCCAGCTTGGGATCAATAACGTATATCTATCTATCTATCTATCTATCTATCTATCTATCTATCTATCTATCTATCTATCTATCTATCTAATGAAGGGTGCAATATAGTTCAATCCATTAGAAGGATGCAATTGAAGCTGCTGTGCGCCGGTAAAACACAACACAGCCGATCAATTAACAAAACGCACTATGATTAAAAAGTGCAAGCTTGTTATTCTGAGTCATGCCTGTGTAGTATGCAGTACTAGATACTAGTGTAAAAAAGACTCCTGATTCAACTCTTTACTCCAGTAAAAGTAAGACTTAGTTTAATGACTTAGAAGTCGCCAAATGACTTACTTTAACGAATTTCGTTAGTTTATATAATGCAGATTTGTAAAATATTACTTTTATGAAGGTCACAGTCACTGACAATAAACTTAGCATTTCATAATTGTGGTAGCAGCGGTGCAGCAGATGTAATGAAGTCCACGCAGCACGCTGGATGCAAACTAATATTAAGCCTTTAGCCTTTTCATTATAATGTCCATGGACATAAATTGAATTAATTCGTTAGAAGGATGCAATTGAAGATACCGTACATTTTACAGGACCTCTGACAAATCATTGTCACTGTCAAACCAAGAAATAGCCCATGTGACATACCCCGTCTAGTGATTCAAAACAGGACGCGCTATTTACAGTAATACATAGTATTTCAATGGACGGTGTAAATAATGTAAATAATGTCACGACTATTTTACTACATATTTCTTACTATTATTGTTCTTATAGTTTTTTGTTTGTTCGTTTGTTTTTTTGTATTTATTATTTATTGTTCTTTATTCTTTTCTTATTGCTGCTATTATATTCTGACACTGATACTGGGTTTCCGTTATCCGGTAATTACAAAGTCAAAAGTCAAAATGAAATGAATGACGTTGGCGCACAACGGGTTATGAATGGAGGGGGATCTCCCACTCGAGGCACCCCCCGAAACGTCACTTTCTCGTAGCCAATCGTAAGCCCTGTTGAGACCGACTGGTTTACACAATCCTTCTCCTGTCGGATTACCTCCGAAATCATCATCCAGCGTGTCATTGTCAAAAGAAAGTAAAATAGATAAAACTTTGAACTCGCTTGAGAAAACACGTCTCTGTCCGTGCAGCTAACATTAACCTCAGCTCCAGTGAGTCTGTTCAATGCAGGAATATGGGATTCATTTATTTTTATTTTATATGCAATATGTTATAAAAAATAATAGTTAAAATAATTTGATCATAATGAGAGCAGGCGTAATAGAGCCGTGGGAGGAAAAATTCAAAGGATTCACAGTTTGCCAGGAGACATGCACAGGTGTGGGGGGAGGGGGGCATTCGCTTTGAAAGACAATGGAACAGGCTCCCAACCATCCCCCCAAACCCATCATCACCCCGCCAAATCCGCACCCCTTCTCAGAAAGTACTGTAGTTGCAACGGCCATGAACACTCTTGCGTGATTTGTGTGGCAATGGAACCAAATAGCCCATTAAGCCCAAACAAAAAGTTAAGCAATGATAATGCTAATAAAGTGGATGGGCTTACCTGACTTACAGCATGCACTGAATAGAGCGGGGTTGGCTTGCACATTTTTCAACAATTCACAAATTAGCAGACGCTGAACTACTCATTCTCAGTTTTAGCACTCTGGCATAATTTGTGTGAGAATATTCAAACCAGCATCAAATGAAAGGTTAATCATCCTGTAAATTCCTTGTTTTTACGTTTGTTTCTAATTTCTCACTGTCAAATGTTTATTTTCATATAAATAAAGCTGCGTTGCCTTGTCTTGCCTTGCCTAAAATCAAATACAGTCGTTTACGTTTTTCCATTTCGTATAATTGATCTGAGCCTAAAATTGAAATATGAAAAGCAATTTGTCTTTCTTTTTTGTGTTAGATTCAAAACAAATAACAAAATAATCAGTCAGTAGGCTATTTAATTTTTTGATTTGAAAATGTGTTACGATTTTTTGCAGTATGAACTATTGCCAAATCCTGTCACGCACACTTTGTTTCTCTTTCTAGCACAAACATCCCATTCATTTTCCTTTCTTCACTGCTAAACAATAAAAACACTCTTAAAATACTCTACAGGCAAACACACTTCCTGTTAACCAAGAGAACATCATTAAACACATATTAAACTAATGGCACATAGCAGAGAACCATAGAATTATCGGTCAAGATTTGACTTCCATCATTTAACAACCTGAAGGTTGTAAAGTCAGTTATTTTCGGGTTGTATGCATTTACTTAACAAAGTTATGAAAATGCAGCAGAGTTTTTCCGCTGAAAACATTGTCAATAAGTAACTGCTACTGCAAAGACTCGAACCCAGGTCTCCCGCACTATTGACGGACACGCTGCCCGTTACGCCACCGCTCCGGTCCTACGTTATAACGTGTCTAACTGAGAAACTTAGGCTTGTATGCATTCACTGAGGAAAGATTATGAAAATATAATACAACTTTCCCGCCAGAAATGTCTTTAGAACAAACATAAGATATGAAACCTTTCTAAATTCGCCCTTTTCTGTTGGCGTGGAAGATGAATACCCGCCATGTTTTCACGTTGTTATAGGCTACGTCTAGGGTGCAAATAGACACTCCGCATTTTTTATTCAAGATAGTCATGTATCTGTGTCTGCAAATTGTTTGCTCAGTCATGGTCTTCCTTGAAATTTAAAATATTTTTTCTAAGTTGTGGTGCGTGCATATAAAAAGTCAGTGGGTTACGTTAGGTAGTAAGTAAGTTTACTGGTTCGGATGACCAGTAAAAATTCATAGAATATGTGGGCTATTCTGTGACAGAAGCGCCATCACCTGGTCATACCCTGTATTACAATGAATAGGTGGGTTTACAGGAAAAGATAGACACGCCCAGGAGAAGGAGGGGGTTGCTGAGTCGGCTGGCAGCTGGCTGGGAGTCAGCTGCCATTCAGCTGGCTTTCAGCTTGAACGGGAACTTTCAAGGGGCTTCATCTGTATGATGGATTGGGACAGCGCAGAGGTGGTGGCTGCCATCTGGGAATGTGTGATACAGAAGCGAGTGATTGACTGGGATTTAGTGGAAACGGGCCTGACTGTGTGGCCTGACAGGGACTGATAGCCTCGCTATCATCATTCTGGGTCACAGCACAGGGGGGGGTCTGCACTCTGTTTGGGAGGTCAGGATAGAAGGACAACAGCAGGATGGGACAGGGTTTAGACGACTATACTGAGTGTGTATAAAGGACTTTGTATCAACACAATTCTGTTTGTTCTTAGTTAGGAAGCAAAATTAATTCTTTGTTTTATCTCATTTGTACTCTCAGGTGAGCTGTTTGTATTTAGTGAAAAGAAAAGAGACAACTCCTTTTTTTTCTCAAGTAACTCTATGCTACAACAAAACAGTTATCTCCATGAAACAAACTGACCACTTGGTCCATTCAGAGATTTTATATCTAACATATTTAATCTTCATATCTATCATAAAACAAAGAAATGAAGGAGGAATGGTTAAAAGGAAGATTTAAGTTGTGGGATGATACAAATACAAACTGCAAAAAAAGGAGTGCAGCACATTTTCAGCGTTTAGTTAATATAATAATACTCATTTCTCACACAAGGTTCAGAGATAACGAGGCAACTGAAGCATTAACATACACAGTTAGTTATAATTAAAGCAGAAACACAAAAATCGATGCTTATATTTGGTTCACCAATGAACCAATTCTACTGTGTGGGATAAATTGTGAAAATACATTTAGCCATTTCTAAATTTACATTTAATAGTGTGTCAGTTAGCATGATAGATACTGATAATGTGGATAACACTTAGCCTTTACATTGCTGATGCTCCGTAAATATAGTGGGCATTCAACATTCAACCAAGTGTAACCTCAGTTTTTAAAGCTTTTCGGTCGCTTTGCCTCCTACAGGTGTTCAGGGCACGTCCAACTGGTAGGAGACCCCCGGGGCAGACCCAGAATACGCTGGAGGGATTACATATCTCTCCTGGCCTGGCTACGCCTTGGGATCCCCCAGACGGAGCTTGAGGCCGTTGCTCGGGAGAAGGATGTCTGGGTTTCCTTACTCAGCCTAATGCCCCCGTGACCTGATAGACAAGAATCAGACAGGAAAAAAAGGGAGAAGGAGAGGTGTAATGCAACAGAGGTCCCAAACGGACTTCAACTGGGGACATTGTTTGGGGCTCTGCTGGTTAATCCCAGGTCTCGGCCAGGGACTAAAGCTGACCGGGCCTTTGCTGTTAGAGTCCCCAAAGTGTGCCTATTTATACCAGACAGGCAACACATTTAGTGTCTTTTAAATCTCTTCTTTCTTCTCTACATTCTTGTATGAATGCTTGACATGTTGCTGTTTTATTATCCAACTCCTGACAGTTTATATTGTTGTGGAATTTCATTTTATTCCTGTCTGTCCCCTCTATCTTATTCCCTCTCCATTTGTTTTTCTTTTGTTTTTAATTGCTGTTTTTTAATTGCTTTTTTCTTTCCTCTGTTAAGTACTTTGTAACTTTGTTAATTAAAGTGATATATTAATAACGTTTATTATTATTATTTGTTATTATCATCATTATCACTTCACAGAAAATTGGTAGTTGCTTTGAACAATTCTTTTAAAATCACTGCCAAACATAAATGAAAAGGAGCAAAAACATACTACCAAAGTTTTCACTTTAAACAAAAAACTAAACATAAAATAAAATCCGTTTTGTAAACTCATCAGAATTTTTTACTCAAACTTGGAGATACAAGGTTTCCACCAATCAACAATTTAGTTTAGATAATTCATTTTCTTAATGAAAATAAATTAGAATAAATTAAACTGTCTCACTGTAGTGTGATTATCAATTACACGTTACCAAAATGTTGTCAGTTCTTACTCGCTTTAACATTTCCACAAATGTTTGGATATCCAACTGACACAGAAAACAAACTTCCTGCCCACCTCCAATAGCAAAAGTAATAACCACTCTCATTGGCAGCGTATCACTTAATGTGCATCATGAATAAAAATAGATAATCTTATTCATTATAACCCCATTAGTGCATTTATCGCAATATGCAATTAAAAACTGAAACAGTTTTCTTGATGTAATAAAACTAATCAACCCACAATCAACCATTAAACTTTGTGGATATTATACCCATATGGCATTTCACTCTCAGCATTACTAATTTACAGTTTCAACTTTTTTTTTTCAATCTAAGATGTTAATCCATTTATAATAAAGCTCATCATAAACAACGCAGTAATAAACGAGTGTAGCTCTAGCCTGTGCTAGCAAGGGGATAAAGACATTGATTATTTTTATGTTTAATTTCTGTCTCTGCTTTTTCCATCTGCTCTTTTGGTTTTATACCTCCCCTCACTATCACGTTCTGTCTCTCGTCCTTTTCTGTGTCTTTGTCCTTTCCTTCTAGCTTCTCATTCCTACTCACACTCCTTTACTTTCTCTTTCTCCATCTCTTTAACACCCCACCCTGCCCCCACCCTGAAAAGCCTATAAATCACATGGTGATAGATTGGCCCCGTTGGGAACGTCTAAACCCAAGACTCAGAGCGAGGGTAGCTCACCAGATATGGCTCTTCTTTGTTCTGAAACCACACCACAGGGGGATATTTACATGAAGGGCACAGATCCCAGTCATCCTGGCTTGAAAAGGGCTATATTCACAGAAACAGTCCAAGGACAATAAAAGACTACGATAGCAGATATTTTCAAGGGACCAAATTGCAGGTTATATTCAGACTCAGACCTCTGGTGGGACTGAATACTACCATTGTCTCTATTTATATTGCAGCTTTGTGATTTCACTGAGAATGGCCATCAAGACAAAGTGTGAGTTTGAGTTTAAGAGGCGTAACCTAGAAAGTGAAGCATGTTGCTGCTGTGTGGAAGGCATGCTGGATGAACATCAGTCTGGGGTGTCTCTCCCGTCATGTGGCCCAAATCTGCGATAAATGGTTTATACCACAGGCCCTGTCATTGCTAGGTTGACAAGAGTTCAGTTTAACTCATGTTTCACACACTAAATTAGACACTTCAGTTTCAAATGACCTTCATCACAACATGCTGCCTCGCCGTATCTTCTCGCCGGTGAGCCACCATGGAAAGCTCGCGAAAAAGACACGCTGCGAGGTGCTCGCACCATCCATCACACCTCGCAGGAAACGCCGAGGTGGCTGTCACACAATTTTAGACACGCGTTTCACTTTTAATGTATTTATCTCTATAAAGGAATGCCAGAAGCAACAAGGTCACCCTGCGTCATCACAATTTGCCAAAAGCCCCTTCTGCCATAAGTCACTCATCCCAGAATTTCAACCCCAGGCATCTCTCACAGTAGGATTAAATGTTTATGCAACGCAGCAAGAGTTCTCGGCTATACCAGCAGGTGTGGCACAGTTTAACACAATGTCAGGTGGAGTCATCACCTTATTGTTAATGACTATAGACAGTATATACTCTAGGCTATAGACAGATGCCACACAAAGGCCACCCAGGTACTCGCGGTGTACAGCCAACTTTCTTTGCAAAGCTGCCAGAATTTTTTAAAGATGCACTCCCTGATCTTACTGTATTTGTTCCTACTAGTGCCCCCAAATCATCAAATTAACATAAACATCACCAGTTGATGGTGCTATTGAGCGCTATTACAAAATCGGCCAGTGTATCTTTGAAGTCCCTATCAGGGTATTTCCATTGTAGGACCAGGAACCTTTTGTGGAACCTTTGGAGGATTTACATTTCAAACTGGGGTACCAGGAACTAAAGGAACTATCAACGTGGAGTTTGCAGAACTGAATGTTGCTCATCGATCAAATATAGATACCAAGACAGCTCTCAACTTGTGTACAGCTTTATTCAAACAATAACGGTGGCTATAATCAATATTAGTGGCCGAAATGAATTTCCTCTGGAGACTGTCTGGGTTCAGCCTTAGAGATAGTTTCTTCGCATCAAAAGGAGCCAGCTGAGGTTGTTTGGGCCCCTGGTGAGGATGCCTCCTGGACGCCTCCCTTCGGAGGACCCCAAGGCAGACCCAGAACCTCAAGGCAGACCCAGAACATGCTGGAGGGATTACATATCTCTCCTGGCCTGGGAACGCCTTGGGATCCCCCAGGAGGAGCTGATGTGGAGTTGCTGGGGAGAGGGATATCTGGGTTTCATTGCTCAGCCTAATGCCACCGTGACCCGGCCCCCACATAAGTGGCAGAAAATGGATGGATGGATGGATGGTTTCATGGCTAGTTTAAAAAAGAGCGAGTGTGCAAACAAGCGAGACTAAGCAAGAGGTTGTGGTAAAGGAGAGAATAAAGTGAGTGATGGAAAGAAACAAAACTTAATTTGCTTATTTGCATATCCCAGTGACACACCGAAGCAGAAATGAATAATCATTAAACACTCAGCAGATCGTATATGATGGAGACAGACACTCTGACTCTCTTGCATCTGTATGTTTGCTTTACATCATTAATAACAGTTAACACAAAGAGCAACCTGGTTCGACATTAAGTTTCAGGTTTATAAAACATTTCATATTTGGTTCACATATTACAAACTCATATTGTTGTAAACTGGATGCGAGTGTGAATGTCTATTTAAAAGACTGAAAATGACTATCAGAGGATTGTGTGTCAAATGACTTAAGAACAGGCAAACCTCCAGCTTATAATTTATGAAATATCATTGCACAAAGATGCTTTGAAAAGACCAATAAGAACGGACACTGAAGTCAGTGAAAGTACAAAACAGAGAACGCTTTTTCAAAACTATTCCTGACAACATGAATTAGACAACAAGGCCTTCTGGAGCTCTTTGACAAATAAAAATAAAAAAAGGCAAACTCCCTTGCTAAACCTGCCTGTAATTCCTTTTCATTATTAAAAGGTCAAAGTCAAAGCCTGATTTAGCAACCTGAAGTTTTATTCTCCCTTTCCTCAGTTCCTTCTCTCCATTAGCTTCACCAGCTCATGGGAGAAGATTCCCTCCATGAAATCTGGCGCAATAATGTACACTGCACAGTGACAAGGAATAAGACTTTTTAATAAATGAAAATCCTGTCAGGAGACAAGACCTGAAACCTTTTGCCAGCTGCCTGTTGAAAGTGTCTCGCTCTGTATTATACAGTGGAGTTTTTTGGGAGTCTGCTCCAGATAAGGGTAAATAAAGCCTTTTATTGCCTTGATTCATTCAAAGATAGACTCAGCTGTGTAATATAGCCACCAAGATATCAGGGGAATGGAGACAAATAGGGATAGGAGCAAGGTAAGGAATACATCATATGAAGTTTTTTTTTATTTTATTATTCTTTTGGTGGGAAAGCATATGCTCAAAAGGCCTGCAGTAATGTAAAAATATCATTTCTCATTATCCAAAAGCTTAAATCATCAGAAATTTTTGTTCACTGATCTGTTTAATTAAGAAGTGTGAAAGTAAAGAATCGTTTAACCTGTTTCTCCCTTTGTGACAAAATTCTGTTTTATCATAATGTTAAAAATGTGTTTAACCCTGCAATAAACATGTTCTGTGTGATAATATTGACTATAATCTGGAGGCTGTGGTACAATTAATGACTACACCTTAACTCATAACCTGCGGACATGCTGACCTAAACTCAGCCTGGTAATAAGGTCATATCTGACAGCAAGCAGTCTGCTTTCATTACCTCCATTTGACACTTAATGTTCCTGTTCACATACAGTAGCCCTGACACGTATCGATCCAGTATTAAAACTGCTATAGGGCTCAGCCTCCAATCAATACACAAATACTTTACCAGCTCTCAGAAAATTCCTTTTCTGTAACGTCAGTCCTCAAGTGGTTTAAATAATTTCTGTTGGCACAGCTGAATGCTCCTCGAAATTACTTTTTTTTGTGTCTTATTAGCAGTTATATGACAATATGGCAGTGATTTATTTCTCAGCTTGCTTCTTTTTTATTTGTTCATATTTTCTGATGCGGCACTTTCACGCACCAAGTGGAACAACCTGTCATTCTCCTGCAAGGTCACTGAACATCAAAAGTCACTGTCACTCCTGTCAGTCCTCACAACCGTGCCAGTATCTACCTCTGTTTGTCAAAGTTTTATTTTCTTTCTTATTAAATTTCTACCTATCTATCTATCTAAAGTTGTCTCGCTTTGCTTTCGTCTCATGGTCGTGGGAGGCCTGCAGCCCTGTTAGATGTATCTTAAGCTTTGCACCACCACAGGTTGAAGACAATCCGGTATCTATTAGTGGCTACAAATTATTTACTGCTTTCCACTTGTGAACGGATTGCCCGAGTTGCATGTTAATGCCAAGTATAAACAGGGTCATTGTTACTTTAACATAACAATAGGGAATATATGTATAAATATGGCCCTTTGTGTATAAGCCTAAATGCTTCTTTCCGCCCCAAAGCTGAGTTTTGAATGTCATCTAACTCTTGTCTGTCAGCACCACAAAACCAATCAACAGCAACAGTAAACAGAACATAACATGTGTTTTAAAGCACTAGAAAACATTGTATTTCCTTTGTTTTTCTTTGGGGGGTTTTGTACATTACATTAAACTACCACTCTGGTCTGCATCGCCAGTTCTGTAAAGAACAAATTAAGCATTTTGGGAAGTGCACTTTTCCTCTTTCTTGCTAAGAGTTCGATGAGAAGATTGATACCAGACCTAAATAAGAGTGGTATCAATCTTCTCATCTAACTTTTGACGATAAAGCAATTAATAATTTCACAAAATGTTGAACTATTTCCCTAAAAGCCCTTAGACTTTGCCTGAAAGAAAGAAGAGAAGGACTAAAAGTTGAGGCAATAAGTAGAAGCAAAGCAGCTACTCAATAAAAAAAACATCTTTCAAAGAATGACAGACAGAAAGTGACAATAGTTGTACTGCAACTTATTTATTGGATAACATATTTGAAAATGGCCATGTGACACTGCATATGTCTGCATGTCCTGCTCACCTTTAATAAACTGCTGTGAGGGCAATTTTAATTCAGCTTTTACTCTTCATTTTATAACCACAAATCCATGCGTTTTCAGTGATTTGTCATGCTATAGGCTCAAATAATTGTATGAGAAAGCAGAGCACAAGTCAAAGATACACAATGCTATGGAATTGAACCAGTTGTATTAATTTATATAGCTCAGGCTGAGCGATGAAGAGTCTCAGAGCAGAAGACACCAGAGACACCACACTATCCTCAGTCAATTTAAATCACATCAGTGTTCTGCAGGAGCCGTCTTCCCAAAAGCCAAATTGAAATGAAAGAAGAGGAAAAAAGTTACTTTTTCTACTCAATGCTTTTGGGTTGTGCTGTATAGATAGAAAACTTGTTTTACATGTAGCAGACCATGTCAGCTGTCACTTCTTGTAAAAAAAGACAACAAGGAAAAGATATAAAGGCATAACAGCAATAATCTGTGTTAAACCTGCTGAGCTGCTGTATTACTGAAGCTCTTGGCAGGTGCGGACACACTGTAGCTTCACTCAGTTGGTTGGAATAAACTCTGTGTTGCTATGATCACCGTGAAACTTTACATTAGTAAGACTCGCACTCAAACGAGCAAAGGAGAGTGCTGAATCTACATTCTTGCTGGTGTAATGTCGAAGGAAAATTAGGCACAGTGTTTTAGCAGCTGTGGCTTTAGTAGATGTAAGAAAAAGAGGGCGTACGGTGCAACAGGAAATTGATTTGAAGACATCTTCAACTGGATTTACATGACAGATTGACATGGAAGTTGCTCAATTCTACCCAAACAAGCTCAAAATGTACAAAATATCACATGATGGCATAGCAGACTTTCACGTTAAATAGCAGTGGAAACATTTAACATTTTATAGGCAAGGCAATTTTATTTGTACAGCACCTTTAAACAATGAGCCAATTGAAAGTGCTTTACATGAAGCATAAAAAGGCAGTAAGACAAGACATAAAAGAAACACGAGACAACACAGAAAGACATTAATAGAATTTAGAAGGAGTCAAATAGAAGATAAAAAAAAATAAGATGGTAGAGTGCAATATGAATAAATAGTCCTAAATTTATTTGAGCAGAAGCTTGAAACAAGGGTTCACATGAGGAGCATTACATTAAAAAGACATAGTCCATAAGACATCTGCTTGCACGAGAAAGAAATATTAAACAAAACTCCACCTCTGCCACCTCTATTATGCACTCTAGCATTGTTCATAAAACCTGATGTATCATCATCTATCCAAGTTTCGGTTAAAAACTATTTGCCTGCCAACGACCTGCATTTAATGAAGCTACATTTAGAGTAAGAGCCGTCTTTGGCAGTTTACAGGATTTTTTTGTGACAAAGCTGAAGAAGGACTGTGGCTGGCAAGGAATGGATGTAAAAAATGTCAAATTTGCAAGAAATAGCTGAGTGGATGCTCAATGATTAAGTGCACTATTCTCTTTCTATTACTTATAAAGATAAAGCTACTAGCACACCTGGTTCTGGCATGTCTTGTAAGCACCTTTGTCCTTATAGCCTCGACTCAACAGATTTGAGTTTGCTGTATTTTGTACACAATCAGTTTTGTAAACTGTACATTTTGTCAGGTCAGAGAATGATTGATTGTCATTGAAGTGCACCAAGTGAAGCGTAAATGCAGCTGAAAGCCAAGTGTTCAGTGTCAATGCATCAGAGGAGTGCTGCATCTCTCAACTGACAGGTGGTAGAGGGCCACTGATAAACACCTCAGTATTAAATGTGCTCAGTCAAGTCTCATTTCAGTATGTCTGAGTGTTGTTTCACACTGTCAGTTACCCTTATGTGCACTATAATGTTCTTCAAAGTTTTTCCACAGTTGTGCAGCCACTCTTTCTGCTTCATATCCTTGGGAAATAAGTATGTTTTTTGTGTTATTACTGCTCATGTTTTTTATGTTGTAAAAAATCACCCACAATCAAAGTTTGTAGCCTAGTCATTATCTTTCCCTGTGGCTTTTTGCTTTCAAAATTATCCAAGTCCAGACTGCTGTGTGACAATGTGTTGCAAGGTTATTAGTGACTGTTTTAAATCTGTTTTCAAGTTGTGCCTTTGGTTGTTGAGGAGGTCTGTTGTAAGTTCTCACTTTCACAGCTGTCCACAGCTGTGTCCTGCAAAGCAACAGCGTTGATTAGGCTCTCTGCATGGATGATAATGCAACATGTCCTCCAAATAACACGAGAAAATACTTTGGTGGTCCACACATAGAAGTATTTTCTCATCTGAGACCCCAGTCGGCAAGCAGTCACACAATAATAACATTCAGCCATTATCTCTCTCTCCTACGGGGGCTCATCACTCACAACCACAACCACAACCACACACACACACACACACACACACACACACACACACACACACACACACACACACACACACACACACACACACACACACAGTGTTATTGATTACAGTGGTGGAAATAAGTAGCAGTCCTTATTGCAGATCTAATAACCTTCAGATATTCACTGCATTTCCTCTGTCTGTCTCTCACAAACTTTATATGAAGCCCAATAGAACGTGTCTCCACTTTACTGATTACACCTTTACTCTTTTTATTGAGTACAGACAAACATACAAACATCAGCTTTTCTCTGTGTTTTATTATGTGTTGTCAGTGTTAACTTCTTTGTTAAGACTGCATATCTTTTCTTTATATCATATTAATACTCTTATCTGTGGGGTTGACATTTTGTGTTATTAGCTTAACCAGCACGCTGCGTAAAACATGATGATGGGACACCTAGGAGTACAAAGCTTTTTAAAATATCACTTTTCTACCTGTTTATGTTTGTTAAACGGGTGGTTTGATAAAATACTTATTGGCTTTTTACTTGAGACAGTTTTGTTGCACTTACAGTAACGAGCATAGTTGTTGTCAACTCAAGTAAAACGTTATTTTTCACTTCACACCCCCCACAGCCCCGCCAAAAAACCTCCCATATTTTGAAACCTACAGTGAATGTTGGCAGGCATTAGTTATTTGTTTAATGAATTCCATTTGGGGTTTCTATAATCTCTTCCATCAGCAGTGGCTGTCCTTTTTAGAGGCCATGTAGAAGAAAATTAATGCACCCAACCCGCCACCGTTAATGTGATGCACCCTGATTATGCAGGAGGGGCGAAAAAAATCAGCAATTCAGCAACTTAACAGACATGATGTGCTTTCCAGGGTCTTTAATATTGTGTGTTGTTTCCAGGAAAACAGGAGAAGAAACGGGCACCTGCTACTAGACACTTGAGGCCAGAGCGCTTAAAAACACTTTGCACGTTTTTTGCGGCTGACCGGACAGGCGTGGGGGTCTGAAGGTCGACAGCTCTGTGATGCATGACAGTGGAACGGAGTTTTCTGCTAACGTTACGCCGATGTTGGTTATAGCGAGGTCAGCATGTTACACACACTTCACAGCTCTGAATTCCTGCTCCAAGACCACAGATACACATCAGGAGACTGATGAGCCAACTGCCTGTCTTCACTCACTTATGGACGTGTGTGTGTGTGTGTGTGTGTGTGTGTGTGTGTGTGTGTGTGTGTGTGTGTGTGTGTGTGTGTGTGTGTGTGTGTGTGTGTGTGTGTGTGTGTGTGTGTGTGTGTGTGTGTGTGTGTGTATAGGCCTGTCCATTGGTCGGTGACCGTAGTGAATTGTGGACATCAAGCATATAGATGCAGGTGTATTAAAGTTGCACTAATCAATGTTTTTTCAGTGACAATGGATCAAATTTCTTTGTGCAATAGAGGTGGGAAGTCAGAGGACCTATTTCAGGCACCAGAAGTAAAAAAAAAAAAAAAAGAAAGAAAAATAATTAACATCTTGTACAAATCAGTGGGGATGTTAACAAGTTAGGCTAACTAGCTTCCACTTCCAGAGTGAGCTAGCTTGGAAATTACTACTATAACTATAAACTTAACAGCAATGAAAATGTTATTAAGGGACAGACATCTTTAACTGTGAACGGTAGGCTATATGACGAACGGTAAGTTGTTGACAAAGGGGGAAAACATTTGGAGTATAATCAGGGCTATCTCATAAACTGAAATTGCATTTGCTAGCAACGGCACAAATATGTCCAAAAATGTTTTTATCTTCTTTAGAAAGTTTGAAGAATATACACATTAGCTGCAGTGTCATTTTATTTGATACGTTCTTGCACAAAAAATGAGGAGAAACTTCAGTTTGACTGTGAAAAAGCTTTTTCAAGCCCTACTGGAAATTACTACATCATTTTTCTATACATCTAATAGTGATGGAAACAAGCCTGACCATTTATGAGCAAAGAACAATTTAAAACATTTAGTGTATATTCTCACTTAAATTATATGAAAGAATATTAATTACCATTATATTATATTCTCTTCTGCAAAGAGAGGCTATTGTTTCTGATGTGTGTGTGTGTGTGTGTGTTATCTGAAGAGGAGGCCCCATTGTGCAGCAGCTCTTGAAGCAGGACCCCCTAATCATATCACTCACCACTGCATCTAATAAAACGAGGAGCTGGAAATGAAGACAAATTGATCCCCAAACTTATTTTATCATGTCTGTCTGCCTCTGTGAATCCAAGAGAGACAGGTGTTTCTCAAATTATCCAAGAGCCTGTGTGTGTGTGCGTGTGTGTGTGTGTGTGTGTGTGTGTGTGTGTGTGTGTGTGTGTGTGTGTGTGTGTGTGTGTGTGTGTGTGTGTGTGTGTGTGTGTGTGTGTGTGTGTGTGTGTGTGTGTGTGTGTGTGTCTGTAATCATGGTTCACTACACCATTATAATCATCTCTAACTTCGTCTCTGCATTGTTTTGTCTCCAGAATCACAAGTACACACCTGGACAGAGAAAACAAGCTGCAGTGTTGGAGGGTTGTTTCTCTTTGAAATTGACTGCCTTATTCTGCGGAGAGTGTTAGCATACCACATATGGGTTAGGTGGGGCATATGGGTTGTAAACACATCCAATAAAATCACACATAAGGGACCAGTTAAAAAGAATATTGCAGAGCAAAAGTGATAGCTGAACTGCAATATCAAGGTCTAGGTGACAGCAACACTTTGAGGAAATGTCAACTTTAAATAACCTAAAATAACAGTTAAAATGAAAACTTTGAATGTCAGTGATGAAAATCATCCTAACAGTGAGTGTCATCTTGAAAATACCACTGTGCACCTCCAAAAAACTCAACATGAATCTCTGACAGTAAGTCAACAGCTTGACTATTCACTGGAGACAAGACATTGTGGTTTGTTTTGGGAGTTTTGAGCAGACTATGAGAGATCAGACATTATTGCTACAAATTAAGTCCCATATCTTATAAATACTCTAAAAAGTGTCCTACTGACACAAAAGAAACAAAAGATATGTATCTATCCAAACGTCATTTATGAGTGAAACTTATGTTGAACCTCTTCCTTTTCCCAATCATTTGACACTAAGAATAAGGACTTATCACACTGGAATACATGTATTTTTTTTTTGATTAAGATTTATTTGACAGGGACAGTACAATCAACACTTTAGTTCACACCTCCATATAATAATTTAACTAAGAAGCTAGTTTATATCTGTGTCAACACAGGTCAACAACTTAGCAAAGCACAATGAAAAATAAAAGAGAGGAGGAAAAAAAGCATTACATTTTGAAATATAAACAGCACATTATTAAAAAAAACAGTGAATAAAAGCTATGTCCACAATAGGATTAGACAAATATAAACACAGAAGCTGGATATTTAATTATAGGTACAGCTTTGGTGTTCTTTGAGCCAGTACTTTAGAGCTTTTTTCCAACAGTGAAAGGGTTGTGTCCTTATATGAGTGGCTCGGATTGAGAAGGCTGAGCATTCAACCATACTCCTTATGAAAGAGGAACAATGCAATCCCCTCTAAATGTGGCTCTGACATTGTCCTTTTCTGGCCACAAATAGGTTCAGTGGTGGAGAGGTGAGACCATGTAGGATTTTAAAAAACGCAGGCAGGCAGGCATCATTGTAAAGTCTGAGATTGTCCAGGTAGAGAAGATTATACTTATGAATAATGCGTCAGTGGTGATATGTGTGGGGCTTGTTTATAGAGGGACTCGAGTTGACATGGAGGGGTTAATCATGCATGTGACCAGCTTGTGATACAGAATATATATATATATATATATAAAAAGCATACATGCAAGAACTCTTGGTGTTAAAGTGTACAGTGAGGCTATATTACTTTTGAGAGGAGCTATAAAACAATCTCTCACTCAAAACTTTAATCCATAAGCAATTAAACGCACCTTTGCTCAACAGAATTCTCTCAGGGTTTTTTCACCACAGCCTTACTTTCTCTAGTAAGACCAGAGGCTTATAGTGGCTACTGTTAGCAAGCTTTAAATAGATATTGCTGCTTAAATTACATTACCGACATGACTCTATGTGCAATTACTGACTTGTATGCAATTTGTGGCGAGAGAAGGTGCCGTTGTAGTGAATGTTACATAGCCTTGTTTTAAGGTTTTAAAAGATGTACCGCTGTGCTGCCAGCTTGGATCCAATTTGGCTAGCTAGAGTCACCAATTTACACTTGGTTTAATCCTACTGAGGTGCCCTTAAGCAAGGCCTGAACTACTCCAGAAGAGTTTCTCAGTGACAAACACATCCACCTGTGTACTGAGCATTCCTTTGTCTCCTTTTGGCTAAATAAAGAATAAAAAGTCACTATAATGCGCAAGTCATTTTCACTAATTCACTCAAATGATGAGTTACATACAGCATATAGATGCACCAATCCTTTGCTATGCACAGGATACTTTGATGTTGAATGACCTTCCCTATCCTAGGTTTTCAGTTTCTGGTGAGGGCTTTACATTGTCACGTGGAGTTTATTCTTATACTGTGACCATTTATAAAACCTTTTTAGGTTTTAGGGCTATGTGCAGGGAGAACATTAGACCATTTCAATTGGGCAGCGACTCACCAGTACAGTGAACTGAACCCAGGTCATCCAAGTGTAAGATACTTCTCTGAGCCATCGATTTCAGCTGTCTGCGAAAATTACAGTACTTTACCAAGCAGCACACTGCATGTCGTCATTGTCCTCTGATAACCTCTAAAAAAAAAATCTATTTTATTTGCTTTGTCAATGCTCATGTCTAATGCTGATTCAACTGGGTGTTATCTTCTTCTGTTGTGATTAACAGTGACGTAATAGGAAAATATTTTGCATTGTCATTCCCTTCCCCTTCTCACACATATCACCCATTAGTGCAACCTGAAATTTCATGCTCCATATTTCACATATGAGTCATAACAAGTGCCACCACAAGCCTCTAAACACATACTGTGACAAGGTGAACAGTAAGGCATCTGAACTTAAAGAGGGATTTTTTTTGTTGGAGGACAGAAACAGACCCTTTTGTCTCCTTCCCGGTCTCCTAACAAATTGGTTTTAGTCTGTTTTGGAGCAAATTATCCTTCCCTCCCCTCCTAATTTTCCAATTTGCTGTGTCATTTATACCTAATTGAGGACCGCACTGGGCTGTATTACTCTCACAAATAGGGTGATATAGTTTATTGAAGGTCTGCTTTATACAGATGGGCTGGTAAACCAAACATCAATTGTAGACAATACAGAAGATGGGGATTTTATCCCAGAGGCTGGGGAGCATTGCAAAGGGGGTTTAATTATTTCTCAAAGGCAATCCCAACCATTGCTCCACCACTCATTTTATGGTCACTTTCCTTTTCTTTCTTTGATGGAGGTAATGAATGGGGTGAGAATTCACTTTATTTTATTCCCTGCTCTGTCGCCCTACCTGGTATTTGCATCTCATATTCGTCTAACCAAATAAGAAAAGCTTGTTTTCAGCCTGCCCAAGTCCATCATAGGAATGAATGAAAGCACAAAGCTCAAGTTAGTCCCTTCACTATGAATGCCTTCCACATTAAAACTTTGCATACAGGCAAAGCAAAAGCAAAAGTTTTTGCCCTTGACTCTGAAACTGTTACCATAACCAGAAAAAGGCTGACAAAGAAAGTTATACTTATTTACAAAGTCAGCTTTTTGTTATGCATAGATGCAGGGCCACCTTATACAATATCCAGCTTCAATGTTATATGAACTTTAGGGAAACAATAAACTCTTACTTAGCCTGGCGGTGACCCTGGCACCACATGAATAAAAGGATGAAAGGGTATGTTGGGCTTTATTTTCTAGCTCCAACAGCTTCTCAAAGTCAGGTGCAACAGACAAAGAAAGGTCATTTTCACCAGCAGCTGGAACATAACGGCTCTCATCACTTACTCATCAACAGACAGTTTAACTGCTTTTGGTGATTACACTTGAAAACTAAATTTCAACAGTTTTTACCTACTTAAATACAACTCCCTGCACACACAAACTTTCTCTAGCATTTAAACTGTAGTGAAATGACACCTCAACTGACAGTTTAACCCTCCTGTTGTCCTCGGGTCAAACTTCATATCATAAATATGGATTTCTTTCATCTAATTGCTTGCAAATCACACTGGATAGTTCCCTACTGCATTCTTTGCAAGTATAATCATTACTACTTTCAGTGAATTGGGTGATAATTTGTACTTACACTTTATAAACAGTCAAACAGGTTCAAATTGACCCGGTAGGAAAGAAGTTGCACGGTCATAAAAACTGATAATTCAAAGTTTTACCCAATTTCTGCACAACAAACCACTCATGAATGCTTGTAAAGAGCTTTCAGAGAGCAGAGAGAGATTATTCTTCAGTTTTTACACTTTGTGTTTATGAAGAAAAAACATGAACTGTATTAAATGTGAAGAATGTAACAGTCCCTTCTGACTTTCTTGAATAATATGGGTCAAATGTGTATCAGCTGCACACAAATGTTTTTAAGAAGTTGAAATATTTCCAAAGTAAAAAGTATTTAGGATGTTTTTACTGCTCTCAAATGTAAAAATTGGTCAAATTTGACCCTGAACAGTATGTAAGGGTTAAGTGCATTAACACAAACTGCAACTCACATACATTTTACAGTGTGCACAGGCAATTTTCATATGTAAAAAATGTCTTAACGCTGATTGTCCCATTAATACCCTTGTAATACCGTTCATATGTCTCCAATAAATGTAAGTGCTTTCTTGGATCATTCTATGTACACATTCAATACCTGTGTGTCTGTTTAACGTCAACATGTTATTAGGTACCCAGTGCAAACAAATGCTGTCATGTCTTTCACAAACAAACGTCTAAATTTCAGTGTCACTTAGGGGCCTTTCAAGCCAAAGTTTGTCTCTGTGCAATCAGCAAAATGGCATTAACCTCCTGCCTCTCCTCTTAGCAGCCCATCATTTTCAGGCTCTAATTTCCACCGGATTTTCTTTAGCAGCAGATGTTCCTCTCCACCCCGCCCGTCATCAGAGGTGCCTGAGCGACAGAGGGGCCGCCCATCAAAACACCATCAGGACCCTGCTGGCCACCAGACGAACACATGCCCAGAATGCATCATGTGGGAGCCATTCAGTTCCATTTACCTCTTCCTCTCGTCTGCCACTTCACTTTACCGTCAGCTTGTGTCCTCCCAGGTTCCCATCACCAAAAGCAAACACAACAAAGCATTCAGTGACTTTTTTTTTTGCTTTGTGCTAACAAACCAACTTAGCAAAAGATAAGTCTTGACCCCTGGCTGGCTCAGTATGAAATGAGTGAGAGACAGTGGCAGACGGAGGTGTGTGCACGTGAATAAATCGATTAGCGGGGCACTTGACGGATGGGATTTATAGGAGGCCTCGACACACCAGAGAATTAATTTCACTAGGAGAACACGCCTCTGCCAGGTTCATTCGTCTTGGCAGGAAATTTCGCAGTTTCCCCAGGTCTGAGGGCTCAATTAACGAATGGCTCCAGCAGTTTGGGGAGGGAACAGCTTTGTTGAGGAATACGCCACATTCATATGTCAGACACGAGTTAATGATAACAGATTTTGGGAATACGAACTGAGAAAGATGGCGTGACAAGGTGAGGTTATGGGATTAGTGTGGGGCAGGGCTCTCTGTGGAGGAAGGGAACAAAAGATCAGGTAAAGACAGTTCATGTAATGCAATGGGAGCTTGAGGCTGTATCAACTGATTTTTGGGGCCATTTGGAAGCATTGGAACAACCTGTAACCACAAGAATGACATATTATCACTGTATAAAGTTGTTATGGTGAAGGTGTTTCTCAAAATTGGGAGTATTCATGAATACTTCCAAGATGACAATGACCCCAGTGCTTGCCCTTTACTCATATAGATAATCCATTTTATCATAATCACATACATTTTTTAAAAATGTTTTATTATGTAATGTATCTGGAACTACTCACTACTAAAGTGACTATATTTGTTATATTAACAATGCATCAAATGACTATGTGTAACATCAGCAACTATGGTGCTCCATTCAGCCGTAGTGTAGTAGAGTTTCAGCTCAACATTGACCTGTCCGGCTGCAACTTTACAGTTTTGTTTCACTCTCATAGCATCGTTTTTGGCAGCAGCAGGCAGCTGTTGTAAAAAGGGGGGGGGGGAGCAACTGGGTGGTCATCAAAGTGGAGCATTGACCAGCTAAACAGCCAGATATTTCCCTCAGGTGTTGGTAGAGACCCTGAAATGTAGCTAAGGAAGAGTGAATTTTGGACTTATAATCACCAGATGGACAGAAACATGACTTCAAATAAATGATAATGTTGCTCCGTAACTGCTGAATATGGAAATAAGCAACTGTTTACAATTTGTTTCTGCTGGGCCCATGTGGCTAAAAAAACAGTTAATGCAGGTTTAACTAGTGAAGCAAGATACAAACTGTATAGCTTAGTTAATATTGTATTTGATTTAGATATAACTGCAAGTGATGGCAGCTTTGCAGCCATTCTGCCAGCAGTCTGTTGACACTTGTATAATTTTTGTTTTCACTTAGTGGGAGATGTCATAGCTTTCAGAAAGTCCTGATACCTCAATGCACAATTACAACTAGGAGGTTGACATTAATTGTTTTTCCAACCCAGATGACATTTTGACATGGCATAGCAGGAAAGAGCAAAGGTGCATAAATGTAAATAAAATGAATGGTGATTGAATTCATGCTGGATCACCAACATGATTTCCATTGGCCACTTGAATATAACATAACTGGCATTAATGTAATTAGTAGCACCTGTGCTTTTTCTACTGAGTCATATCGATGCTGAGAAGGCCTTATACTATAAAATGCTATAACACTCTGTAGAGATGCTGGATTAGGTGATAATTCTCTGAGTGTGTCACTACGGGCATATTACAAGTAGTCATTTAAGTTAATAAAAATATTGAATAGTGTAGTTTTAAAGATGGCTTTACTTAAGTTAATTCTGCTTAAATCTTTCATTTTCTTTGCATTGCCTTTGTGCAGGTGAATGTAAAATTGTATAGTTTACGGTCTAACAGACTTGCTTGGTGAGTGTCAAAGGATCTGTACTGTGTCTCTCCCTCCCACTATCTCTGGTTCCAGTCCCTCATCCAGAACATCTCAGTGGATGATTTATGTAGCAGTGTTGCTCTGTGACCTCAAAATCCGCCCCATCCATACCGCACCTGTCATTGCGCCACTGCCTGCGTGCTTACTGAAAACCAAGCCATCCGTGCAAAATGGCAATTTCCCTTCCACCTAGAGAATAAGAAAAGAGGACCTAATCCATTCAGAGGCAAAACTAGGAAAATTCTATGATATGTAGAACAGGTGCACGAGGGCTCAGTACTCCGCTAACGAGGGATATGAACTGCACGCACCGCTGACCACAACATCTGTCGTTTGCAGGGATGCAGAGTTTGGTTTTTACCTCTGCAACACAGTTTGCGCAGCGAGAGACAGCAGATGATAAAGCACTTAAGATGGATACAGATGGAGGGGACCAGGCCCAGTTTCAGCTGGGGGCACAGAGTTCCCCATGATGTGGCTCCGTAACATATGATGCGTGAGGATCCAGTGAGAATCACAAAGAGTTATGCTTGTCTATCTGGGCCCAAGGTGAGGCCCTGGTCTGACCCAGATCACCATCCCAGGTGGAAACCCTAACGAGCTGAATCAGGCTTAACGATGCTTAACAAGCATCTAATTGGCAGGGTTATGATGTCCCCGAAGGTCAGAGTGCAGGTTCCTGTGCCAGCAGCAGGACGGGGTGCCATTTCCTGCCAACAGCACGTCACATGACACACTAATGTCCCCACTAATGCGCAACCAAAGTAGGGAAAGGACATGGGGAACTTCTTACATAAGCAAAAGTTTACAGCTCATAGAGGAAATGTGCACAGAAAAGCAAAGACGCATCGAGTAGAAACATTTTAGATTTACGACACTTTAAGACATATTTATGAACCATGTCTGAATCAGCTGTATCATTTATCAAATTTGGTTTGGTTTGGTGTGGCACAAGAACAAACAAATCTTTATTGCCATTTTTATCTACAGATTAACTAAAGTCATGTGTTTTTTTTCTTCAATTTTTGGTTTGAAATGAAGGGTTTGTTGTGGACAATAGTTTGAATATCTAGTTGTTGTGATAACATGACAGCAAAACACACAGAAGACAGCCAGACTTCAGTAGTTAAATGCTGCCACCTACTGCCCTTTATACAGCAGTACACCAGATTATATTGCAAAGAAAAAAATGTTTAGTAATTTTATAAGTGCATGACTAAAGCATTGTATTAAAAAAAACATAGCCAACATATAATTTCTTTGATGAACTTTCTCACTCACACTCTCACCAACACATTTCCCAATAATTCCTCATAATCCCAATGAAACCATAGACCATAAAATCCTTTATCAGATGTATAGATTTTATATGTACATAAGGTATGTAATTGCATTCTTTAAAGCAAATTTACATGTCAGAAAATAAAAAAACAGGAACAAAAGACAGGAAAAGTGATCTGTCATTCCGGTGACTGAAGTCCAGTAAAACTAAAATATTGACAAAAATCTTAAAAGGATCTTTTAAAATCTAACCCTATCAGTAAAAAAAGTCCACATTAGGATGTTAAATGCTTGTTCCACACAGTGTTGTGAGGCGATTCTGTCAGGAAGAAAAAAAGAAAAGGTCAGAATTAAATAAACTAATATTACACTAAATAATAAGGTCAAACAGGTTTATTGCATATATACTTCTATCCAAGTATGTTAGAGACGTGTCCAAAACACTCTGCAGTGACACTACAGAAATGTTGTCCCAGAACTGATCAATATACCTGCAACTGTCGAATGCTCCTTAGGGCGGTTTCATCCAGGAGTGACAGATCCACTGAGTCCATCTGACTGGCCAGCAGCTGAACACTCTGAATCAACACATTACAAAATAAATGGTCAACAAATTGAGTAAAACGTGAGTAAAACACACAGGTCACATTTCAACATACACACAGCCCAAACATACAGACCACATAAAGAAATATTCTCACATTAATGTATTAATGTTGATTTAATATACAATGACTGAATCTCCTCTGCTGCCAAAAGAGAGTGCAAAAACACTTGAACCATTTCTGCATTTTCAAGCAAATATTAATAGTAATTCTAAATATTTATTTCAAATTTCTAAATAACATAACTTTTAAATCTAAAGGTCCAGTCTGCTCTATAAAGAAGAATCTGTCCTTTACTGATCTTTCTGGTTTAAGCAACATCATAGTCATGACTCTCCTGTGTGATCCAGAAGCCTGAGCCCTGCCGCCTGTGTGCTCACCTCTCCGTTGCCGATGGGGACGTTGATGACAATGTCGGTGTCACCTGCTGCAATGGGAGAGCCATTGACGGAAATGCTGTAGACCCTTTCTTTGTGGCGGGGAATTCTCACAGCGGGGGTCTTAGGGAGCCTGAGGAAAAGATGGTTGCAGTGGTGAGTGATGTGTGAAACGCATTCTGCTTAGAAACAAAACCTACAGAAACTTCTCAAGCTAGTGAGCTAGTTTAGTCTCCAGTGACAGATGCTGTATGACACATAAAAGCAAAGCAGGTTTCTATTCTAATTGAGTTTTCAGAGAATTACAATCACTATAACAGCTAAAAGCAAAAAGTGAACATCAATTTCTTGTGGTGAAATTGCTTTAGTGTTAAAGAACACTGATAATAGCATATGAAGCAAATGGTACACTGGTGGAGACGTTCAGAGCAACAGCACGAGTATCCAACATAAAAACAGAAACTAGTAATTCATCATCTGGAAATATTACATGCACACAGTGTTGCATAAACCTTTATTTAACATCAGAGTGAGCTCCATAAAAATCAATAACACATCTGCAGTAGATCACTTGACAGGTTGACAAAAATTAACTACAAAATCAGAAATCATGTAACACGTAGAACACAAATGGACAAGATACACTTCAGCATCTTGCTTTGATATCTTTATTTATCACTCCTTTTGGGCAAAGATGTTTCCCCGTCAATGCCTACAAAGCCCTACTTCAGAATTTTCATCAGTTCATTTCTGTGCACTACAACGTTACTGTTGGCTTTCTGCAGTATCTTGAACGTTGCGTGAGGAATCTGGTTGCCGGATAACAGCAGGACGTTACACAAACATGATCTCACGAGGCAGATTTCTCTTGGAGGAAAGATGATTTCTTGGACATGTAGTCACGTAACTAATGTTTCTAACTGGCTTCTTTCATTGGCATAATCCAGTTTCTCAGTGTAAGATGGTTTCTTATGTGTCTGTCAGTGTACAATTATTATTATTTTTTTTTTGGTAGTGAAATCTAATGGATGCATCGAATGTAATGCTTACCTTGGGTCAAAGCGTGGGGTGATGAGGGGAGTCGAGCCCATCAACAGAGAAGAATCCAGCATGTTCCTGGCAGGAGTGATCATGGGCTTCCTGGATGATCTGAATCCACACAGACAAAACTTATATTAATGAGGCTATTGGCCATTACAGACATGCAAATTGAAGACATAAAAAAATCCCATTAGAAATAGAAAAATAAAGACAAATATATATCTTACCTTCTGATGGAGGTGTTTTGCTGGCTGATTGAAAGTGCTTTTGCTCTTTTGGAGGTAGTTGGAGGCTTCCTCGTTGCCTTACCCTGAATTAAGAACAAGTGGTTAAAACAGCACAACACTGTATACAAATGACATTCAACACCATCCAACCCACATATTTATGATCAGTGATGTTACATTATGCTTTTCTTGTGTGCTTCAATCAAAAATCAGCCACTACCTTCTTCACTGTGCTCGAGGGGATTTCATCCTCTGAACAGGATTTGCTTCCAGCCTTTTTCTTTGTCGCTGCTGGTTGGAGACAAGATTGATTAAATCCCTGTCTTTGCACGACGAAATGCAAATGCCACTGAACGAAAAATATCCTCAAGCATTTCTGTGTCAGCATCATATTAAAATTGTGAGTTTTTTTATTTGTGAAAACTTTGAAAAGAAACAGAAAAATGAGTGTTAACATACTTTTCTTGACTGATTTTAGAAGGACGGCGTGATCCTCGGCCACGACACTCTCAACTATTGCTGCTTCCTCTTCTCTCTGTTAACAGATAGACATAAAGTCACTTCTTGCCACCACCTCCGTCACTCAAGTCACACGCTATGCATGCACGAGACAATGGGAATCTGAAACCTTTGACAGTTTGAATCGTGATACATGTAATGAGATGAGACAAGACAAGATACTCAACTCACCTTCGTATCATCCACCTGTGGTGACTTTGGTTTCTCAGACTCTGTAGAGAGAGAGAGGAGGTAAATGCTTTTCACATAATGTTGACAGATGGGTATATTGGTCTATACCTCTATATTTACAGAAAAAAAAGTCTGTAGTGAAGATTATAATTTTACATAGACTTGTCCACTTATGATCAGATCACCCAAGACACATTTTAATGCCAGGTGTGAAGAGCTCCTAAAAGTAATGTCAAAAGTTTTGTGGTAACTTACTGCAATATTCCAACCAGTTCATTAGCCTGACTGCCTTGGGGAGCTTAATCAGTCCCATGTTGTAGGTGTTGTCAATATCTTTCAACAGCTGGTTCATCTTCTCTTTTTGTTGTTCGACTCTTGTCTTCACTGTGAAAAAAACAAAAATAATTAGTTGTTTGGTCTATAAAATGTAATAAATGGTCAAAACATGTAGATCACTGTTTCCCAAATCCCACAGTGGATTCCTCAAGTGTCTTGTTTTGTCTTGACTGACAGTCCATTATCCAAACATATTCAGTTTACTGTCACAGATAACATCCAGTATTGGTCACATACTGTATATACTTGTATATCATAACTATATAACACTCTCAATGTTGCCTTACAAATATAATAGTTAATAAAAGACTGCTGCACAAGATGTACTGTGTCCTGTGGGGACAGCAGTATATTAAAGGTTGGTTCACACATTTCAAGTCTCTGTTAAAACAACATCCAGGTGCCCATAAGAACACAGAGGTTTTACTCACTGTAATCATTCCTCCTGTTCATACTGGCTATTAAAAGATTCCCTTCACATGTGGTTTGAATGTAAGGGATGGGGGCACAGAGTTATTTTGTGCAAAAAGGCATTTAAACATTCACCTAAAGCTCATATGAGTAGATGAAATATATATACAGTGCTGTGAAAAAGTATTTGCCCTCTACCGAATTTCTTCTGTTTTTGCTTTTTTGTCACACTTACATGTTTCAGATCATCAAATAAACTTTAATTTAAGAAAAAGACAATGAGAGTGAACATAAAATGCGGATTTTAAATGATCATTCCATTTATTGAAAGTAAAAAATTATTCAAAACCTAAATCACAAATGTGAAAAAGTAATTGCCCCCTTAACTTAATAACTGGTTGTGCCACCCTTTGCTGCAACAACTGTAATCAAGCATTTGCGATAACTAGCAATGAGTCTTTCACATCGCTGTGGAGAAATTTTGGCCCATTCTTCTTTGCAGAACTGTTTTAATTCAGCCACATTGGAGGGTTTTCGAGCATGAACGGCCCGTTTAAGGTCATGCCACAGCATCTCGATTGGATTCAGGTCCAGACTTTGACTAGGCCACTCCAAAACCTTAATTTTGGTTTTTTTGAGCCATTCAGAGGTGGACTTGCTGGTGTGCTTCGGATCATTGTCCTGCTGCATAACCCAAGTGCACTTGAGCTTCAAGTCATGAACTGATGGCCGGACATTGTCCTTCAGGATTTTTTGATAGAGAGCAGAATTCATGGTTCCATCAATCACAGCAAGTCGTCCAGGCCCTGAAGCAGCAAAGCAGCCCCAGACCATCACACTACCACCACCATGTTTGACTGTTGGTATGATGTTCTTTTTATCAAATGCTGTGTTAGTTTTGTGCCAGATGTAACGGGACACACACCTTCCAAAAAGTTCCACTTTTGTCTCATCAGTCCACAGAATATTTTCCCAGAAGTCTTGGGGATCATCCAGGTGTTTTTTTGGAAAATGTGAGACGAGCCTTTGTGTTATTTTGGTCAGCAGTGGTTTTCGCCTCGGAACTCTACCATGGATGCCATTTTTGCCCAGTCTCTTTCTTATGGTAGAATCATGAACACTGACCTTAACTGAGGCAAGTGAGGCCTGCAGTTCTTTAGATGTTGTTCTGGGTTCTTTTGTGACCTCCTGGATGAGTCGTCGATGCGCTCTTGAAGTAATTTTGGTAGGCTGCCAACTCCTGGGAAGGTTAGCCACTGTTCCATGTTTTCCCCATTTGTGGATAATGGCTCTCACAGTGGTTCGCTGGAGTCCCAAAGCCTTAGAAATGGCTTTGTAACCCATTCTAGACTGATAGATGTGAATTACTTTGTTTCTCATCTGTTCTTGGATTTCTTTAGATCGCAGCATGATGTGTGGCTTTTTGAGATCTTTTAGCCTACTTCATGTTGTCAAACAGGTTCTATTTAAGTGATTTCTTGATTGTACAGGTCTGGTAGTATCAGGCCTGGGTGTGGCTAGTAAAATTGAACTCAGCTTTCCAAAAAATGTGGTTAATCACAGTTAATTCATGATTTGACAAGGGGGGCAATTACTCTTTCACATAGGGCCAGGTTGATTTGAATAGTTTTTTTTCCCTTAATAAATGAAATTATCATTTAAAAACTGCATTTTGTATTTACTTGGTTTATCTTTGTCTGATATTAGAATTAGTTTGATGATCTGAAACATTTAAGTGTGCCAAATGTGCAAAAAAAAAAAAGGTAATCCGTAAGGGGGAAAATACTTTTTCACAGCACTCTATCTATATATATATATATATATATATATATATATAGAGAGAGAGAGAAATTGATATATGCCAGATTTATAGTATTTTAAGCATAAAATTCCATCTTTGTGTTTCCTGACTGTATTCCTATTGAGCTGTGGTGAAAGCATAGTAACAAAAAAAAAGACTTTGGCACTAAAAAGACTACCATTGAAAGATATCTACTTGACTGTTTGCTTGACTCATTTGGACAGCTTAAGTTTCATATTAGCTTGAGATAAACTTACAATACATTTGTGCACAGATGGAGGACTGTGGACCCCCATCACTTTCATTGTAAGTGCATTATGAAGGGATCTCTCTCTAATAGCCAGTATGAAAGGGAGGACTGGTTATGGCAAGGAAAAAAATAAAAAAAAACTTACTTCAACATTCATTTGACAACTGATTGTTGATTTCAAACAGACTTTAAAAAGTATGAACCGCTCCTTTAACCATCAATTAAACATATATTCACCGTCGATGTCGAAATCCTCCAGGAAGGCCTCCAGCTTGGCTATCTTGGGGTTGTTTTTACGCTGTTTGGTGGTTCTCTTCCTGGGAGCCATGGCTGCATGAATAAACAGCAAAGAACAGAGGTGAATTTACGCACAGTTGTCAGCACCAAATAACCAGCTTCAGGATATAACTAACTTGACTGCGGACATGCTGCTGGCTAGTAATCGAGCTAACTACCGTTTGGCAAGATCACGCATTTATCCCGCAATGTGGCTAAAAAGCGTGGTATCCAGGTTCAATAATACTCACAAATGTTACATAAAACAACCAAATACCTATTCCTATACTGATGACACATACTTTATACGCTTTTTATTACCTGATGATGGTGTTTTTCTCCCTCTGTTTACTGACTCTTCTTCGTCTGTTTTTTTTCTTCCACAAAGCGATTTTCAAATCTCCGCGCTGGGTGGGGCAAATATCCAAAGTTAGCCAATTAAATCGCACGTTTGCGTTGCGTCACGGGTGGAATTTTCCTCGACCAATCGTAGCAATATACGTCACTGTTTACATCAGGAGAACCAAAATGGTGTCCAAACAGCATGGTTGCAGTAATGTAAGAATATGATGTTATTAGCAGCCAAAGACAACCACGCTTTTAAAGGCTACAGACATCACCGTTGCTCTAAACTGGATTTTAAAACATCTAGGCACAAGGATTCATTTAATTGGAAACACACAACTCTTTTGGGGGGACAGCTAATGTCTAAAATCGGCACCTGAAATGTCCAAAGCTGCACTATTATCACTTCAACAAGCGCTGAGGAAAAGCTTTCAGACTCTGGAATGCAACCAGAAAGTATGGAAGAGTGTGCTGTCCGAGTGCAGCCCCCTCATGGACTCTCTCGCGAACTTGGCAGAGCAATGGAAAGCGCTGTCCAACATCCAGATCGCCAACACACCTCTCAAAGACTTCCCAGACCTGGAGGAGAAGCTGCGTTTCAAACTTTTACTAGCCACGGATACAGTACTGGGGAAACTCAATGAAAAGATGTGAGTAACCAGATGGATCTTGCCAAACAACATGAAATAGAAATCACATATTATTACATATCTCACAGCTAATTCATAAGCAGTGAATAATAACTCATATGAGGACAGGAGTGCAGGGCAGATTCAACCTGCTGTGTGGGGTCCTGTACTGAATATGAGCCCCCTTTGACCCTCTCTTCCATGACATACTGAGATTGAAAAGCCACTGATTATTCAATACAGTGGAGGGGGGTTTGAGCCACTGCCAGGAGTGAGATATTGCTTTTTATAAAGCTGTTACTGAATATTACAATATAGAAATTAGAGACACAATTGGACATGTGATATACCTCCAGTACATGGTGAAAAGTGGTATCAGCTAGTGACACAGTAGTTACAAAGAGTGGCATATCAAAATCATCTGCAGCATATACTAGTAAGAATTACTGTATGCTGGTATAAGGTGGTACATGTCAGTGATGCATCAGCATGAGTGACATACCATTGAAGTGCCTGTGTATGTATCTTGTTGCATTTCAGTACCAATCACATACAGTGCAGTTGGTATACTGCATATAACAGCTTCATTACATTTTTTGCATCATGCCAGAAATAACAAGTGTTGCAATCCCACCTGCTTTTTTCTTTATTTATTGTTTATTTGATTAAACATGAGAAATACATTATGTAAGAAAAATATTCAACTCGATTTTGACATACTTGTAGGGGCATCCTGACATTACAGGACATCAGGATTAGGCAAAAATGCTGGAGACATAATCGAGTTTCCAAAAAACACTTGGACATTAGCACGCTTGATGCACAGTTATAAACCCTACATTTTATAAAGTGTTTATATGGATGTAATATGTCAAAACTACTGATCTGTTTATCGACTCTACTTCTTTCCCTCAGGTCTGCTCTCCAGTCTGTCAGAGACGCCATTAGTAACCAGGTCTATGCAGTCATTCAGCTGTACGAACAGAACGCAGACAGTCTGGACCTGCTCTCTGTAACCGAGCGCTCAGCTACCGCCCCGTCAATCGCTGACATGCTGGAGTGGCTGCAGGATGCTGAGCGTTACTATCGACAACAGTATCCTTAATGTTCACATTTGTATTGGCTTGGATTTGTATTGGTGGTTCTTTTTATTTCTCCCTCAACTCATGTGTTCAGATTTCTGAAAAAGAAGACTCTGCTACAGACGGTCCGAGCGGACAACCTCTCCCTGCTTGAATCTACTCCCGAGAAATGGAAATCATTGGAGTCTCCCAGTGCAGATAACCACATCACTGGTAAATGTTATTTCATTGTCATGCTGCTATGTAAAAGACTGTGTCATTTTAATTAGCTGTCAGTGGTAATAGCGAGTGTGTGTATGCAATTTATGAAGCTAGAGATTTGAAGCTGAACTAATTACTTCTTTGTTCGATTTCAGATACACTTTGCAAAGTGTCCTTCTTTATGGAGTCCCAGTGAACAGAGTGGAACTCTCTCCTGCTTGTGGATATGAAATAATTTATGTGAAGAGGCTCAAAGAGAAAAGTGGGATCATTTTAAGAACTTCAGATGGATGTATTTGCTGTGGATATTATGATGAGAAATGGATTTTTTTTCACAGCCCAGTCAGGTAAAATATCATTAGACTGCATCTGCGTTCACTGGACTGTAATTCAAAATGAAGATGGGACTTGCTGCCTATCAGGCGATGCCTCTATCTGCAGAGAAGAACATTGTGGCATCATTTCATACTTGAATGCTCTTACATCCAAAATCACTGTTGTCTGTGATGGTCAAAATGGTCCAAACCAAATGTGTTTTTGAGAAGAAACCAGAACACACAAGCATGGATAGAAACTTTATCAGTGAAACACAGTTGAACAAACTTGTTTTATTTCACAATTTGGATTTATGCAAACTCAGTCAAAGCTTTGTGTGACAGATCGAGAGGTAATGACATTGTCAGAGAATAACTGGTTGAGAAATCACTGCAATCATCACCACACAAGCCATCATTAAAGCCATTGTAACAGTCATACTTTTTCATGAAGTCTTTTGGTTGATTTGACAATAAAGGCAACAGGCTTTCTTCAGGCACTACTAAAAATCACATTGGAGCAAAAGTCAAATTTCAACCAAACCTGAATGTTATAAGTAGTAGTAAGAAGACAAGTTTAACGTTACAAAGAGATATACAAAATGAGCCAAATATAGATATATTAATAAATATATATAATTTATAACTTAGATTTAACAGACTTAAAAGTTGGGACAGAGTAAATTTAGAAACGTATTGACTGTCTCCTGGTGGACTCCTCAGTCTATCCACTGATGGCCTTTCTTCAGGTTCTCATTGTGCTGTTGCTGCTCGCACACATCATCCTATACATACTCCTTCAATGGTACACTGTTAGATGTGATAGGTTTTGGGGGATCTGGTGCTGAAGCAGGTGAATTAGCAAAGCTCCGGCCTATGTAGCCCCTGCGGTACCTGCCATCCCTCTCCATGAGGGGGCAGGTGCTGCTCAGCACAGCTCCACTGATCATAAGGATGACTGCAGATGCCCAGCCCAGATAGATAGCCTGACCCAGCTCTCGCTTGTGCATCAGGGGCACGTTGGGGTTGTAGAAATCCTGGATGACGGTGTTGGCAGTCCAGGAAACGGGAATGAGCACGCACAGGCCCGTCAGAATGAAGAGAACCCCGCCGGAGAGCGCGATACCCGCCTTGGCCCTACGGTCATCCCCGGCGCAGGTGGTGCACTTCATGCCGCAGCAGGACACGGTGCAGGAGAGCCAGCCCATGAAGATGGCCAAACACATGAGGGCGCGGGCTGCCTGGATGTCAGGAGGCAAGGCCAGCATGGAATCATAAGTCTTACACTGCATGTGACCAGTGGTCTGGTAGATGCAGTTCATCCAGATGCCTTCCCATTTGATCTCCGAGGTCAGGATGTTGCTGCCGATGAAGGCCGAGACCTTCCACTGAGGCAAGGCTGTGACTGCGATCGCCATGATCCAGCCGGTCACCGCACAGGTGAAGCTGATGAGCTGCATGCCTGTGTTCACCATGATGACACTTCTATAGATATACAGCTTCCGCTGAGTGTCCCTTTCTTTTGTTCTACCTTGTGGTTTGCTTGTTATTTTCTTTCTCAGCCTTTTATTTTTTTTGTCTTTAAAGTTTTTTGGTTTACTTGTACCTTTCCTCTCCGGCTTGGCCAAGCTTCCTACTGTCTTTGCCAAAATGTCACATTATCAGCAGCCATTTTCTTCTCTTTTTCTCTTCCTTTTCAACATCTGCTCACTGCTTTCACTTCCACATTCACTGGGTTATCCAGATGTAATCTCCCGTTTTCTTTTGGTGATAGTCATCCGCCTGTTGGAAAGCATCAGAGGCCTGCACACTTTCTCCTCCTTTTCATTCCAGAGTTTGAGTCAATGCATTATTGAGTAGTCGATAGCTGTGCAGTCACCTGTGGCAACCCGCAGATGCAGGATCAATCAGGCTTCAGAACCAGCACAGTTCAAGCCTCGTGGATGAAATGGATCTCAGCAAGGCTTTTTTTATTGTTGTTGAAGTGGTTCTATCCCTTCAACTGTGGTTCAGCCCCGGGAAGGTGATTGTTGAGCTGCTGTGTATATCAGTGCCACTCTCCTGGTTTGGTGTAGCCTTACCTAGATGGAGCAGACTGATATCACCTGATACTTGGATCCAAGGCCACTGACACTGCTATGAGCGTATCTTGTCACAGAACGGTTGAAAATAGTGATGCTTGAATACACAAAACAAAAAGTGGCGTAGTTTTTTACTGCTTTGTCGACAGAAATCTGATGTTTAGTCCTCACAAAATGAATAAAAGAAACATCCTGTAGAGATGCAGCTGATGAAACAGTCAGTCAATGATATTCCAATCCCTTATTTGAAAAAAGGTCTTCCTTTGGTGTGCTAGACTCAATAGATAAGCGTTCCAGTCTGTGAAAGAAAAGCAAAGGTTTCCTGAGGAAAACAGCCAGCAGAGCTTGTCATCAGACACTGCTGCTGTTGCTAGCTGAAGTGTCTCCTTGTTGACAATAAGCGCATGGGGGTCCAAGCCTTGAACGAAGCCACTTCAGACTTCAGCTGCTGCCAGGCTTTCACCCTCCCCCTTAAACCGCTTCCTTTTGGTAGCAACGCAGCCCAAATGGGTCAATCCGGTTCCAACAAAGGGTATAAATAATAATCAGGGCCACGTTATCAGACTTCTGGGTAAGCAGAGCATCGGGTCACTCCCTCCCATCTTCAGTACTGCTGTTGACAGTCAAACCTGTGAGAGCAACACTGAACCCCAGGAAGGGAAAAAAAAAAGAAGGATGCAGGAGGGAGGGAGGGCAAAAGAGGGTGAGACAACAAAATGAGGGAGGAATGGATGGAGCGGTGTATGTAGGTGGATCAGTTAACACAAAGACGACATGGGGGGGCTTTTACAATGGGGATTACACTCTGTTTCAAACCATACCACACAAACTCGTGCACATTTTAAAGGAGCTTTCACACAAAAAATGAGCTTTCAGTTGCCTTTTTTTGTCCGACTGAGCAATGAAAGGGAGAAAACAGCTTTACAAAAGGGGACATAGTTGTTTTTTCTTTAACAATAGCTGGCTAAAATGCTGAAAAGCCACAGGAGAAAATATACAGGTCACAGGTAAAAAGTCAGTCTCTATTGTAGTATGACAAGCAGGTCATTTTGAACAGTGAGAAAAATGACAAAAGCCTAAATTCTGACAGTTCTACCCAACCTTGCTTTTTGGTTTAATCTTTGTTTCATCGAAATTTCCAGTTACATTTATTTAAATTGCAGCTGAAACATGAATAAGATGAAAATAATGGGCCCCTGTCATGTGAAGTCTCTCATATTTATGGCCCTTATGTTGCCAAAATGAAAACAAAAAAATCTGATTGTGTATGTAACAGACAGATCTGACAGCAGCTCTTTGTCTTCATATACGTTTCTCCTCTACCTAAGACTCCTCCTCTCGCTCAATCTGCATTACATTGAAACCTCACGCAACATTGTGCCGATGAATTAAATATCATGGCACTGAGATCTATGGTTCAGGTTTCCTTTCTTCTGTAGTCCCCCCGCTCTCCTTGGTAACGGTGGTCATGACAACAAGCCAGGACACAGGAAACAGGAGAGGAGAGAGAGGATGATACACAAAGGGAGGCAGGGGAAGGTGACACATACCAACGATGGCTATCCAGTGTAAATGAATAGAAAGACAGATGTGTGCGTTTGCCTACAGGAGAACAATACAGGATTGTAGTGAAATTACTCGTATGTGGCCTTAAATACACCCACAAATGTTTTAGATTTTCAATTTAACTATATTTTGTATTAAATAAACTCAGTATCACATAGTAAGATATTGAAAATGTGGTCCTTTTCAGTTCAACATTGTCATCAATACCACAGCAAGGTTCCCCTAAATTACTGTGAAGAGTCAATATTAAGTTACAGTACTTATTTAACTTTGTTCAACATATACCCCAGAGGTCTTTACTTTTTAGAAAAAGCCCGCAAGTAACGCTTTGATTTGGCTCATTTTTATACATTTATATGTTTGTTTTTGCACTTAAAAAAAAAAAGTTATCTTACATTTCCAGCACCTCTAACATATAAGCATTTAAGTTGCCTCATCATTCAGCTTCATGACTTTCAGGCAACATAGTTTATCAGGTCTTTTATGTTTTAGACAAGACAAATTTACTGGATTTTCTCTGGGACAATGCAGATAAATTATGCTGTAATTATAGTGCAAGGACCTGCAATCTGTTGATTGCAATAAAAATGATTGTAGTGCACATATCCAGTTATTTACTCATTAAAAAGTGGATTGAGTGTACAGTTACTGTTCTAAGTAGTAGTTTTAGGGCTTTACATGGTTAGACCAGGCTCTGAGCTATATTAAATACTCTTAACTGTCCCTGTATAGTGTTTAAAGGCCTGATCACCAGATGTTTGGGAATTTTAAATATCTATATTAAACCTGAGGTAATAACAAAAATGAGCAGCACAATAAACCATCTATGTGAGGAAGTGGCCTCATCATAAATGTTTTAGTGTGATCTATTTACCTTGCCAAAGAATGCCATCTAGTGACTAAATACATGTATATAGAGGTCTTGGTGTTAATTGGTCATCTAGCTCTGTGCAGTTTATAGGGCATAAAAGTCACATTCCAGTGCCATCAATGACGAGAACACACAATCTATATTATAGGCATAAAATACCAATTTATTACTTTGCACATTAACACAAGAATTCCCTGCAGGCTAAAAAAAAAAAAAAAAAAAAGTATTTGAACAGGTCACATAATAGCAATAACAGCGAGTGAATGGCCCTCTGCGGGGGTGGGGGTGGGGCCTGAAATACCCCGCCCCTTTACAACCTGTCAGAAAGGGATCCGTTCATTCACAGAGTTGGAACGCTCCAATTCTGTGAATCTATTGCTATTAGACAATCACACACAGCTTCAGAGACCACTAGCAGACAAAAAAATAAAATAAAAACAGAGCAGAGCTAGAACAACCCCCAAAAAAGGAACCGAAGAGAGGGAAAACAAAATAAAAATACACAATACACAATGTCAAATTACAAATCCGTTAAGATATAACAATATATCAAAGTGAGAGGAATTTAAAAATAATTCATGCTCTCTTTCTATCGGGGCACAGAAAGAATTATGGATTTTTTTTTCATTTTAAAAAGGTTAAAAAGAGGTAATCCTGCTCCGTAGATGCCATGGGGACCCCTTCACAAAGAGGAAGTGCATTTGCGAGGGGCCAGCAGAGTTGTCATGGAGACAGGAGAGCCCCCCTCAAGAGGCGTGGCCACAGGTACAAATCAGGAACGAGGAGACAAAAAAAAAAAAAAATAGATGCTCGCTTGAGTAACCTCGCAAAATGAGGAGAGGGGTTCAGTTCTTTAACGGGTCCATGTTTGAAGAAAGTACCTCGTTTGAATTTGAACACGACGCAAAGAGTGGACCCCCCTCTCCTCAGGAAACAGCTTGTACCTCCCAAATTACTGACATTTGTGTAGGAATCTTTAAAATACACCTTAGAGAGACTGGACATATTGCTAGCCTAAAAAAACAGTCCCACTAAATTGATAAACATTTACCCAAAAAAAAAAAAAAAAAAAGCATTTATATTTTTTTCCTTTCTCATAATAAATATGATTCCAAAATGTTTTTTTCTTTTTTTTCTTTTTAAAAAGGACAATACT
Source organism: Scomber scombrus (assembly GCF_963691925.1). NCBI lineage: Eukaryota > Metazoa > Chordata > Actinopteri > Scombriformes > Scombridae > Scomber > Scomber scombrus. The sequence continues at coordinate 9,242,234 of NC_084985.1, forward strand.
CTGGCATGCAGGCGAGCAAAGTCTACATTTTGTTACTCAAAAGAAAATGGTCTAAAGCCTACATAACTATTCCACCAAATGCACATTCCCACTGATTGATACAAGCAAATGAAATAAACAAAAAAAATAATTAAAAAAATAAAAAGTACAGACACAATAGCGAGAGTAGACCAACAACCACAATGAGTAGAATTATAGCTTTGTATTTCCACATTTGAAAACTGGAACTGGGTTAATATTGCTTTGCGGTGTCATGTTAAAAACAGGAGGGGGTGATCATTTATCTGATTGGAGTTTAATGATCAAATAAAAGATTTAAAACATCAAATCATTCCCTCCCCCCCATTAAGAGATGCCAGATGAGTATTCAATCACAGCCCGCTTGGCTCGGTCAGACTAGTGCACGTGATCTGCCCCCCTTTAAACGAGGAGTGAAACTTATTGCATGCAATGCCTGGACAACACCCTCCCAATACCCCCACCCACCCGCCCCACTCCTCTCCACTCCGATACCTGCCTCTCCGCTCTTGGCCAACGCCCACGCCTTCATCAGGTAGGTGCTCAAACTCATTCATAGTAAACCTGCTGCTTTACGGGTGGTTTATTACAAAAGGGTTTTCACTGAGCTGCCCCCCCTGATGAGGCGTGCACGTCGACTGTTTCTCCAAACCCTCCCTCCGTCCTGCATCATCACTCTCCAATCACAACACCAGGGGGCACCACTTGTGCAACTGTCACCACAGCACTTCTGGTGGTGTTACTGCGGTGTCCATGGTAACAGTTTGCTGAGTGTTTGTACACAGGGGTCCCAGGGCAGTGCTTATGCTTATTGTCAATTCATTTAATCCAGTGTTAAAAATGCATAAAAAATAGGAAAAAACACTGTTAAATAGAGACTTTAAGATGGGTATACTTCAAATACACACAGAGTAATAGAAACCATTTTTAAAAAGTCTAAAAATTCAACTCATTGCCTATCGCAAACCGTTTTTAAACAAATACCTCAATCTAGGTTCACGCTGATTACAAATCCCCGATTGTCTCCATCTATCTAATCACAACAAACCGACACCAGCTGAGTGATGCACAGCTGTAGATCTGTTTTTAAACCAGTCGGGAGTGCTACACAATACCTCGAATCTCCCTCTAACCTTTAACTCAGATCAGAACCAACAGGGGAAGCATTAATTCATCCATCCTTGGGCTTAAGTCTTCTCACCATTAGCCAAAATGCTACAAAAAATTTCCAACCCAAAGCTCTACCCCCTTTAAACCTGCAGCTCAACAACTTAATCTATTTCCTGAAGTCGCACTAGTAACTATATAACTGGCTTTGCTGCCAACCTTAAAATTTCATCACAATAGTAACAACATTGACAACAACAATAACAACAACAACATCAATGGTAAACTACTAATTCTAAACAGTTTTTTTAAGATAACCACAAAACATCTTATATTAAACTTTTACAAATCTGCTTTGTTGATTCGTATGTATAAATGCATACAGGTAAAGAGAGATTGAGAGTGCCCTCTGTTGCTTGCCTAGCGTCCCGGGTCAGTGCAATGAATTGGCCAGTATTAGCAAAGGAGACCTCACAAAAAAACAAAACAAAAAAAACTACGTTGGTTTCCGGACCTTGAAACTACTTTAAAACTACTTAAAACAAGAAGAAGAAGAAAAAAAAAGGAAAAGCAATGTCTAACAGTGTTCTCATATAATCTTTCAGATAATCAGGTCCAAAGAAAAATAAGATCCTGCTTTTCACACAGAAAGCGAGGTGGATAAGACCAAACTCTGTGTTTAATGCCGTCAGCCATTCAACAGGTCCCAATGCTGAGCCAGTCACAGGCCAGACCACGGTTGCTACTGCTACACGTCAGACCTGGCTTCACTTACTACCTGAAATGGATTAAGTTACTTTTTACTTCCTGGGATTCAATGATCGCTTGAAGCACAAAAAGAAACAGCTAGTTCCCAAAGGTGCAAATCCCACCATAACCGTTCAAACTGCTACTTAAATCACTTCAGTTAATAAGCGACCCAGGACTTCTACAAATACCCACAACGGCCTCTGTGAGGCCTGTTTAAGTCATATGTCTCAAAGTTGCTCTATAGATGTAAATATATGTTTATATGTACTGTATGTGTGAATATAAAAACAACAAATCTGAGGAATTTACAGCAGTTATCTCCTTGATTTCCCTTTACAATTCAGTGGCCTGCCATGAAACACACACATGCACACACAAACACACTCACAAACAGCAGTACATGTACGTATATACAGAGATGCGCGCACACACACGCACACACACACACACACACACACGCTTACACGCATACAGACTTGCGTATTCGTTGCCAAAATGGGAGGAAAGTAGTAATGGGCATGGACACCCAGATCACCTCGCTTGTAAAAGACCGTGAAGGAGAAAAAGTTAAAACACACGCTCATAAAAAGGAAAAAATATATATATCATTCTCAAAAGGTCGACTCCCCTCCATCTCTTCATGTAGAGTTCCCTCCCCGCCACCCAATAAACCCAAGACCTTGTGACAGATTTTGCCCAAAAGGGCTTTGAGGTAAAAGTAGATAAGAGTCCTGCTTAGCTGGGAGAGCTAAAGAGCTGCGCTGACACAGACTGTGCCAATCCACTCCCTTGCTCAGTGTATCTTTAAAAACACAAGAGTGCAGACATTCAAATAGAAAAAACAAAAACAAACACAAAATAATGGCTCAACTTGTAGTATGTGTGTATGGTTTGTTTTTGTTTTTTCGTTGTTTTTTTTTTTGTTTTTTTTTCTTCTGTGCATTGGAAACCCTTTGGGTTTGCAGTGCTGGATTGCTGGTTAGAACGACGGCTCGGTTGGGAACGCTGGTTGGAGCTTGTTCCGTGAAATAAAAGCTGCTGGACGTTGGGACACAGCAGATTCCCCTGTCCAAGAGCCGCTTTGGTGCAGATTTAGAAAATGTAGAGTGAGTATGAAGAGAAAGAGACAGACTACAAGGAGAGAAAGATATGGGAGAAGAAGAAGAGAGAAAGAGAGACTGGCAAATAAAAAGATTAAAAAGACAGAAGGGAGTCCGCAGGTGGACTGGCTGACGTGCTCGCTAGCTCAGGCGAAGTACATGGTGTGCTGGGTATCATAATGGATCTGAACTGCCTTGGCCAACGCCTGGGGGTCCCGGCCGTTACTCTGGCCCGATACATGGCTGCCTTCAGCACTGTAAGACACAGAGAGGAAGGATTTCATTTGACTTTTTCCAGGAATTTTGTTTGTACAATAAAAATGCAGCAAATATAGGGATCAAAATAAGAATCAGAGCCTGGTAGGTAAGAAGGTAAATTGTTTTCTTGCCTCTAGTTTACCTGTACTGGCATAGAATAAATCCGCAGAGCTTTCTGTCAATAGGCCTGCTTTAAAATACTTTTTAAACATTCTTTGTCTTCTTTGAGGAACACTACTCAAAGCACTAGTCCTGCCTTAATGACTCGATGATCTTTGCAGTACGATTGTAGCTCTGTAAAGCACAGAGGCACCTGAACACGTCATGTCTTAGAAGTCAATACTATTTCTAATTGTTAAGTTAACAGGAAGCCAGTGAGGAGAGGTTAAAACTGGCACAAGCTTGGATCTATATTTTAATCTAGCACCTAATCTTTGGCTCCACAGTAAAGTTACCAGACTATTAAAACCATGTAAGTGTGACCCGGAGAGCCTCTTTTAAACATCATAATCAGCAGAGTTATATGTCTTTCAATAATGAGAACAGTCACCATATGTGATCTGATGACACATAACTGAAGAAAAGCCAAAATTAGAAATGTCTGTTTGATACCAAAATTGGTCTAGTGGTGATACCATAATCATCTTATCAGGACAATCAGTGTAGACATTTTAAACGCTGTCAAACATTGCAAAGATGCACTCTCTCTCTAGGTTTGGTCTAACTCCAACACGGCTCACTCTTTTTAAAGCTGGACCAACAGATATGCAGGTCCCCCTCACCTGTCATGGTCTTTGTCCACCAGGTGGTAGCGGGCACGGAAAGCCACTAGTCTGGCGTAGTAGGCCGGTGCTGGGATGGAGACCGAGCGCGTGCAGCGGACGTAGGTGTGGCACAGCTGGTAGGTGAGGAGCTGCAGTTCATCGGCCGTGAAACAGTTGTCATCCCACAGGACGTGGTAGTGGGAGGGACGACTTGTTCCCTGAAGGCAGACGGGATTGAAACACATGACATGTCAGTGCCGCATGGATGATTTCATGTAATGAACTTTGCGGGGTTTTTTGCATAGAGGTTGTGATCCGACCACATTATTTGGCAACACAGAAAAACCTTTTTCTTTTTTCAGAACTGGACCCACACTGTGATTCTTCTCAGATAAATGTGATTAAACGGCACTTCATACTTTTCAGTATGACTCACTAATTAAATACACTGTGCTTCTGTCACAAAACTCACAATGTGTTGAGCTTATGAGCAGGTTGTGTGCACTGGTTTGAACCCTTGTACACTGTGCAGCATTAAGCTAGGAAGCGAGTGAGCCAACAGCAGTTCATAGTGACTGATCATCTGCCTGTATGAAGCCATGTTTACTGCAATGTTTTAAATTTCACACTTGAATGATTGTGGGTAGTGAATTACTACTACTAAGTTGCAGCCATCTTCAGCCAAACAGTCTGATTGGGTCAAAGAAGCATCTCAAATCATGCAGTATATTGTCATTAAGGATCATAACTCTTGTGGAAACCGCAGAGCAAAACAGCTTCGCCCTTGGAAACATTTTGCACTGTAATTATGGGTTTTAACCATAACTTTGTATTTAATTTAAATGTCAAATCCCTGCTCTGTTTCAAAGCCAAAAAATAATTAATCTGAAGAGACCATTTTTGTTATTGTGTGTTAGAGCTGGACACATCGTAAAGATTTCATTTGATTTCTTATCAAATTAAAACATTTTATTTGCCTCACAGCTTTTGTGAAAGCCTCATCTGTTAAACTCTGTGTGCTAGCTCCTAACTCACCTGGATCCCAGCATGGCTGCACAGGTAGAAGTCGAACTCGGACGGATGTGTGATGGTGCTGTCCACTGTTGTGCCAGCTGGGACGTTACCACTCTTCCCGACCTGCAGGAGGCGACAGACATAAGATAAGACACTCATACTGTGTTAAAAAAAACAAATAAACAAAAACAGCTGCCAATGCAATATTACAACATTATAACAGAGTGAACTTCTACTAACCCTCTCAGCTTTGTCAGAGCAGAAAAGACGAGTGTGGTGGCGTTTCTGAACCACAATGTAGGTAATACCCGGCCTGTAATCCTCTTCCAGACTGATACATGCCTTCCTTATGGCTATCAGCTCCGGCCATGCAACCTGAAATTACACAAAAAAGCAGCCACACTTTAAAAAAAGGTATCTTATGCAACATTTGTTCTAAATATGTTGTTTATTTCTAATGGAATTGTTTTCATCATAAAATAATAGATAACATTTGATTAGACGTGATACAAAGTCTATGAATAGTGGAAACCAGGTGAGGGTCTTGAGGTGATGTGGCGACACTCAAACACATTAAATGTAATTTTAAATGTACTTAAGTGGGATTCAATTTAGAGATGTAATGCTATTCAAAATTCCAGCACTTATTTGTTCATGTAATTAAAAACTAAATTAATAAAAAAATACTAACAATACTGGAGTTTGTAGGCTTGTTCATCTTGAACCTGCATTCCAAAACACCACAAATACTGCAGGGAAACGCTGAACAGTGAAGCAAATAACTGGCTACACTTTGTAAAATACAGCCAATGTCTCACCTGTTTCATTTGTCCCTCCGACACGCCGCCACGGTAATAGATGATGCGTGTGGGCTTGAAGCGTGTCGACTTGTAGAACTGGATGAGCAGCTCCCGCACCATGTTGGTCAAGTCTTGAATGACCTCCTGGCTAAAGAGTTGCTCCTGGAGACACAGTTAAAAATATGATTTAGACTCAAAGAAGAGGAGAAAAGGAAGAAGGAGAAACCCATTAAAAACTAGAAGTGTTGCCTTGTGGCTGTATCCCTCTGCCATCTAGTAAAGTTCTATGTCTGTCCACACTCATAATGTTTGTAGTTAAGACTTTGAGGGAATTTAATAAAAAGGTATTCAGTGTATTTTCCTTGTATGCGTTTACATACTTGGCCAGTAAAGCTGTAGCCATGACTGTAAACGTTGCTTCAGATATGGATGTTGCTGTAAAGAAGCTACAAATTCTAAAATGCGGGTGCTTCAAACACATCTTTAACCCGGCAGCACATAAGATCTTTACAATCACCACAGTATCAAGGTGTACAAACCAAGATTAATGTCACCAATTCAGTATCTGACCAAATATGAAATATAGTCACCATCTCCCCTTCTGTTCCTGAGTCATGGTGTTAAATAATCGCCAGAAAAGTGTTTTTAAAACATTATGAAGTCACATTGAAGTTGATCTTTGACCCTTTGCATATAAAATGTAATGTCATCTTTTTCTGAAGTTTGTGCCAAATTAAAGAAATTCCCATAAGGGTCTCCTAAGAAGTTGCATTCATGAGCATGAGACAGACAGATGGACAACCTGAAAACATAATGCCTCTGATCATGGTTGTGTCTGGCACAGAGGCATGAAGTTTAAAGATCCATCTAACTTTAAAATACTGTTAGAAATAACTTAATAAGCACAAATCAACAGCTTTAAAATCAACAGCAAGAAAATTCAAATATCACTTTAATTAGTAAGAGGTTTGCGTACGTACCGTATTTACCTGGGACATGTCCTGTCGAGATGTCTGGACTCTCACTGTGGCGCAGTAACGGCTGGGGTGACCATCCATGCTGCCCACCACCGCTGCGATGGACGGCTTCTTCCCGTCACCTGCTGGAGGATGTGTGACGTCTGCACCCAGGAAGATGACAGGCTGCTGGAACACGGATGGCCTGAACAAAAGAAAGCAAAGAGAGAGTCTTTGCATCACAGGCCTGAACATCATATTTCAAAATTCAATTCCAAGACCAAGAAAAGCACTAAAATGAAGAAAATGTGAAAAAAAGGTGTAAATATCGTTATACTATGTTATAAACAGACAATATCAGTCTGAGTTTTACTACCACACAAAGAAAATGACAAGAATCGCAAACTCGACTCATATTGCTCTGTATCATATAATTACCCTGGGGATTATGTCTATTCAGAAAGCATCTAACCAAATTACAACATCCAAAGCCAAAAAAGCATTCCGGCCTCCCATCTGAATTCATATGAGGAAACCGTATTCCTTGCTGACCTCTGATGAGGCACCAGGACGTTGTTGATGCCGCCCAGCTTGGCGTTGATCTTGAGGCAGAGGTTGGAGAGGGTCTGTGGGGACGTCTTCACTACGTTCTTCACCTGTACGCACTGGGTGGCCATGCCGAGGAGGGTGTCTCCCACCCGCTTCACCTCAGCTGTAGAGGAGAAGGATGAAGGTGACAAAAATTAATATCACAAAAAATGCTTAATAGTTTAAAAATAACCCCTAGAGTCCAATACCCTAAGCTTAAATCCCCTTTTCCTCATCTTGAAAGCTTCTACCCTTGTTCTCATTCTTTATAATGCAAAACTATGCATTTCTTACCGTAGACAGGTGTTTTGCCAGGCAGGATGACCACAATCAGCTGCAGGCCTACGTAAGACATCTTGAGGTGTTTGAACATAGGCTCCACGCTGTCCGCTCCTTGGGCGTATTTACAGAAACATGGCTGACCCTGAATGGGCATCCCAGCGTCCTTTGAGATCTTTCGTAGCTGGTCAGTGAAGCTCCTATGAAAAAAAAAAAAAATACAAGCTCATCAGAAATCAGGAGTATAAGCACAAAGAGAGATCATTTAAGAATATTTGACAACAAGATAAAAAAAAAAAAGGTGAGTCTAGAACCGGCATGATTTACAGTTTTAACAAAAATACTCCTTATTAAATCTTATCATGGCCTTTTATCAGTTCATCCTGTTTGAAACAAGTCTGCCACAGGTTCAAACTAACAGTAGAAGCATTTCACTTATTTTTATCGTTATTTATGCAGAATGGAAACTTCTCAAATACATCTTACCATGTTTGTGCCAAAATCTGATCTGAAATATGCGAGTGGATAATGTATAAAACCCAATCTGATGTCATCATTTGTAGGAAATAGAGGTAACTTTACAAACCAGGCATTCAGAGAACTTTGATTATGTTTAACATGGACAACTGAAATCATAACAGTATAAAAATCACATGAAGTCCGATATGTCTCCAAAACATGATCCACTTATCCCTGCTATGTCACTTTTCCTGTCAAACACATTTCTGAGACAAGCCTCGTCTTGAAGCCGCAACACAGTGCGACAGTCCAAGTGTGTGACTCACTTGAGCAGGTCCTCTCGACATTGTTTCTGTGGAGCGAAGCAGGCCACGGCCCAGACCTTGATTTCGATGCCAGCATAGAACTGCTTCCCCCTCATGTCCCAAACGCCCTGATTGGGCGTGGCCACGGTTTTATTCTGCGGAGAGAGTCCCTATTCTCTTAGTCAACCCCCCGATTGGATGAGCCAAAACAAAAGGTAATACAGCACATGCACACACACTTGTATCTTCTTTACATATACAGACAAACATGATGCATTAAAAGCCCACCCAGCTGTACACTGATGTATACAGCTAACATTAGGCTTTAGATTGGTTTAACACCAGTTTTACTATATTGTGATTTTGTTACAATGTATTAAAATAGGTTTAATATTAAATCAGAGCACTCTTTTCAGCATGAAGTAATTTGCACAAGACATCCATATTCTATGCTATACATTATGAGGCTATGTTTGGAAAAGAGAGAAAAGCTCTTCCACAGTGACTTTGGGACATAATAAGCCCCTCCCCCCACAGTTGTTTTTTTTTTTTTTTTTTTTTTTTTTTTTAATATCAGGATTCCTGACATCATGAACAGCAAACAAAAGTACTGTTTATATTAAAAGAGACATAATTAAGTGAGTGCTCCTACTTGAATTGTGGTTGTAAATACAATATCAAAAGGCAGCGGCTTTCAATTAAGTTAATAAGATTCACCAAAGGCCATTAAGAGCTTTTTTTTCCCTTTTCCAAAACAAGTGACCACAGTGACCTTCTTGAAAGTGGTGTGCCAGGAAAAGTTAAGAGCTTGTCCACTTCTTTCCATGATTGTCACAAAAATCTTTAATTTAAGTTTCAGATTTATAGAGTGTCTTAAATTATTACAGGTTGCTGTTAGGAATATTAAAAACAACAATCACAGTGCATGTTACAGAGGAATCAGACTGTTGCCTTTCCCATATCAAATGTTGTCCATACAGTCGCTTCAGGGAGTATTCATCTTTATTTCTAAGAGTACTTTAAAGCAAATGTATGTCAATCAACATCGACCTGAAAAGGGAAAAGCAGTCAGTCGACATTCAAGAGCATTTCACTGAAAGCCGATTAGACTCGATATCCCAGCAGGCAATTAGCCAAGCCATTCAGAGAGAGTGTAGTGTGATAGGATCTTGGGTAACTTAGCCAATATATAGTTCAGGGAGCTGACGGTGGGATTTAAGCCTGGCTTTGGCGTGTAAGAGCATTTTTTAAGCCGCAGTCTGCTTTAAAAAAAACAGTGAAAGAACAACTGTAAATAAAAAAAGGGTAGATCTGTCTAAACACGCAAGCCAATTTTTCCCACAGTGATCATTAAAAACGTTCATCTCATCTGAGCAGAATCATTGAATGCTGCCTCTGCATTGTTATATTCTATCCTGTGTAGTATTTATATTGAACTTCTCAACAGTTGGGAGAGAGTCAAATTCACACTTCACAGGCTTTAAAAACAGTAAAAAAATTTAAAAGTGATTGTACATTAATGCTGGGTGGCTACGAGTTTTATCGTCTTCCTGTTGTTCATCACATCCATTTTTCCCCCCTTACACACAAATCCCCGAATCCCAAATTCAGCAACCAAGTTGGGATGTAAGTGTCAAAGGTCTGTACTGTTTTTTTATTTTAAACAATTATTATATTTACATCTGTCTTCTGCGTTTACTGTCTAATCTCAGTATCTATATCAGTTCTCTCCAAATGTGTTATGGGTTAACGGCTGATTTGAGATTCAGTGGGTGAATCTCAGCAGTCTTCAATGATTATCCCTTTATCTCCTCCTCTTCATCTTCACAGACACTAGTGAATGCAACAGGTTCATCCTCAAGCCCACGTCTATAAGATTTATGATATTCATGTACTTAAAAGCTGTTTCAGTGGAGGAAAAAGAATATATCAAAAGAAGATATGCACATTTAAAAGACAGCTGAGATGCACCACAGGATTATAACACACGGGTAGCTCCAGGTTTGCTTAAATCTAGAAATCTAGTTGATATCTGAATTAACAGCACTAGTTAAGTTTGACTGTGATTTTAGACCAACTTTTATAAAATACTAATGATTATTTTCATTATTGATTCATAACAGATGTCTTGTTTTGTCAGATCAACAATCCAAAAGATATTCAGTTTACTGCAAAATATGACATTGGACATCTTCAAATCCTCACATCTGAGAAACTGTAACAAGCAACTTTTGTATTGTTCCTTTAAAAAATACAACACAATTATTTCATATAAGAAATTCTTTAATTTTCTGTCAATCCACTAATCAACTACATTGCTTCAAACACTGATTCATTTCAATGGCACAAAATCCATTGTTTCACTAATCATTGATCAAAATGTAATTAATTATCAAAAAAAAGGATTTTCTGATTCTTCAGCAAACCTGGAACTACACCCCCCTTGTTCCAACATTCAATCTGATGCCCCCCCCACCCCCACCCTGTGTGATCCCCGTCATGCCCCAAGAGTGCAGCCCCTTGCCCAGTACTCACCCTGCCACAGTCCCTCCCGGTGTCTGTACTCACTCGGCCCCCATACTGTAGCATGGGTGCCGGGAGGACACGCCCCGTCACCTCTGTCATGTCATTGTGCACCACAATGCCAAATTCCTTCAGATAAGGGTCCGGGCCCCCAACCATGCTGTTGCTTTTGACCTGAGTTAAAAAAAAATTAAAAAATAAAAAAGGAGATCAAAAAGGAGGAGGAACTAATGATGGATGTGGGAGAACAAAGCAGGATTGTAAAGAACAGACTCAAATTTAAACTCTTTGAAATTTCTTATATTCAGCATTTTAAAAATGGAGTCACTGAGATCAAAAACAGTGGCTCCAACTGTAAAAACTACAGATTGTCGTGGAAAAATACACCAAACGCCAGCTGCTCCATTTGCCAAGAGGGAAACAAAACAGCACTCACCAGTCTGCTGATCTCTTCTTGTCTGTCAGGGGCCGAGCGCGCCGTAGCTTTGATCATGGTGGATGTCTGGTTGTCTGTTAGCTTCTTGATACAGCGCTGGCCTGCTACTATGTTACACACCTACAACACAGAAGGAAACATGTCATTAATTAAACAAAAGACACTGAGATAAGAAGAACAGCGGGAAATTTAAAAAACTTTTTTTTTTTTTTTTTTAATTGAAAAAGTCGCCAATGGTGTTGAAGAGGAAATTATGATATTAAAGCATTAAAGAAGAAGCCTCTTTCTCACCTCCAAGGGAAGATAGGTGTGCTTCTGTTCCTGTCCTACTTGCAAACAGGGCAAATGTGGATACTTGAGCTGCAGATTGTACTTCTGCTTGAAATACTGAGCTACTGTGCACTCCATGGCTTGGCCGTTCTCGAGCTGTAAGGGGAACCTGTGGATGAAGAAAAAAAGTTGGCGAAAAGCACAAAAATCCACATCAGTACAGTATATAAAACAAAATTACAGGTGGGGAATAGAAGACCAACGACGCATTACTCATATCTTTGAGGTACTGGCTTGTTTCCTTAGCAGACATATGAAGATAAACAAACTAACGACATCAGGAATGGTGCTTACGTTTGGTGGCTGGCAGGTCGGCGCGTGACATTACACACACGATATTTCCTCTTCATCTGACCGCAGTGTGTGACCTCAACTTTTAAGCCTGTTAAAAAGAAAAAGAAAAAAAAAAAAAACCACACACAAGAGGAGATTGGTTACAGAATGCAAACGAGCTTTCCCCACTAACTGTGAGTATTTTGTAATCATTCAACTGAGCTGCTTTGGAATTGCAAATGTGTCGTTCCTCTACGGGCGACTCGAGGCTATAAGGAAGATAAATACTGACAGGGAAGCTAACTGCATAGAGCTCTCTGCAGTTTCTCTTTAGACGTTTGTCACAATATAGCTTATAAACAAACTAAAAGAGGACAATGCCGAGAATTTATGTGTATCGGGCATAGAAAATATGCAGCTCAAATTGAATACAATCCAAGTAGCTCCTGCAAGGTTATTTGGTGGCTTTTGTGCTGTTACGTGAAGACAAACAAACCAGATTTAATTGAAGCTTTAAAAGCGTTAAAAATATTTCTGTGAAACAGGAATAAAAACTGTTTTGTTCAGGAGATCTGATGACTTATGCCTAGTTTCTGTTTCAAAAAGGCAGAAACACAATCCGCACAAGGTGTTTCACCATTGCTGTATCTTAAGCAGTGTGTGTGTGTGTTTGTTTAGTAAGTATACAGCGTGATTATGTGTGGGTGCAGTTTCTTTAGAGTTTACACGCTGCTTAAAAACAAACACACCCACACCTACATGCAGTGTCAGTGTTGAATTTGATTCACAGTGAGTTACAAAGGGAGTGCATACAATGTGTGTTTATGTCTATTAACACTGGTCATTCAAAGCGTTACCAGCTCCTTGATAAACATCAGGATGGTTTACTTACCTCTTATTTCCTTAGTGAATTTGACACGCTGGGAGTCAGTCAGCGGTTTGGTTTGTTCGTTGATGTTCTGAATATCTAGCACCTCGCACATGAACTCTATGACAGGCTGAGCACGGTAGAAAGCAGTGGCCGACACTGTGGGAGTAGAAGAGAAACGTCACCCGTCAAATCACTCCTATAAAGTGATAACCATCAACAAAACAAGGTAATGCATAACATATCACAAAGAACAGAGGAGAGGGAACACAGCGCTGATGTTTACAGAGGCTTTCATGTGAAAAAATAATCTTTTTGCTTTCATACTGGAGGTCCTCATTTCTTTATCAACAACTTCTACAAACTGCTAGCCTTCGTTCAAAATGTATGAAGTATGTCTCGTAAATACAACCGAGCAGATTCAAGCAAACCTTCCCAGTCCTGTTAACACATCAGGACCAATATTTAAGATATTTCAAGGACTTCTTATAAACTAAGACATCTGGGGGATAGTTGGGCGTCAACGTGGTAACAAGACCAAATCACTAACTTTTCACACATATAGAAACCGGTTTTAAAAGCTAAAATTCTTTAAAAAATGAGTCAATTAATCATTAGTTAATGACGAATAACGGATTAATCGTTTTGAGTCCTTTTTGAGGGAAAAGACTAAAATGATCCTCTTCCAGCTTCTTAGATATTAATATTTTATACATTGTTAAGCTGTGGCAGAGCATTACATACAATGTGCTTCATGATATAACATCCTCAGTCAGTCAGTTAACATCTATGCGAGTTAACTGCCAGATACATTATACAACAGGTGCATTTCACACACCTATGGTCAAAATTATTGCTGTATGTTTTATTTAAATAAGTGCACTGAGAGCACAGTTTATTATTCAAATATCTCTCTCTCTCTCTCACACACACACAGAGCTGCAGCAGATCAGCTCCACTCAGGTCTTACCATCGATGTTGAGCATCATGTTCCACATGGCAGGACGGACGGACTGATGGAAACCAAACCACACCTCCCTCCCTCCACCCAGAGGATGGTAGTAGCCCTCCGGAGGGGAGAAAAACGAACGCCCCACTGGAGTATACCTGTGTACAAACACAAAATATCAATCACTGACAGAATCAATCAATCAATCAATCCAGTTTTCTGTAAGATATTTGAATTTTAAGTGAAGACTTGCCAGACACATGCATGAAACATAAATATAGCTCAAAAAGAATTTTAGTTTCTGAATCAGAGTAGACAAGAAAAAACATTTTTAATCACTTTAATCAGAGTATCAGAAACTGCTATTGATTTCTCCTCATAATGTAGTGGCTTCACAAGTTTAGTGTGATGTCATTTCCAAAATGAAAATTGAGAATGCAGCACTCTTCGCTTCTGTGCTTTCAGTGCTGAGCTGCAAAAGCTGCTGGTAGAGAATCGATTCTATGAAAACGTATCCAAAGTGTGGCGCTAAACGCATCCATTATAGAGTGTAATATTACTTCATCAGGAAGACACAAGACAGCAGGAAATTAAGAAATATGGTGAAATAAAAGATATAAAAAAGCAATAACCCCGACACAGATGTGAAAACTATGTGGGTGGTGCGCTTGAGAAAAGGCAGAGAGGGATGAATGTCGGTACCTCATGGAAGGCAGATGCCGCGTGATGACATCCAGAGCCTGAACGGAGTCCTCGGGGACCTCGTTAAGGTGACCCGAGAGAGCTTCGAGCAACATCTGGAGACTGACCACGGACACCCACTGCAGGGACACCTTGAACGTCTGATCTTTCCCCTCACCAGGCAGGGTCACCTCCAGATCCACCTACAGAAGGACGAAGAAAGAAAAAAAAAAAAAAGAAAAAGATGAAAATGGATTGAAGAACAGGAGTGATTGACAGAGAGAAACAGGAAGTAAACATTCAAGGGCAGAAGCATTGAAAGAGGAGCGCAATATAGAAAAAAAACAACCTTGAAATGCTTTGTTTATCTTTAAGATTGAAAAAAGTTGTCATTAAAACATTTCATCAGCACACCCACACAGAAACGGGTGGAAACAAAGAGCCAAAATCCAAGAAAAAAAATACCTGTTTCAGTCTTTATGAGGAAAGCATTTACATCAACCGTGTTTTAATGTTATGATTAAAGGTTTTGGCAAACATGGAGGGTATTGTCCCCCCCTGCTGTTTTGTTTTTTAGTCAACATGCAAACCAACATGTTTTTATCTGTGTGATCATAAAGACGGAAATGAATCATTAAGAGGCGACACACTTTCTGGTCACTGTACCCGTTGTTTTGTTGAAGCAGTAACCAAAATATATGAAAATATTTAAAACCGAGAAAGATGTAAAACTATTTATAATCAATCATTGATATTTGAGATACACAGCCACAGAATGACGTATTATCAATCTATGAATCAGAGGAAATCTCCAACTGAAGTTCAGAAATAAAGATTAACCCTGTGCCTGTGCATTTTAACCATTTGCCAATTTATTAAAATAAAGTAATTTATTCTTCTACTTGTGAATTGAAACAAGCTCATTATTACTGGATTCATTGTGGTTAATCAGATAATTATGACCAGCTGTGATAGAAGGAAGAGGTGCGACTGTGTCGAGTCTTCAGCAAACATGTAGGTCACATCGGTTTGGTCTTTGTACTCATGTTAGACTCCTATGATTTGTTTGTTTAAAGTGAGAATAAATCAGTAATAAAAAAAACAACAGCATCAGACCTGCCAAACCTTGATGATTTTTTTTTTTTTTTGAGTACCCTTTCTGCGATCTAGATGCAAATCATTGCTGTTTGCACAAATTATTGTACATAATTTGCACACACACACACACACCAGTACATCGTTTGCATAGATGCAGCAGTTAAAAAACAGATAAGAAAGTGAGTGATGCACTGATCCAAAAATATCTGCAGACACCAAAATTATTAGATGCTTTTATGTCTACATTCGTCCATTTGTCTTTCACTTAACTACTCATAGCTTACCAAGGAACAGTTTCACTTAAGCTACACACTAACCTACCACTGCTGCTGCACTAATATCATTTCTATTGTTTACGCCTCAACAAGAGTCAAACTTTAACCCAATCTGATTTTCAAGTTGATAATGTAGCTGTAAAACCCAAACCAGCCTAAACAGACTATTGTGTGGCTATATTTGAAATAAATATTTTACGGTGGTTAATACAACTTTTCTAATTATAGGTAGGTACCACAATACAGCCATAACAATACAGGATGCATATGAATAAGGCTGTCAAAACCTAAGTAATCACATCCCTCCTTTCATATTGTACTTAATTTGCAATGGGAGGGGATTCCTTTCCTTAGACTACACAATGCCCACACACACACCTCCCAGTAGCTTCCTAGGTAACGTTATTTTCTTCATCATCCATGATCTGCTCCACTCATTACGTTTATGGGTCCGACAACAATTATCAGAACAGTTCTATGAAAAGTGACGTTTAACTATCTGTGACACACGGACGATATATATCTTGAGATCTTGAACGAGAAGGATAAAAATTGATGTCGTGTTGCTGTTGATTTGCAATCTCTTGAAATTACATTACACATTTGTCAATCATGATTATCCCCCGCTTCATATTTGGGTGAAGGCAGGGGGAATGAATCCAATGCTATGATTTGTGAAACTCGTCTTCTTCTTTTCCTTTTTGGCAGGCTAGACACTACTGTTGCCTCTTGCTGGGTCAAATTAATGAAATATAAGATGTAATCAATGTCTGGTGGGGATCTTCCTTAAGAAGTCTCACCAGAAATGTCAGTCGTGGCATCTCATTTTCTGTCCAGATTTTCCAAAACTGATCTGCAATTCAAGACAGCAAACATCAAGTGTGCCAGCTCGGCCTAATCCACTAAACCATTTGACACACACACCACCACCCCTCCTGAAATATGAATAAACCACTGCATTTGGGTTCTTAAATGCCAACATGGAGCCTTAGAGTTACTTAGATTTTTCCTAAACATGACAGGCACTCTAATACCTCCGTGTACGTGCTCGTGGACACGGAGGGGTCAAGTGTGAAATACCAACCCTGTCTCTCCCGATAGGCAGTGGATTTGCTGTGTACATGTTCCTCTTCCCATCGTAGCCAGGCTGTCGGTCTCCAAAGATCTGCATCTTGAAGTGCCGCACCATGGTGTCCACCACTTCCCTAAACGACAGAGACAACAGGGTGATAAGCCACACACACACACTTGGAGTAGCTTAAACATCATTCAACCACAAATCTCATTTAGAGTCAGTCAGTATTTCTGTTGATGAATGCACAAAAAATGGCCATGCAGCTTTGTACTGTTGTATTTTTCCCTTCCTTTCACATTTACTACTATTCCTAAAGCTTCTTAATACGTTCGAAGATTCATATGTAACTCCAAAAATCAACAAAAGTCTCGTCCGCATGTGCATTTTCTGCTCAAACCTCAAATGTCGGTGGGTTTACCTGTTGACCCTCCGCGGCCGTTTCTCAGGCTTGATGTCGATATCATAGTGATAGACATCAATCTTGGGAATCTGCACCTGGAAGTGGTTGGCAAGGAGCCGGATGGGTTTCCCCACCGTGCCGAGGCCGGGACGCCGCGGAGGCTGAAACAGAGAGGGAGGAGGGGCGGGCGGGCCTGGAGAGAGCAGAGAGAGAGAGGACAGTGATTACTCTGCAGTGTAGTTATATCACAACAGTTTCTTATTGATTCATTTCAGAGGGATTATTCATTAGCACCATCTTGGGGCTCATATGGGCTTTTATGGATATTGCAAATCAGTATGAGAGAACTTTGGTAAGAATATCTGCATCTTTCTTCATTTTAGAAAGTGAATTCATACATAAATTCATTCAATTTCATTTAGTAATTTGCCCATGTCACTGCCGCTACATTTTTACTTGCCTTGTAAGAAGAAGAAAAAAAACACTAGAAACTAGTCAAGCTTCACACAAAACAAGTGTTCAATATAAATGTGAACAAAGGTGGCGACAGTGAGATTGAGTGCACTTATCTTCCCATTAAATCTCAATTTTAAAAAGGACGAATGTCTGCGGCACAACGCCAAGCTTGTTGCAAACTATCTCATCAGTGACACCTGCTTGAATGCACCGAAACGGCCTTCGTGAAGCCCACTGGGCGCACGCACACAAGGTCTGATTGATCCGTCACTCTGGCCCCCCTGACCTACATGGGTCAACAAGGGGCCGGCAAAACAATGACCTCCAATTATCCTTCGGCACGCCCCCGGCTCCACCCAGACACAGAGGGCGCCCACCCCGCAACGCTGAGACAAAGACCGAGCTCCTCTCAGACAGACGGCAGCAGGGCCATATGGAGGGGTGCCACGCAGAGTCTGGGATTACCGTTACATGCAGTACACGCCACACACAGGCCACACACACTCACTCACCTATACAGTATTTTACACGAGGATACACAAGCTACCTAACTCATGGACCACTTGAGTCTTACATAGTAGCTTAAAACACTGCAGGAAATGGAGGAGCACAATGTCTCCAATGCTTTAATCATCAGTTAAAAACAGCACATACGTTTACTTAAGACCGCCAGCCTCATTTACTTTTAGCTACAGTGGATCTGATAATGACTCATCCGTCTCACACAGCAAATAATACTTGTTTACATTAACATGGAATGAAGGTGATGTCCGCTCTGAGCAGTGCTAAAATAATACAGTGTTGGTGGTACTGAAGGAGGTCGGAGGAGGCGGCGTTAACGCTTTTGTCAACTGACAGCTAAGGGACCGCGGGGGTCCTCCTGAACTCCATGCACCCCACACGCTCCAGTTAGCAAGTGAAGCGCGAGAGCACGGACAATCGGGACCCTCCCCATCGCTTCCTGAAAAAAAAAAAAAAAAACATGCTTCCCTAACATACCCTCATCAAGCCTGGCCCCCATATCACCTCCCCCCTCCCATGCTCCCTAAAAAAAACCCAGTCCTTCTCCTCTTCCTCCGTCCTACAAACCAACCATTAGCTCGACTTAAACGTCGCTCTGCTTTTCTAAGATTCCAGTCTTAAAATAAGAGGCCTTTGGTTGCGTATCTGTTCTTCTTTGTCACGACTTGGATTAAAATCATTTGGTGATTCATTCTACTTTGTCCTACTGGCCTTGTTACTGATGGCAACAACAGGCATCAAATGCTATACACTATGCTCAACAGTGTGTGTATAAGTGTATGCCTTTGCTATGTGTGTCACAAAAGACACTGAAGCATTTCAAGTGTGTTAAATTCAGCTGTAATTTAAGTCAGTTCATTTATGCTTTCTTTGTGGTGCTGTGTACAAAAGCAGGAAAATGTCTATACAAAAAAAAAAAAAAAATAGAAATTCCCAAAAAACAACTTAAAAAGCTATTGCAGGGTTATAATTTTGGATTGTATACCTTTATTTGTGACTGGGCGCATGGACAAACACTACAGAAAGGGTTTTAGTCTATATGCATGAAGCACAGCGAGGTCCTCCTCTTCCACTTTCACCAAAAACAGAGTGGTACCTATATTTAGCCTCATCAGCTGCCACACTACTACACTTAGAAACGTGTGTGTGTGTGTGAGATGGCCTCGACATGAAATGCCTGAACACATCCTTCATCCACGAGAATCGCTATCAACACCACCACAGCCACCTTTTTTTTTTTAATTATTATTAAAAACAGTTTCTTACTTCTACAGCTCAGTTGTTTGCACTTGTTGTTTGTCTTTATTCGTTGTCTATGTTTAAATCATGGGCACTGACAGAAACTAAACTGTGCAGATAAGAGAAAAAAAAGAAGAGATGCCCAATTCAGATGATATAAAAACATACTCAATATACAAAAAAAGGGGAAAAAGCATGATTATGAAGTAAGGAACTATGTTTGGGGTAAATGTTGAGCCACCTGAGTCTGAACTGCTGAAAAACAAACCAGCTTGGCCTCCATTCATGCAAATTATGACATTTTAATGCCCCAACCTGGAAAACACCTGTCAAGGTTAAAGACGTGTCAAGTACCTGACAGCAGGTGTGAGTATATCTATCTGATCTTCGTTTTTTTTTTTTTTTTTTTTTTTTTTTAAATGGTATGAGGCTCATTTGATGTTTTTTTCCCTCCTTACTCTTCCCGGTTTACTAAAGAATTGATGTTAACTGGGTATTTTAATTAATTTCAATGTTTCCTACACTGATATTCTTCAAATAAAGAAAGAGGGGGGAGGGGAAATCATAAAAGGATGATAATGACAAGGGCAAACAATCTCTCTGAGTGTTTAAATTAATTACTGTGCGCCATCAAGAAAAAAGGAAGATTTTAACAGGCAAGCAGCCATAAAAAACATCAAATATGAAAAAAATTAATGAGAAACATCACAACTTCCAGACCTCATCACAGAACACAACTTCATCAAGAATGAAAGCTACAAATGTTCAGTAATTCATCTTTTCCACCAATAAGACAAGTCTTTTTAAATCATTTTTAGTCACACAAGTGTCTTCAACATGCTTGTATGTGTTCATTAGTCTTAAAATGTAGATTTTTGGTGCCAATCCTGCGTTGCTCAGTTATAACGTTTTACACATCTCATTAGGAGGCTATTTGTGTATTTGGAAGGAACACTTAGATTGACAAACTGAACTAAAGGTCTGACAGAATAACTTAAAATGTTGTACATAAGACAGATGTCGCATAAAGAGATCCTTGCAGACTTGTATAAGGTGGTGCTTAGGCCTCGATTTAAAAACAACCCTGTCTAGCAGCGAGCTTGCTCCATAATGTTATGCTTCGGCTCCAAGTGAGACGGAGCCGCATCTACTTTGAGTCACAGAGGAAGTGAAATTAACTTTTTCCTGGTGACAGATGAGCTGAAGGGAGAGTCTGTGTGCATCTTTTCAGCGTTGGATCCCAGTCGACCACAATCATCAACAAAGAGAAACGTCACACAGAACAAAGATTAGAGGTTGCTTGTCTTACTACGCTCATTTTTCCTCTTCTCTAATCTGACATTTAAAACCCATTAGATTGTGTGCAGCGTTACTCCTATTCGTTACTCGTACACCGTATTTAGTAGGCTGTACTAATGTTATGCATGTCCCTGGTAACAGTGTGATCGAGCAGAGAGACAGCTGGGCTTAAGCTGAGCATGAGGAAGATGGCTCGGCCTGTTGATGAGTCAGAGACTAATGGCACTGAGTAAGGAGCGCACCGACACCCACACCTGCAAATCACCTGGATTACGTGTACAACAGTGAACTGCGGAAACGCTTCCCAGTTGCAAGATGGAAATGTTTGCTTCTCAGAGCAGACAATAAGTTACATTTGTAGGTGTGGCTTGGAGTGTAATTATTTTTGACTTTTAACTAGTGAGTTCAAGTGCAACACTGAGCAAATGTGGTTTTGTGTTGTTATTGAGTTATTTGAGTTATTATGATCCATTTCACTGCTGGACTGCCTGCAGTACATGTAACTGCGCTACTATCAGCTAATTGATGCATTTCCTGACTGGCAGTACAGACATCTGCTTAAATCAACACACACAGATCATTAAGCATTTCAAAACTTTAGCAAAAACTTAACTTGTTTCACTTTTTTTTCCTCTGGACTTTTGCTCTTTTTTGCTCCTGTTATTGTACATTCATGAAGTAGAGTCATCATGGAATTCTCACTTATTTTAAAACATGTTCAACTTGAGTGGAGTCCTTTTTTGCTCGATTTACGCCACCTACAGCAAAATGTTGTCTATTTGCTTCCGTTTACATCTTTCCAGTGACATTATCTGCATCTGTATCAACCCTTCAGCAGTTAAAACTCACAATTAATCTGTAAAAACTAATTACACCACCTGCTTTACAAAAACACACAGCAGGTCCCCACGATGTCATCATTACACGCGGCTTTTTGGGGCCCTCACCAAAAAGAATTCAAGCTACACTAAAGATAAATGCCAAAGAGCGTTTCTGAAGAAATCCCCCAACAACTGAACCAGAAGAGGCTCTATTGTTGAGCCATAGCATGACAGGACATCCAGCTGTGGCGCAACCTTGCAAACAGGCCCATGTCACATCATTTCACTTCCTAATGCAACAACAAAAACAAAACATGTAGTCCTGACCTCAAACTACCAACAATGTGAAGAATACATTAATATATAGGGTATATAAAAGCTGCAAAATGGACACAAACTTCAATATAAGATTTAAAAAGCACAATTGCATCATTGCTGGATTACTGGGCTGCTGCTACTTGGCTGCAGGTTGAAGAAAATGGGAGTATGTCTCTTAATACAAGAGCCGAATTAGAAAATTACCATTTTAATTACATTAAATAAGCATTTTTGGAAAGCTTAAACCTGCAGTGCAGTTCTTTTGTCTCTTCTTTTTGGCAGTGAGAATAAATAATAGTTACCTGGATGTAACTAGAGCTCTGTGAGCACATGCGTGAGCTAGGTTTGCGGCTAAAATGGTGGATAAAATAGTTTTGAGCATCACAAACCTCGCTAATTGATTCACTTAACGATCAGAATTGTATCCATTTGGTCTGATAACATTTGGAAAATCTAGAAGAGCTGCATGATTAAATTATTTTGTGCCTCCAGTTAACGAAGGGACTGAACTGGAAGTAGCCGGCTCTATGGCACCAATCAGCTCTGGCTAACCAATAATTGCTGGTAATGAAAAAGCACGGGAATGTCGCCACAGATACCACGATATACTCGGA
The DNA here is from genome assembly GCF_963691925.1 of Scomber scombrus. Classification (NCBI taxonomy): domain Eukaryota; kingdom Metazoa; phylum Chordata; class Actinopteri; order Scombriformes; family Scombridae; genus Scomber; species Scomber scombrus. The sequence goes on from NC_084985.1 coordinate 9,264,809, forward strand.
AATACATGGCGGTGATTGGCTTAATCAGTACTGTGTTTATCTGTATGGAAAGGGCTTGAATATAACAGATATTTATATTTATTTAAGTGACTTTACACCCTTTTTTTAAACAAAGACCCACTGAAAATGCACCTTTATACAAATATTGGGCTACAAGGTTAGATATCGGTGTAAAAGCTATAATACTGCATCACTATTTGTCATCACTGCAGTGTGTAAATAATGACTGTGGCTGCAAATGTGGATCTATGCTTCACTTATAAAAGGTGAATACTCATTAAATCCCAGTCTCCTCTCTCTCTAAATGCAGCTGGGAATTATTTCATTTCATTGTGGATAGAAAAGCTTGATGGCTTTTGTGTGACAATGAGGCTGCGGAGGGATCTCTCTCTCTCCTGCACACACACACACACACCTGTGGATAGCTGCACAATATTGTTGTCTCCAAACATTCCCGTGGATCACCACACACACACACACAATGCATCTGTTTAACATTTTTCCACCTTAAATAAATAAGCACATCCAGTTACTTTTTGTCTTTTATCTAAGGCCATCAGCTTCCTTTAAAAATGCTGTGGGCGATGTGTGTGGACATCCAAGCAAGTCAACAAAAATAAACCTTTTCTTTAACGTTACCAAAAAAAAAAAAAAAAAGCTAGTTTGTTCTCCACGCTGCGTTCAAGTCCTCCTCTCTACCTTAAAGGCGCATTTCACAAACAAAAAGATCAACAGTTTGTAGGGGAGGCGGAATAAAAACACATTATTTTGCAGGTTGTATTCAGGTGTGTGGCTACCTTAACCCCTTTGCATGCTTTATTATGTGACCCATGCGGCTTTGTTATCATATAGGAAATAAATAACATGGAGCTGGCCTTGCAGATGTGATCGATTAAAGCGCCATGCAGCCTTCACACAGGCGCATGGCTGCAGCCCCGAGAGGAGAGGCGCGATGACAGACCCGCAGAAAACAAAGTCAATTACCTCTACAAAAAAACCCACACAAGCACGTACGCTCAATTAACGCCACTAAGTTTTTTTTATTGGCTTTCATTTTGTTTTTTCCAATGCATGGCTGTCATTTCGGACATAGGGGGGAGGGGGGAGAGAGAGGAAGGCAAGGCAAGCCCGATATGAAACGCACTGCTCCCCCGATGGCGATAGAAGACGATGGTTTGTTAAATGTAGGGGTAATTTTTTGGGGGGGTGGCTTAGGGGCTAAATTTCGACGTTCTTTTTTGGTTTCATTATGGAGGAAACGAGTTTTTTTTGTTTGTTTTTTGAAATGGTGGTGTTTCAGAGAAGAATAAGAAAAAACATGAACGTAAACACACCACACGACGCGGAAGGAAGGACGGAGGAAGGGAAAGGACTCCTAATAGTTAAATCCCCACACACACACACATATATACACAGACACACATACAATACCAGCCGCGACACGACGGTGCCGTGCCCCGTGCGTGCTTCTAGTGGAATAAAAACCGACCGGATAACCGATTAAAAACACCCCTCGGTCTTCTTTCTGGGTGAGAAACGTGGCTCCCCCCTCCATGTAAATAATGACACACACATGCACGGGCTGGGCCTCGGGTTTGTTGTCGAGGCCTCGCTGCAGCCACGGCCCCCAGTGAAGCTCCTCTCTCTCTCTAGCTCTGTGTGTGTAAGGGAGAAGAAAAAAAATGTCTCTTTATTTTTCTTACCGGGTCCGACTGCTTCCATGGCCGAGGCCTCTCTCTCCGTCTCTGTCCCGGCCTGGCGGCTCCGTACCGAGGCTGAAATTGGGGGCGGTATCGCGAAGCTTAAAAGTGGCTAATTTAAGAAAAAGGGAATATAGATAAATGCGTGGATGACGGCTGACTGGACTGACTGACCTGAGCTACCGCTGCTGCTGGTTCTGGGGATTTGTAAGTGCGCATGCGCTAGGGGCAAGCCATGGAGGCCCTTGTGCGCATGCGTAATTTGGTGTACCGCACTGGCAGCTCAAACTTTAATGAGAATATATATTAAAAACATTTTATCACTCAAATTGTATTAATTTTTATGGTGTAACAGCATAGAACAACGGTGTCAGTGGGTTACAAGCCTTTTTGATACATTAATTAAATGGGTTTTAAACAGACAATGTGCACCAGGAGATACATACACATTTTTGTTATACCTTTATAGGGGGCAACGTTTCTTGGTGGAGATACAACTCATAAAATCCAAAATATACAACAACAAAAATTGATTATTTGATTATAAATGGAATAGTTAACATCTCATTTTCCACTCCTGCCTTTTTAAGGGTTAACTTCATTCAGTCTCCAGTGCTGTCTCTGTATTGAGACTTCAAATTAAATTCAGTTTGTTGTAATCTCAATATATGAGTAAGTCTTTCCATGTAGAAGATCCCCTCTACTGTGTCCAACCAGTTCTCCAGAGTGGGAGAGTCCTCTCTACACCACTTTCTGGTTATTGCAATAAGAATATATTTAAGAGAAAGTAATGTTTGAACAGTGTTGGGGAGTAACTAGTTACATTAAATTGCAAACTGTTACAGTTACTGAGAAAAAATGTGTAATTAAATTACAGTTACTTATGAAAATGTTGATGATTACAAAGGAGGTAACATCTGAAGTCAGACCTTTAATGTTTTGCTCAGGAGGGTTTTTTCCTCATTTTTTAATATTTAACATGTTACTGAATACATATATTGCTGTTTTAAATTCTTTGAAATAAAGTAAAATATCTTTATTTTATATTCCAAAATCTACATGAACTATTGAATACATATTCAAATGAGAGATAAATATTGCTTATAAGAAATGATCGCCCTTATAAATCATGTCAGTATCCATGAAAAACACCTGAACTTAGATTTCGGAGGGCTGTATTGGTATAGCTGAAAACATTTGTTAGAAAATCATAAAGTAATTTACATTACTTTGATTAAGTAATTGAAATAGTTAGATTACTTATTACATTTTTAAATAGGCTAACTCTGTAACCTATAACATTTCCAAAGTAACCTTCCCAACCCTGTATTTGAAACAGCACGTTAAATTAGTGAATCCACAGGAAATTAACCATCGACTATTTGCTGATTTCTTAGACTTTAGTTTAGTAAACTGAATATCTTTGTGAATTGTTGTTCGGTACAAAACAAGACATTTTAGGTTGCATCTCTGGCTTTGGGAAATGGTGATGAACATTTTAAAGAACAAACTATTCAATTAATCGACAAAATAATAAATTATGAGAATAATCAATAGTTGCAGCACTTGTAAAAATTAGTCATAAATGATATTCAGATCCTTTACTTAAAGATCCCCTCCAGATATGTTTTAAGACATTAAACGGTACTTGAATAATAAGTTGTGTCCGATAACATGTTAACTTCTTGTTAATCCAAATTTTTGTTCACAAGACAAAATATTCTGACCCAAAAGAAGAAGGTTTGTTGTTTTTCAACTGTTTTGATGACTGGTCTAATTTAAAAGGTAATTCAAGTTAAAATCTTTGAAATAATATCTAGCCTATTTCTTCTACTTTGTCTCCTTCCTTATTGAATAATTCTGAATCTATAAATGTACAAATATTGTTCATAAAACAATATAAAACAACAACAAATGACATTACAGTTAAAGACATACATTACACAGACAACAGCATATTGTCCATAATATCAGGCAGTATATTGCCCCCAAAACATCACCAACCATCATTAACTGAGTACATCAAAACTTTCACATCACAAGTTGACAGATTTAAAACAGCCTAAATGTTGTAATAAATTTAAGGTGTCGTGGTGGTCAAAAAGCTGAACTTTCAGTTCAAATTAAAGTGTTAAAAGACGTTAAAGTTGATGCATTGAGAGCAGATGAACTCTCAGATAAAAACAAACAAGATATTAAAAAGCAGAGGTCAGTTATCAACTATATCACGTTGGTTTCCTTCAGTGGATGGAGTTTTGCTCAGTTGTTTTAATTTCATCCATAACACCTCTACAGGATCCATTTTGGCTAAAATGTAAAGCATAAAAGTTAAAAGAAATCATATCAATTCAAGATCCTTTTACTAGACTTTTGTAGAGCACATATGAACATATTTTGAAAAACAGTGCACAACTAGAGGGATCGGGGAATAGAAAACATATGAATATTAGACAATGGAGAGGTTGTATACTGTATGTATACAGAAAGCACCTGTTTCTGGACAGTTTCATCTTTTGATAATAACACAGTTATCATCATGAACATGCATGAGCTTAACCCATGTAAATACACACAAATGCACTGTGTAGCTCTCTAAAAAGGGATTTCAGCCGTCCACATTCTGTCTGCTTCTGTAATCGCTATTAAACAAAAGGTTAATTATTTCAAGTTTGTCTTCAAACAGTTAGGTGCTCAAATGAACTCTGAACTCTCAAATGGCAGATATGAGCTTCAGATCAACCTTTAAATGCATTTTTGCACAAAATAACTGTGCGGACACACTGTGGACCACTAACATTGAAAAACACATTGCATGGGGATCTTTTAATAGCAGGAGGAATGATTACAGCGAGGACATTTATTTCAGTGTTCATATGGACACCAGACTGTTGTTTTAAGACAGTCCTTTAACTCTAATTTACCTTTAAATTGGGTCTTACCACAGCAGGATACGTTTTAGCAGCCTCCTTGTAGATGTGTTTTGTATCTTTAACACTGACTAGTTCATTCTGTATTTAACTTTTTGTTAGTATTTTATGTAATAGAGTTTTTTTTTTTTAAAGAAAAAAAAGAAACTCTGTGCAATTGAACATTGTTTGTTTGTTTGTTTCTTTCTTTCTTACTCTTTCTTTCTTACCCTGTCTTTCTTTCTTACTCTTTCTTTCTTTCTTTCTTTCTTTCTTTCTTTCTTTCTTTCTTTCTTTCTTTCTTTCTTTCTTTCTTTCATTCTTTCATTCTTTCATACTTTCTTTCTTTCTTTCTTTCTTTGCCCCCGCCCGTCCAAACAGTCCCGCTGTTATAAAACACGCTGCCACCAAGCTCTGTCGTCACACTGGGGCGGGCTCATAGTGACCAAACTGACCAATAGGAAAGCGAGAACGGGGTGATTGACACCTCGATGACGACGGATTGCGCCCCAGCTGTCACGACGCGCGAAAGATCAAAATTTCTCTCCGGTGTGCGGATCAGGCGGGAGGACGAGAGGCGGTCGAGCTAAATGCGCTTTAAACGACTAAAATAAACCTGTTTGCCACGCAGACATTACGTTTTGGAGGTCTGTTGTGGCTGCTACGCTTTAATAATACGTTGTCTTTGCTTGTTTATTTGACAAAAAGAGCCTAAAAACCAACTGGCGGACAAAGATGAGCCTCGTCCTCTCTCAACAACAGGTGAGGAATAGCTCTCAGTTTAGACTTCTAGCTACCACCAACATATCCTCACATTAGTTGTACTTTGTAAGAACATACCGACGATATAGTGAAAGTGTTGTAATATGAAGACATTTGCTAATTATATATATATTGTTAGCGTTAGCCAGTTAGCTTTAGTTTAGCCAGCTGTGTCGGCCTGCTCACTGCGACTAAATGTGTCTTAGTGAAGCATTTCACTTCACCACCGTTAAATGTCACACCGTATATAAGCAGGTTTACTACATATCCTCTATGTGATCCCAACTGAGTCACTGAAATAGTCTGTTTTTTCTGTGTGCTTTCACTGTTTTAAAGTAAGCCTCATGCAACAGGAGGAAGCTAACTTGTGTGCTTCATTGTTTGCTTTATTGCAAGGCGCCACTGAGGTTGTTTAACAGCCATTTGGCCTCCTAAAGCTACACACAATTGACCTCCATTTTTCACGTCAACTTTACAAAGAAACCTCATTTCCATTCATGCATTCAGACAAATACATGCCATAACTTTTAAGCTACCACGTTTAATCAGTAAGTTGGAAAACTATCACTGATGTTAACCTGCCTTCTGCTTTTAATATGACAGTACTAATGAATAATAATTGTAGTAAAATTGTGCCTTAGCTAGTTTAAACATTGTGTTGAAATTGTAGATAATTTTCTGTGTAAACAAACATTAGAATATCTTGCAGCCACCACATGTCATGCTATTTAAAAGATTCATTTACATGTTGGTTAATTTCTCTTTTGTGTTGTGGTTCCCAGACTGAGAGCCTCCCAGCTTTGGCCCAGACAGCAGCAGAGAGCGACTCAGACAGCGGGATGGGCTCTCCAGCAGAGGAGCTGGTGACTGGGGCGACTAACAATAGAGATGAGCGTCCAGGTGAAGTAACACAACAGTAGAAAATTATCCAAAACTGAGACAAGACAGAGCCTCTTTAAGTTTAAATGAAGGGATCCATTTATGTTTAAGTCTTTAAAATTAGAGCACATGTACAGTTGAGGCTTTCTTTTTCTTTTCTTTTTTAGATACACAGCTTACAATAAGTGCAACTGTCAGATCACTATTTGAAAGGCAACACATGATACAAATACTTGCAAAAACAAGTGCTACAGTAGATAAGTTTCACAAAGACATGTACAGATAACAGCCTAGGAACATTGTTTTTCAAGATAATTGTTTTGAAGAAGCATGTTTATTTAAAGTGGCTAAACAAGCAGAATAAATACATTACCAGAATACAATCAGTAACAACAGATTGTTACATTTTTTTGTGGTTTTAGTCTCATAGTATGTTGTCATGCAATTCTTCTTTATTTACCCCAATGTTACGCTGCATCAAGAAAGTCCCACATTTTTGGTATATTCATTGCATTATTTGACTGTTTCTAAATGTTTATTTTGTGTCCAGATTCTGACGACGATGAAGACATCACAGCTCACAGAAAGCCTCGCCGTAACGCCATCAGAGACAGTGACAGCGAAGAGGAGGAGGAAGCTGCGGAAAACAGCGTACACATGGCCGAAGCGCTGGTGTTATCTGCCTCCAGCGGAGAGGAGATGGAGACTGGAGAGGCCGAAGAGAAGGACAAGAGCAAAAAGAAAAGGGCGCAGAAGAGCAAGAGAATAACTCGTGCTCCCATTGACAGCGATGACAGTGAGCCTGAGCAAGTGAAATTTGAAGAAGTGCAGGAGCAGGAGGAGGAGGAAGAGAAGAAGGTGGTGAAGACAGTGAAAGAACGGAAGAAGAGGGAGAAGAGTCAGAGGCATCGGGAGAAAAAGGAGAAGCATAGCAAAGCAGTGGAAAAACTAAAGAAGAAAGAGAGATTCTCTGAATTGAGTGAGGTGAGTGCAGCTTTGTTCGTCTGTCAATAACAAATTTTCTTCTACTTGAAACTCAGAAGTCTTTGTTTATAGTGTTTGGTACGTCAAGGCTCCTCATCTGGTCTGAACATCTTAATAGGTTTGGAAAAGGGATAAAAATGGATATACAGTTATGGACCAATATTATTATATATATTGCTTCACATATGGCTAAATATTTGTAAATCACCGTTATATAATATTATTAGAAATCTTTTAATGTAAATGTTGATATGGCGGTGTGCATCTTAGCCTACTCATTAAGACGTACACCATAAGTTTCATGACATGCTTCCGTCACTCTCACACCCTCCATTTCCTGTCACTTCTCGACTGTTGCTATAGTAAAGGCATAAAGTGCCCCAACTTGTGTGTCTGTCGATGTTGTAGTGTTTGTGGGGCCATGATCTGTTTAAATCATGCAGTAATCTTGTACATGTATGTCAAATGTTAAATAAAGTACAGGCAGAATTTAGTGAATGTTTTACTGATGAGATATGGATTTTTATTGGATTGGATTATATTGTTTTGTACCCAGGATGCACCTCTTCCTCGGGCTCTGAATGACAGTGGATGTATGCTGGGTGACAATGACCTCTTTGACACTGGTCTGGATGAGGACGAGGAGGAAGAAGAGTCTCTGGAAGCCATCCGAGCTTCAGTCCAGCTTAAGATGAAAAAGCACAAGGTACAAAACGTTTTACAATTTGTACATTTCATTAGAAATATTATTACTTTTGATTTGATCGTTAGCTGTATTATCGTGCTATTTCACAGTTGTCTAGTTTGACCTTTGTGTGACTATTCTGAAATTTTGTTGCAGGGCCCTCTCCTGGATGAGTATGAGGATGAGGAGGCGCCAGAAAAACCCCATCGTGTGGTAAGCAGTGCCAAATGTTGTGAAATTACAGGACCACATGGACTCAGTTTGTTGCAGTCTGCAGCCTCTCTGCTAGATGCCACTAAATCCTGAACACTGCTCCTTTAAAACCAAATATTTACCAAAATGAGTTTTCTCATTTGCAACTTGTGTGGTGTTTTTTAGGAGAGGAAAGCTGCACGTGCCAGCAAAGAGGCGATGAAGCAGCTCCACAGCGAGTCTCAAAGACTGGTCAGAGGTCAGTTTACAAGACACACTTTTAGTTTTTTTTAAAAACATTTTGTTTATCATTGGAATGTTGTTACTGCTGCTTGTTTGGCGCTACCACCAAAACCTCCAGCTGGTTTGGTTTTGGATCCTAATTTAAAATGTGTGGTTCACATTTTAAAAGGCTTCCATGCTAGTGAGACATCTCTGACATGTTCCTCTGTCTCTGCAGAGTCTACACTCGGTCTGCCCTACCACATTCCTGAGCCCAAGACCATCAACCAGTTCTTTAAGAAGAGGGCGAGGCCAGAGGGTCCTGCCATGGCACTGTTGAAGTAAATACAAAACAAACATTTAACATATCTTTCAGGTTAGCAGTCAGGTACATATGCTGATGGATTCCAATAATTATTTTCTATTTTCACTATTTCTGTAGAATAATCTGATTTAGGGATAGACTGGTTGCCTAAATTGCTGTGATGTGATACATTTTTACATTCACTCTGTTGTACACACACAATCAAACTGAGTCAAAAGATTTGAGGCTACAATAAAAACCTCCACAAATGAATATCCTAACTTTCCCTTCAGATCTACAAAGTATTCAGCCATGATGTTGGAAACACTTCCAGCTCCAGCCTCACTTCCTGAAAACCGTCCCAGTGAACCCCAGCACCCATCCACAGAGACAGAGCAGGACTCCCCTCCCTCTCTGGATCTCTCATCCACTCAGATCCAGCCCTTACTTGAGCCTGCCGCCACCTCGTCCCCGCAGCAGGAGAGCCTCAGTCAACCCAGAGAAGCTACTGAGGGTCCAGAAAATGCCGATCAAGAATCTGGGCCGATGCTTTACCTCTCTGAGAGTCTGCACGAGTCGGTCCCAACAGACGCTGTGGTGAATTCTGCTTCTGGCTCTGGAGATGAAGCCTCTGCTGCACCTCTAGAACGAAGCCAGACTGCAGCCATGTCAGATACTGATACTGAAGCCCAGCAAGAAGAGGCTCCATCTCTGGCTTCGTTTGAGCCTCCAGCCCTTCAGTTTGAGAGTGCTGATCCAGCTGCAAAAGAGCCCTCAGTACAACAACCCACTAAGCCCAAGAAGGACAAATTAGCTAGACTGAAGAAGCTTGGGCTGGACCCCCCCCCTGTCGTCAAATTGTGTGCTGATGAGGGAGCTTTTGTTCAGCTCGAGTTGCCACAGCTCAACCGCGGTAAGTCACAATCCTTTTTGGATTTCAAGGGATCAAAACTAAGACAGTCATAAGTCAGATTAAACCTCATTATTGTTACACTGAGATCTGATTCCCTCTCTACTTTAATCAGGTGTGGAAGCCCTGAAGGAGCGCTACCTTCGTCACGTCCAGGCACCCGTTCGTCCCCAGCCGGAGCGCACGATGCAGCTCAACATTGTCCGCAAAGACAGCACGCCGTCAGGCCAGGAAGAGCTGCTCACTGAGTCCGTCACCGTGACTGTTAAAGAGGGAGCGGAGGAACCTGCAGTCACCAAACCTGGTAGGGATATATGGATATAGTCTTTATAGCCTTTGCATCATCGACTGGAAAGTTGAATTTAGTCCTCACTAATCTCCTCTTGTCCTCTGCGTAGGAGAGAAGCTGTTGACTCTGAAGCAACGTCTGCAGCTCGCCATGGCTCAGCGGAGGAAAGAGGATAGGGAACGCAAGGCCGAGCTGAATCGCCTAGACAACGAAGAATGTGAAGAGGAAGAAGAGGAAGAAATGACAGATGAGTCTGAGGCAGAAGAAGTAAGAGGATGCGATCTATCAAATTACTTTACACACATTTTTGCCCCTTTTTTTATTCTCATCATTTCTGTTCTTCTTTGTCTCAGGGTGTAGATGAACTTTTAGGAGGCGACAATGGAGAAGATGAGGCAGAAGAAGAGGATGAGGAGGGCAGCGTGGTCCAGAGTATCAGGAGCCGTTCTCCAGTGGTGCTGAACAGACCCTCGCCGAGTCCTGACCTGGTTAACACAGATGGCACACTCATGCTGTTCCCTGGCAACTCCTGCTCTCGCACAGGGTAAGTGGGTGTGGAGTTTGAGGTCAAGTGTTTGCTTATATTAAAAATCTGTGAGACTTTGGAAAATTGTAGCTTTGTGAGTGAAGAAAATAACACTTAAATGCACTTATGATATTTAGTGTTTTCATATTTGTGTTGTTTTTTTGCACCATATGTTTTCTGTTTACATGTATGAAGCTTTAAATGCCCTTTTCTTTTCTTTTTTCTTTTTTAGTGATGGTGTAAGGAGGTCTGGTCCCTCTGGACAGGACAGCAATAATAAGATGGGTGAGCAAGCTCCATCATTTTACAGTCAAAACAGACTAATGTGTTGCTATTAATTAGGGGAAAAAAACTTCCGATATAATAATAATTGTTTCAGTCACACCAGTCCACTCATTCAACATTTTTTTAAACTTTCTTTTCTCCCTGTTTCATCTCCGTCTCCAGAAGAGGAAGACTCTCTATCCCTGGTGAAGGAAAACAGCCACAACAGCAGCTTTGAGCTGGCAGGCTCCATGATCACCTCCTACCAGCCTGTCAGTCATCAGCGCTCCACAGGCAGAGGTGTTTCCAGCTCCTCCATGTTCCGCTCCCCTTCTCCCTGCCAGTTCAGACCCAGCTTCCTCAGCTCTGCTTCCAAGGTGAGAGAGGACATTCATTTTTAGTCCTATAGGTGGATTATCTAAATAATAGAATCTGAATATCAGGAGATTTATCCCATCACACCCAGTGCACAATTTACATGTCATAAATTATAAAGCTTTCCTTCATGATGTTTACAGAATTAGGTCGTCTAATTTCCTCTTTGTGTCCAACAGAGCTCAGGCAAACTTTCCGAGCCTTCTCTCTCCCTCCCCGCTGAGGATTCCCAAGACATGTACGCACCTCCCTCCCCAGGCGCAGACACGGGGCCCCTGGGTGGAGCGGCTCCTGGCCCCAGCCTAGGAGGAGACTCCCAGGGTCGCTTCTCCCTAGAAGACGACACCCACTCCCAGTTACTTGACGCGGACGGCTTCCTTAACGTCGGACCTCGCCCTGGTGCCCCTCGCTCCCACAAGAGGCAGCTGATCCTGGACAGCCTGGATGAAAACGCCATGGATGCCAACATGGGGGAGCTTTTAGGGTTGTGCTCGGGTGTTTTTAGGACGGCGGGGAATAGCTCCAGTCGAGGTGGACAGGTGGCAGCGGGCCTCGGGGCAACACAGGAGGATGAGCTGCTCGGGTTGTGCTCGGGAGCGTTTCCGCCCACGCAGGCTGACGAGAAGCAGACGGAAACTGAGAAGAGCAAGGAGAGAGGAGAGGATGAAGATGCCATGGATGAGCTGCTGGGAATGTGTTCTGGCAAATTTCCTAGTTCAGGTAAAGGAACATGTGTTCCCTTTTGTGTATTAATTAAAAAGAACCTGCGGTCAATTTCAGTTTACTAAATCCATGATGCAGGCTGCTCCTAAACACTGGAGAGATGTCTGGCTGATTATTGAAGTCATTCAAATGTGATTTCCATATTCTACTTATTAAAACAAACACATTTAACTATTTACTTGCCTGATGAAGTTTTATTTTTAAAATGACTGTTTGAATGTTTTATTGACATTCCTTTTTTTAATGCCTCAAAATTTAGATTTTCATGGTTTTAAGTGAGTGAGTGAGTTGGTGGTTTTGTCTCCTGTTTCACAATGTTCATGTTGTCTTCTTTTGCCTTCAATTTTAGGTTCTGCTCACACAGCGTCACCAGCACAAGACAGGTACTGATCCAACATTTAATCATTAACCAGAAAGAAAGTCATTGTTTTTTAATTTCATGTTTTGCTAATTATATAAAACTTCTGTAAAAGTTTATTACTTGTGATCCCTTGAACACGTGTCTCCCTCCTTTGCTCATTACCTCGGTCTGTTTTGAATAACGTTATTTGTAATATAAGACTCTCAAAGTGATTTATTTCTCTCTACAAAGAAAAACAAAGCCAGAGGAAGAGGAGGAGGAGGAGCAGGAGGAAGAGGACTGCGAGTTCAGGCTTCTGTCGGATGTAGAAAGTCACAGTGAACAGGTAAAAATATTTCCCTGCAAACACAAAACCTCACACTCTTTTATTAATATGAGTGAAATGACAAAACAAGTACATTTTGTCTTTATAGGAAGACGATGACGAGGATAATGGTGATGAGGTGGAGGATGAGGAAGAGGGGAATGATGAGGTGGAAGAGGAGGAGATGGACGGTGTGTTCTCACCGCAGCGGGTTAAGAAAAAGAAGAAAATGTGAGTGAAAAATCAAATCAACCTTTATTCGTATATGTTGAACCATTCATGCTCATTTTAGATATAAAAAATAGGATCATTTGTTGAATATTCATCTCTTAATAAAGTTTAACGTAATGAAGATCTGAGTTGTCTTTTGCATCCTGTTCTCAGGCATTTGGCCGACTTCTTGGAGGCGGAGGCGGAGCTGTCGGGCAGTGACATGGGCAGCGACGATGAAGACGGTGACGGAGGCAGCGAGTACGAGGACGAGGAGCTCCTTGAAGAGCTTCCCTCTGACGAAGAGCTGGCGGACCAGGTCAACAAGATCCACATGTGAGTAACAGCTGGTTTTAAACCGCTTTTATCAACTTACTTCTGAACAGTTCAATAAGTAAAGAGGCTGTTCTCAACTCAAATGATGAGTTTATCAAATATATTTCTTATGTTTTAGTTAAATTGCATCAATGTAAGTACAGAGTGAGCCTATGTGGATGAGCTTGTTCCAGTTTCTCAAAAACTAAGAAGAAAAACTTGTAGTAGAAACACAAGATGGATTAATTATATCCAAAAATGATTGTGAATTATCGTTTTAAAAAAATGTTTAAATGTATTTCTTGTTTTTAAAGGAAGCAGGTCATGGATGATGACAAGCGTCGTCTGAGAATGTACCAGGAGCGTTACCTAGCCGACGGTGACCTGCACTCTGACGGCCCGGGACGAGCTCGCCAGTTCCGCTGGAAAAACATCAGTAAGTTTAAAGGATGGGTTGTTAATACCTCACAAATGCTGGTAATTAATGTTGAATTCAGAGCTGCAACTAATGATTACTTTCTTAGTCTAGTAATTTTGTCTGTAAAATGTCCATCATCAAAATCTTTAATATATTTTAATTAGCCAAGCACACTTGACTTTCTGAGCTACTAATTACAAGTTTCACATTTATTTTGTTACAAATTTATAAAGACGTAAATCAGATGTGTGAAGTTCACCTAATATGTAATTTTAGAAACTTGGTTAAGTGTCTTTCGAAGCTGCTTCATAAGCCATTTACTCATTTGTAGAGCTTAATTTTGAATCTTTCCTCCAGACGATGGCCTCATCATGGACAAGATGGGAGGTGAGGGTGAGGAAGAGGAGGACGAAGACGGCGATGTCGATGTCGACCTAGCCGAGATGCAGAGGAGGAAGGAGAGACTGGAGAGAGAGCAGTGGCTCAAAGAACAGGTAGGTTTATAGGTCTGTAAATGTTTGCGTGTGTGATACAGTACCAGTGTTTATTTAAACTTGGAGATAACATATCTGTAAGCAGCTAAATGTGTGTGCATGCATCACTTTAGTTAGATCACCCTCCCTACTCCTACTCCTCGACCTCCTCTTATAAGGGTGTGTTGTTATTTTATCTTCATTCCTTTCTCCACATCTCTTCTCCTCACAGTCTGAACAGAAAGCCAAGAAAGGGGAAGATTTGGATGCTGATGATCAGAAGATTGGAGAGGAAGACAGTCAGTTTATGAAGCTGGCCAAAAAACTGACTGCAAAGACTCTTCAGAGGAAAGGTTGGTTTGATACGAGTCCTCACGAGAAGAACCCAGACATGTTTTCATCCAAAAAAAACACATTAAAAAACAGAAGCAGGTAAAAGTCATGTAGATAAAAATGTAAAATAAAGAAAAGACCATTTAAAAGTTTAGGAGCCTCTTTTGTTTTATTTAATACAGTTTTATTTATGTGTTTTTTTACTTCCAGTTTAAAATCCTGACAGGCTGAACACAGGGAAACACTTTATTTTAATTTTTTTACTACTGCTAGTAAACAGGACATGCTGGCAGTCTTGTGATGAAGACGTGATTTACAGTTTCTAATCTGAGATGTTCCTGAGTGATATGCTTTTTCATCCTCTTTAACTCTTGTGAGTTGAGACGGCTGTTGGTAACATCACCTGATGTGCTCCAGCAGCGCTCTGGAGACGAAGCAGACACATACACACACTCACACACACACACACACACACTCTCGCAGTTTGCATCAAACTGCTGGCATGTGTCCCAGCAAACTAAACTAAACTAAACTGGACACAGAGGAAACTGCTGCCAATCCTCTCATTTCAACCTGGATAGTTGATTCTTAGTGCTGATTTCCCAAAAAGTTTCAGCATTCTTGTTTCCAGGAAGAAAAAAAAAGATATGAATAAAACTGGCTACATGTAAAATTCATGAGTTTGTGTCACTGGGCATTTCAAATCCTCATATAAATGACAAAGTGTTGAGATGATGAAAACATGTTAAAATCTGCTGTTTATCAACATATTGAGAGTCTGGTTTATCGGAGTGATTCATTATTCTTATTTATACCATTTTCAAACCAGAGCTCCCAGTGGCACCACAACCAGAGAAGAAGACGTCAGCAGCTCTCAATCCTTTCCAGAGACCCTCGCAACCCTCACAGGTACGTCGCTGTGAACATCGGAGGCAGAAAGTCCTCATTATTTAAAATAGCTGGGTTTTGCAGAAGAGGAAAGCTCAATAAAGTTCACATCACATCTAAGAACTTACATTTACATGTCAGTGTAAGTTGTGATGCTCTATTAGAAGGCCGGACTTCACTGTTTTTAGTTTTTGTCGTCTTAGAAACATGAACAAATTTATCCTCATTGTTTTTGTACATAACAGGATTTAGTGCCTCTCCCTCTTAAAAATGAATATATTTTAAGACATCTTTGGACTTTAAACTACAAAAAAAAAAAAAAATTGAAGACTTTAAAGATCTGTGGGTACACTGATTTAGACGGAGGGCAGCCGTGAAATTCAATTCTCTATGCAGGAAAAACTTTGAACAGTACCTTTTTTATTTGATTTGCCCTTCTGACTTCTAATTCTGCTGTTTTTGTGGTGTTTTCATCATGTAAGTGCTACTACTCTTTAACACTTTACTTCACTATAATCCTATTTATGTTGTTTCACAAACTGTTGACATCTGACATTATGAAATAGCATTAATTCACCATTAGTCTGTTAACTGAAGCCGTTATTCTGGATCTTAAGCTGAGAAAACATCTCATGGTTGGAAGGCACTTATGATGACCTGTTTACTGAGGTCAGCAGGACTCCTGTTTGACTTCATTTATCATTTAGAAATCCTACTTTGAGTGTAACATCTTTACCAGCCAAATGTTGTAATTGAAAAGATAATTTGTAAGTGTTGAGGAAGCAATGATGCTGTTGGCTTTTCAGGACTAGATATTGAGGCCAGTTTTATTTATGTCTACTAAATAAAACTTTTACTGATAAGAGTTGTACATGAGAGATGCGATGTGAGCGGATATATTGACCTTTTTAAATATTTAACCAACAACATTCATTACATATTCTCTGTGATCTAGTACGAGGTACAAGTCTCAGATTGATGTTTTATTGATCTCCTCCAGGTGAGAAGAGGGTCACTCCTGAGTCAGCCTCAATCCGTCCTGCAGAAGTTGGCGTCGATCTCGGAGGGAAATCCTCTGGCGCCCAGAAACAGCCGCGGATTCCTCTTTCAAACGTTGTCTCCCGAGAAGGACAAATCCTCTAGCTCGGATGCTCAGAAACAAGTGAGTGAAAGAAAAGACACTAAATGAATGTGTCGTGTCATCTTATTGGTGCAGATATAAGAATTTAGTAAGAAGTAGATTGAGAGCTGCGCATAAATAACAGAACTTTTTACTTCCACAGTGTACTTGTGTACTGTACTCACATAAGGTTATTCTCTCCTTGTACGGTAGTCCTTCTCAGTATAGTCGGAAAATGTTCCTTCAGCGCTCCAGTGTACACAACAGAGAAATAAATGGGTAAAAGGCAATAAAGAAAACGGCAGTATTAAGCAGTGAAACACAAGAACCTGATGGTGAAATTCTCATTGAGCTTTTGTTTTTGTTTTTTTTAAGTGAAATTAGTGGTCGTAAACTGCAGTGTTGCATATAAGAATTTGCAAACCCCACATCCTGTACCCCAGAAAAAGACATGTCGAAATCACGTAGAGACCCGATGCTCCAAAAAGTAATTTTAAGAAAAGCAAAAATATCAGAATGGGTGCAGAATTTCTCAGAAGTACTGAAGTAGTGTAATCTCAGTCTGTGGTATGTGCCTCATGTGCACACAGTCTGTCCCAAAGAAATGTGTTTTCATGGCTCCGTATTGCCAAAATACACATTGCAAAATTCTCTTATGTCCAATTCTCAGTCATTAAGTTGTAACTCACACTGGCTAACCAGACACCTTGCGGTCAAATGGAAACCAGTTCATGAGGGTTGACTGGAGTAAGCAGAGGTGTGTGTGTGTGTGTGTGTGTGTGTGCATCTGTAATTCCTCAGTGGGAGAGGTCCTGGATACAAAAATCAATTCATTTGTAATTGGACCCAAAATCAACCTTTTTTTTTTTATTTTATAAGCAACATTTCAGAGCTAATAAAATTAAATAAAAGAGTGGTACACTTTATATAGAGTTTGCCAGGGTAGCCGTTCATTATCTACAAGTACTAATCTATAAAATGCAAGTTTGGAGAGTTCTTTAAAAAGAAATCACTGATCTATTTAACAGAATAGACAATGCTTTATACTGAAATGGTAAGTGAATATTTGATATCCACTCTTTTTTCCCCCTCTTCTCATAAAAAAAAGATAAATTACTGCTCTGGATTTCGCTCCGATAGATTTCTCATCTCTGTCTGGTTGTGTCTGTTTGGCAAAGATCTCACTGTGCTAAAATAAGCACAAAAACAAAATACTTTCCTAAGAGCTTGGAGAGATCTCAGTGTGATGGTCATGTGAGAGTGATGGATTGAAGTTGTATACATGTCTTCTACATTTATGACACTAGGTGGAGCCAAAGCCCACACTGCTCACATGAGAGGCAGACAGATGTTGTGCTACTAGCGTGTTGCTTAAGATGTTTTTAACACCTGTCATCAACGTATTTAGCAGTGAGAATAAGGCTAAAATGAACTGTATATGTTAAGTGCTACAATTTGTAAAAGCAACAGATTTACAGCTTTAATATCAAGTTTTAGCCTCAGTGTTAATAAAAAGACTTTGATCCCCAGATGATGAAGAAGAGGGGGCAGGTGGCGTCCATCAACCCGGCAGCTAAGAGGGTCTGCAGGGACAACAAACCTGCGGGACAGACGAAAGGACCCCAGAGAAGCATTTTCAACTACCTGAACTACTGAGGTCACAATGAAACTGAACTGAATGATGATCACCAGCAGGCTGGGAGGCCGCCTGTCTTTCTGCTGATGGGTACCCGAATTTCAATCAGTTTTTTTCATTCACCAATAAGACTTTAAAAATGAAGGAGGTGACCAAGTGGCTGGTGGACGTCCTCATATGTACATATACAGATGGTCATGTTTACGTCGCCTTTGAAAGGGCAAACTATAAAGCACAACTGAAGCATCATTTGATGTTTTTTTTACCTTTCTTCTTCTAACACGCTCGCTCACTCCGGTAGTTCAGCTTCAGTGTTTCTACGTTTCAGATCCACTGTGGTGATCAGAGGGAATCATCTGATCTTACTTGACTTTAATGGGACTACTTTTCTTTTGTCCGTTTAAAAATGTTTTATCATGTAAATAGGATTGGTTTGGTTTTAAACTGACAGGGATTTGTTTTTTTTGTATAATGATTTAATTGTATTGTGTTTTTACAGTGTAAATAAAAGTGTATTTTAAGACATTGCTCTAATAGTTTGTCTCTCTCAGTGGGATTAAATGCAGAGTTGCCTGTTTTGTAGTGTTGATTGATTAATGACAAATAAATTAAGACACCTTAACACAGTAGGCAGTAGCAAGGGTGTGCTCTGTTAGTGTGGATTTAAGCTACCTGTGAGGCCCTGAATCATAGTTTAGTCTTTTCTATTAAATCTGATATTCTTACAAGTTGGTATCATACCAGGATTCGTTAAGCTCAGTCTTATCACATCTTGAATTTTATCCTCTTTTATTTGCAAAGACGACTACAAAGCACTCTCTGGAGTTAATGTGGGTTTTTACTGAGTACAATAAAATGAAAACTCTTCTTTTGGTAAGGGCAGTTGGATTATATTAAAAGTATTTGTAAAGGTGTGTTTTGGGGGCAGAATAAGTGTACGATCAATCACCAACATATCTGGATGGAAGATTTAGCTTGTTGTTTTGCTGGATTTAGAAACGGTTCACTTTCTGTTGTGTACATTGTCTACTCCCAACACAATAAACTGGACAGCGAGCCCTCAGCACCTTTCCACAAATACACCATGTCAGACCTGTTGTAGATAAACCACCGAACTGTCTCAGCAGATACACTTATTTCAGTATAGTCGCCACTTGGGAGCCGAGCTTCCCCTGCAGAACTTAACTGGAAAGAACAAACTTTATTCTTCATGTTTCCCCCCCCTCCCCCCATTAGCTTTCACAAAGTGACCCCGAGTCTTCCTGGGATCCGCACAACATGAACAACAATAAAACAACAATTTAAAATCACATTGATCAATAAACAGGAAAACAACAGGCCAAAAAGACAGAAGAGAGATCAGAAAATAACTGGAAAGGTAGACAAAACAACAAAGTACATTTTTAAGATGGAAACAAAAACATCTACATCACATCTTTTACAAAACCTGCCCACTCAAAAGGTCATTTTGGGATCAAAACACGAGGAGAGAAACAGAATATAACTGATATTTTGTTTCTGGGTGTTCATAAAAAAACATTTTGGAGAAGTGATTCAGGTTTTGACAGCTGAGAGCTTTTAAACAAGTTAATCCACCTCATGCAGACTACACTTCTCCATCCCAAACTCTTTTAGGGACTCTTACTCTTTCTCTCACTTTTTTCTTCCTGATTTAAAGCGTAATTGCAGTTCGGAAACTAATGATTTGGTAAATGGCTAATAATAGGCTGGCATTAAAAGGAGGGTCTTCTAACGAGCCCTTTCATCTCTCTCTCCATCTCATTAGTAGCCACGGTGATTAGGAGGAGGTCCCGGGGTTAGGATGGGTGCAGGGGGCCCCATTACACATCATTAGGGGCCAATGCCAGGAGGGTCTGGAATGAACCCCATGGTGGGCCCCGCCTATAGTTAGCTGCTATACCTGCAGGCAGGCCGGCTTAATCCTGTTGTAGTTTATTCAATTACTGTATTTTTTAAAGCATTGTCAGAAAGGTTTCCACCTGTTCTGTTTGTTCTTCTCACAAAAGTCTCGCAAACATCACTCGATTCTGTGAATGAATGAATAATTTGATAGATTTTGGCACGGAGCTGCCTCTATCATTATTTTTAAGCCATTAGTATGCAATTAATAGCAATAAAGATGTGATTCCAACTCCTAAGGGTCTGTTTAAAGGGTCAAGAAATCAAATCTAATTAGGTTTTAATAGGAATAACGACTGCGGATGTTAGGAGAGTAATTTAGCTTTTGCTTTTTATTCCTTAATTCTTTTTTCCTCTTCTCTCTCTCTCTCTCTCTCTCTCTCTCTCTCTCTCTCTCTCTCTCTCTCTCTCTCTCTCTCTCTCTCTCTCTCTCTCTCTCTCTCTCTCTCTCTCTCTCTCTCTCTCTCTCTCTCTCTCTCTCTCTCTCTGTGCATCAACGCCATAAACTGAAATTCACAACTTTGTTTAACCCCCGAGAGGGAATTACGAGGTCAGCGCAGTAAAACCAAAAAAAAGAAGAAAAAAAGCCTGAACTCGCAATTCACTCCACACTTGAAAGAGGAGGAAGGTTACATGTTTTGGCACCGAGGCCCGGCTTCTAAATATCTAGAGGACACGGATCTAGTTTTATTCAGATTATGAGGAGGAGAGAGGGCAGAGAGTGGAATAATTGAAGAGAAACATGAGCTGCAGCACCCAAGGGTGTGTTGCTGTGTTGTCTGTGTGCCGTGACGTATGCACTGTATGTGTGTGTCTACTCACATCTACTCCTAAAATAAAAAAAGTGTATAATTATTGTGCAAAACGACCCGTGCTGGATCACTGTTTCAATTTAGCACGTCCTGGCCGATTTAGCTGATTTTTGTGATTTTTTTTTAAGAGCCTTGGCTGTGAGCTCGGGGTGCAAGCAGGGCTCTCTTTACAGTCTCTGTGCATCTCAGCACCGGGGATCTGACAGTGGGGCCCATGGGTGCTGGCTGCCCTCGGCCACTGTCACAGCCGAGACTGGTGCTGGAGCAGATGTGGAGCTGAACTGAGGGAAGTGGGTCATGGTGCTGCAGGCTGTGTACAATTCAAACAAGGTCTTATTATGCACAAGGTAAGTCATGCTCCTTTTTTTACTCTTTTCATGTGTGTGTGTGTGTGTGTGTGTGTGTGTGTGTGTGTGTGTGTGTGTGTGTGTGTGTGTGTGTGTGTGTGTGTGTGTGTGTGTGTGTGTGTGTGTGTGTGTGTGTGTGTGTGTGTGTGTGTGTGAGTGTGAAAGGGGAGAGGGGTGGTAAGTGTTAACATTACAATAATCTTTCATCCCCCAGGAGGCCTCACAAACGACCCCTCAGCCCCCCGAGTTCAGTCTATCTTTCTTTCTATCAGTGTCCTCTGCAGTTGTCTTTTGTAACTTGGATTTTTCTTTTTCTTTTTTTTTTCTTTCTTTTTTTTCCAGAGAGGGGAGAGAGAGAGATGGAGGGAGAGATGATTTTGCGTGTGACGAGGCCTTGGGCGGACGGCTGTGTTTGATGTATTTTTTATGTGCTTAGGCTACTGGTGAACGATGGGGAGGAGGAGGGAGAGAGGGAGAGAGAGAGGGAGAGAGGGAGGACGCCTGGAGCTGATGCACTTGAATGGGGATGTTGTTGAAGGAGAAAAAGGGGGGGTAGGAAAGAAGAGCAGGAGGATAGGGCTAGAAGTGTGTGCGTGTGTGTGGAGAAGAGAAAAAGAAGAAGAAGAAGAGGGGGGGGGCATGAGTTTTTCTGCCGCCAGCGACGACATGTCAGGGGGATGAGAGCAGGGAGTAGAGAGACAGTGAACACTTGTTAAGTCTGTCTGATGTAGCCTCCCTATACTGCACACACACACACCTCTAGAAATTACTTGCATGCACAAACACACACACACACAGCCGTGCTATTACATATAAGATTGACGATCACAAAAGCAGTCAGTCACCAGTTTGGAGAAATATCACACTGCAACAAATCCCTGAAATCCTCCTTTTTGCACGGACTGGAGAACATGATGTCGCCTCTCAGCGTTGCATTATGGGTAACATTTTGAATGCTTTAAACACACCTGAGATGGTAGATAACTTTTTAAAAATCCATCCTACGACACTTTTAGGCTTTGATGATGATGTGTTCATGCCCACCAGGAAGAGTTGGTATTTTCTGTTCTGATTTGCCCTTTTCTCTTTCAAATTCACTTGGTGATCTGCCTGCGTTTCCCAGAGTGCCTTTCTTCAACCACCTCAGGATGGGCATGACCTTGCTCACTGTATTCGGTGAGTAGAAGGCAGAGAGAGAGAGAGAGAGAGAGAGAGAGAGAGAGAGAGAGAGAGAGAGAGAGAGAGAGAGAGAGAGAGAGAGAGAGAGAGAGAGAGAGAGAGAGAGAGAGAGAGAGAGAGAGAGAGAGAGAGAGAGAGAGAGAGAGAGAGAGAGAGAGAGAGAGAGAGAGAGAGAGAGAGAGAGAGAGAGAGAGAGAGAGAGAGGGAGAGTAATAGCAGTAGCCTTTGTAGAAGCAACAAATCATGTTTATTTTCAGCAAATGAAAGTGAGTTTGGTCCTTAAGCTTTTTTTCTTAAGACTGATTTCTTCTTTCTAATTATCAATGAGGAATAATGAGTGTAGATAGAAGTCCTTTAGTTTCTGGTGATATTATTTTGTCAGTGTTGGTTTCAAAGGTCAAAAATGAAATGTCAAACTCAGTATCTGTTTATTTATTAAGAAATCAAATAAAAAGAAGAATCCAGCTATAAAACTCTTTTTAAACTCTGCCTTTAGCTCATTAGGTCTAATTTATTCTGTTAACTGTTCATTTAGATTTTCTTGTTTTTTTGTACACCATAATACAGTGAAGCAGGTTGAATCTTTTAATTATGTAGTTACTGGCCTAAAGTTGCCCAATTTATTTATACAAAGTCTAAAAATACTGAAACTGACCAATGAAATGTCCACACAGTGTAAGGTTTTAAATGGCAGGATGTAAACTGGTCACCATGTTGCTAAAACCTGCTTTACTTGTTTTCCATTTTTGTTGTCAAATTGATTGTTTTATTCTGTTCTATTTTTAGATATTTAAACATTTGTTAATACATTGTGTGTATGTGTAGCGTGGAGGAGGATACAACTGAATGTCATATTCCCATAGAAATACTCAGGGTTTGACCTCAGTGTCCTCCATGGTTGCTGCATCATGACTTGATGAAATATGTAGTTCAACCAAATTTGGCTCCACTTTTGATTATTTTACCTTTACATTTATTTTTATTTTTTAAAACCTATTTATTTTTATTGCCTTAATTACACACATCAATACAAAAAGTAAAGCTATATAAACAGAAACACACATTATGGCATTGTAAGACAAACACCACAGAACACTGAGAACAAGCTGCTTCTCAAACTAAATATACTAAACACAATTTTTTAGTATATCAGTAATCCCTGAAAAGAGGAAAAGACATATTTTCTAAATTGAAAATAGATCATCAAATAGTATTTCACTGTCAGTTATCAATATAGTAAAAAGTGCCACCGGCCACCAGAGGCCCAGTTTTCAAGCTAAGCCCCGCAGTGGGAATCAGACTGTGCCATCATAAATCCTCATGACAGGCGACACCATCTCTAACCTGACCTGACTTATTTTTAAACAGCCTTGAAATCCCCCCCAAAAAAGAGCAGATACTCAGCGGCTCGAACCGGCCTTAAATCTACTTTGTATCTGCTTAAGTTAAACTGCTGTGGACTCACCAGTTTGATAGTCAGCGTCACCATAATGCCACAACCTGACCATTAGTCTTCCAAATAGTTATATCTGAACTTTTCACATGTTTTCTGTGACCTCATATACCGATTAAGTGTCCTCGCATCCCATCCTCACCAAAACTACAGTGGCTGGCCTAACTGACTTTATAGGCAGCTTCATCTTAATGCTATGGCCCATCCTTTAGTCTGACCATCATTCTTACTTAACTATCTTACAAATTAAAGCGTATTTGCATCCCATCTTTGCCAAAACTACAGTAGCTGGCCTAAATGGTTTGATAAACAACTTTAATTGAATGCCATGCCCCCCTTTACATCAAGGAGAATTCACTCCTCCTCCTCTTGATTATATCTATCAGGTCCATACACTTCACAAAAGTAATAAATCAGGGTTTTCAAAGTCTAAAACAGTGGACATCCCCTCAGAAAAAAGTTTACTTGCTTTGTTTTGCTCAGTTCCTGGATGCTTACATGATCATTATTATGTTATTTAATCCCCAAAACACTTAACAGTTGAGCCAAGATTGCCTAATATTGCTGGTGACATAACATCAGATGACACCCAAACACATGAAAAGTCTGTCTGAGGGTTTTTATTAGTGTCCAAATCTGGAAAAGTGGGTAAAAATAGTAAAATGTGCCTTCCCTGAAACTGTTTGGAGACCTCTAATGGAAGACTCACCTATCCCACTGCATATCACCAAATTCAGCTTATATGTTGTACTGGGATGTGTCCACTTTAAAGTCTCAGCATGATTATAAAATGCTTTTGTTTATGCTGGAGGATTGGAAGAATCTGAACAGCTCATTATAATTCCCAGAAACTACTGAATCTCTGAACTATCTCTTTAACCAAATCACAGACATTTAGGATATTCTATATGATGTCATTTTGATAACTAATGTCATATTATTTAACTTCACTGATTGAGCCTCCCCCTGAAAGTGTGTGAAGCCCACTAGGGGAGTTATTTTTCCTCTAATGGAAACGTTTGCCTATTCCACTGCAAATCACTGCAATTTAGTCTGTGCTGTAATGGGATGTGTCTACTTAACTCTTACATACTGTTCAGGGTTTAATTTGACCCGTTTATACATTTGAAGAAGACAAAAAACAACTTAAAAACTTTAATTTGAGTCATATATTTGATGACTTATCCCCATGTGATCCAGATTATACAAAAATGGAAATCTTTCAACTGTGTCTGACTCATATTTATTAAAACATTTTTTTAAAACATACTGTTCAAAAATACTGTTTATTCACATTTAATGTGATTCACTGAAAGCATGTGATTGTTTATATTTTTCCCCATCAACTAAAAGCTTAAAAACTAAAGAATACACTCTCTTTACTCTCTGAAACCTTCATTAAGGATTAATCACCAATTTATTAATGACTGATGATGATGTTCAAGTCTGAAATTATGTATAGAGACTAATTATGAGGGGGATACTCTGAAATATGAGCAGTATGTAAGGGTTAAAGCCTCAGGATGAATATAAAACTCTTAATGAGAGTGTTGCTGGAGGGCTGGAAGAGTTTGAGGACATCACTGTAATTGTGTTTACACCGTGCCATCATGTGGTTGCTGGGGTTGTGATAGATATGGGCCTGTTGCTGTGTTTTCAAAGTTTCATTACAGTTAAAAATAATAAAGGCATCATACTAACATGACCGCCATTCATATCCCCATTGTGAACTGTTCCCACTTCATTCTCTACAGTTTCCTCTTCAGTCCCAACCCAGTTCAGGAAGTGTTGTGACTCAGACAGTGCTATTTTTTTCTTTTCTTTTTTTTTTTACTTCCCAGAACCACTGTAGTGAGTGAGGGGATGGGAGGAGGAGGGGGAGGAGAGAGGAAGATGAAGATAAACATCACATAGGAGGGTCGGAGGAGGGGGGAAAAACTGGGAGGGCGCAGAGTCCAGCTTTCTCCACCGAGCAGCAAACCGGCCAAAAAAGGTAAGAATAAACCCCAAAACCTTTATGAATAGATTCATACAGATCTCTGACAGTCAGTTGACTTATGCAACCGGCAAATAGGAAAGCACAGGAAGGGTCTGAGCTGTTTTTACTGAAGAGGGCTGGAGAAGAGACAGCACTAATATGGGGTGAGCGTTACATAACGCGCAACGGAGATGAAATATCCGTTTTCTTTGCATTTTTACCTCATTTAACCACGATTATGACAACTGTCGCTCCTTTTTGCCGGTGAATTAGGATATAAAAATGTGTTTTGTAAATCTTCAGTGAATTATAATCATCGTTCAGCCTTAAAGATGGAGCCACTGAGCGCCATTGGTCGCCTTTTCTATGTTTTCGGTCGTCGTCCGACCAAAATCAGGCATCCGCTTTCACAGATTAGACACATCCACCCTGCAGCTGGACGGTTTTGGTATTATTTCTCTCTTTTTTTATTGCATCAAAGACATAATTATGACGATGTTGCATGGAGAAAATACAGCTTTATTAAACAGAAATCAAAATAAGACAATGTCGATCATTTCAGGTGTTTTAATATTCAATAATGTCGATGTCAACATGGATGATCAGCTCCTTCTCCTGTCGTCGGTCTGCGCCTGTCTGCATATGCGCGCTCCCGAGAAAGACACGGTCGCTGTCCTTCAGCACCACGTGAACGCGCGTGCATATAGTAGGGGAGGAGAGGAAAGACGAGAGAGGAAAGAGGGGATTGATTGACAGCAGCCCGAAGTCAGGATTAGAGAAATTTCCATTCTGAGGAGACATGTAAATATTTGATGCTAATAGAAGCGGAGTGTGCAGACCAGCCTGTAGTTATAGACATTATAAACAAGGAATTTAGTGTGTGTGTGTGTGTGTGTGTGTGTGTGTGTGTGTGTGTGTGTGTGTGTGTGTGTGTGTGTGTGTGTGTGTGTGTATGTGTGTGTGTGTGTGTGTGTGTGTGTGTGTGTGTGTGTTTTGTATGGGGTGGGAGGGTGAGCTGGATTTAATTTAGCCTCTTTCCTACAGTTTTATTGTTACTTTGGCTCATCCGTGTGCGCCCAATTGTTTCTATAATCCAGCACACAAATTCCAAATCTTTGCATTTTTAACTAATTGTTTACCAAGCTTTTTAAGCCAATGACTCATCTTTTTTGTCTCCTCTATACAGCCATTCATGTCTGTGCACTAAATCAACTTGAAGAGAAAAGGATAATTGCTCATGATCTAATCACAGAGAACATTTAGTCCACTTTTCTTTTTTAATTTATTTATTTTATTCTGCTGTCAAAATCGTTTTATCTTCGCCCTGATAATGCCGCCGATTCTTGTGCTCGTGGGAACAGTCCGCTTCAAAGATCTGGGAGTCCGCTGCAAAACAGCACTGACTTAACAAGCTGTGTTTTGTCTGGAAAATCAAAGTGGAGAGACCAAACAACAGGAAAACACTGGATGTTTTCAAGAGGACAGTGTGGATTTGGCAGCTTGTTGCGTAAAAAAAAAAAAAAAAGAGTTGTTGTTATCTCTCAGATGTTTGGAGTTTCCCACTGAAGACAATCTGTGCTGTTGATTGTTTGGGGCTGCGTATCATTTGAAATCTTTCGACACTAATGCTGATAAGATACGACTTGAGTTTCAGCACTGTTACCAGGGCAACATCTTACTTTAAAGATTATGAATATTCTTCTACAGACCCTTTAATAAAAGCAAAATTGAACACATACAAAGACTTGCTGTAAGATATCAAGAGAGCATTGAATACAATACAAGAGAGCCTTTTAATACTTGAATGTTTTCGATACTATGCACTCTGTGCGGAAACACATTCCCTCGGTACCAAGAAATTAATTGAGGTTTGACACCAAGCTCCATTACATGGATTACTAGGCAACATGATGCACACTGTTGCGGATTATCCTTCTCAAGCAAGTTTCAAGTCAAGTTTCAAGTCAAGTTTCAAGTCAAGTTTCAAGTCAAGTTTCAAGTCTCTTCAAGTTGATTTTCATGCTGTATCGATATGAACTAAAACTTTAGGCTGCTTAGAAGTACCTTTAAACACAACTGTAATGTGTCTTTGTCTCCTTGTCATTTCAGTGAGGCTCAATCGAGGGAAGCAATGCTTCACCATCAGGACCAACATCTTAACGCGGCCTACGGAGGCCCCAACAATGGCTCCTCATCCTCGCTTCGAAACAGGAAGTGCGACAAAGACGGCAACTTCAACTTCCTGCCTGGCAAAGATGATGAAAGCTTCGGAGGAGGAGGAGGAGGAGGAGGAGGAGACGAGAACCAAAATCAGGTGCGTCCTCGTAACTTGGGCCCGTTAGGTCGCGACACTCCCAACTCTTCTTCCTCCTCGTCCCCCGGGTATCATCAAAACGCGGGGGTCACGTCGCCCCGCTCCCGCATGCCCTGCTGGAGAACCCTGGAGCCCCTGCCGGAAATCGAGAGCGGGGATGACGGGTTCGGCCGAGTGCCCCCGGACGGAGCGGAGGAAAGGAGGATGGAGGAAGAGGAGGTGAGGATGATGATGATGATGAGCCAGAATGAGGAGAAGCAGAGAGAGAAGCTGCAGAGTAGGAAAGGCAGCTTGGGTTTCAAAGGAAGAGAGAAAGAAGAGGAAGAGGCGGAGGATAGCGACGAATGGGGAGACAGCGACGACTCCGACTCTGAGTTCAGCTTCCGATCCGACAGGCTGCCCTCCCTCAACCTGGAGGGAGGAGGCGAAGGGATGCTCATGGGAGGCTGGGACCGCATCGGTGTCGGGGAACCCAAATCTAACAACCAGGAGAGTGACCTGACCAGAAACAGCAACAGAAATCCAGCTGAAAGACACCATAGCTTCAGCCGCAAGTCGCTGACGGGAAGCAACCTGGGAAATGTCATGGAGGAAGGAGCAGAGGACCAACATGAAGATCAGTCATCAGACTCCGACGGCGAGATGCCAGAGCTAATGGACACCGTCTGGACACTGCGGGACCGTGAGCGCTTCAAGGCCCAGGAGATGGAGAAGCACCAGGTGCAGCTGACCATGTACCGCCGGCTGGCTCTGATCCGCTGGGTCCGCACCCTGCAGAGCCGCATCCTGGAGCAGCAGAACCGCCTGCAGTCCAGCTTCGACGTCATCCTCACACACAGGAAGGAACTGCTGCGTATGGGCGCCGCCGTGGCCAACACCGCGGCCACCGCCACTGTCGTACAGTCGTAGAGAGAGAGAGGGGAGACACTGAAACAGGAAGCAGTTTACAGAGAGGGAACTCAAACTGCATTTTTACCCTGTTTGCTTCTATCCTGAAGACATTTCCCCTTAAAATAAGACAATCTCCCATCACCCTGTCTGCTGCTTTTGAGTTTTCACACTCATGTCACTGACTGTAATGACACAAAAACTTTGTGTTTTTATTGATTTCCGGTATGGTGTCCCACCCAGAGCATCAATACATGTATTCAACCCATCTTAAACCTCCATTAAACCTCTCTAACTACACCAAACCAAAATATAAGACTTACGATTGGTCAAAGCAATGAGATGATGATGAACACGTTATCATGAGATTAATATGTTGTTTATATCAAAAAAATATTCTATATGTGTATGATGTCTTTGTTTGTCTTGACCTGTGTGTAGAAAACATCTGCAATACCAAAAAAAAAGTATTGAAAAATATAAACAGAATTTAACAGTGTTATAGATGATTTATACCTCGAAATGATTAAGCTGTATATGGAGAGATATGATAAATTAAAACAATGAATAAAATTATCTTCTATCTCAACATTCCTTGTGTTGTTTTTTTCTTGTTGACACACTCTTAAGGTCTGATCTAATGAAATCTGACTTTTCATTATCACTTTTTAAAATAGATTAAGGGGAAGGGGGAAGTCCACAGAGTTTCCAGAAAATACCACTCAAAGAGGCCCAGAGCCCTCATTTCACTCCAGATCAGAATGTTGATTTCAAGGAGCAGGTTTATCAAAGCTCTCTCAGAGGAGATAGAGCTATAGAGAAGAGTAGTTTTTTATCTTCTAGAGCTGTACTTGCTGTACTGCAGCCCTCGGGCGCATGACCTTTCAGCTAACAATTGCCTCTTTGTCAGGCTGAACAAAGTTGGTTTGTATCGGCTCATCACACGGGGTTGGAGAGTGTGTGTTCTGCGGGGAGTGTGATAGCCGTGTGAGGCTCAAGCGTCAATCTTTATGGGCATGGCTGCAGCCGCGGGCGCTCCGAGATCATCTCACCTCTTTCCATGTGTGTGTGTGTGTGTGTGTGCGCGCGCGCGTGTGTATGTGTGTGTGTGTGTGTGTGTTTTCACAGAGATACCAGCCTCATTGCCACTCTATAATCTCCAGCTTTTGCGAGTTGTGGAAAGGGGGGGGCCCCCGGGGAGCCTGTCAGTCTGCGCCCCGGGGCCCTACATGTCCTATAAGGGCCCCGGTGAACAGACGCCGGTCCGGTTGCGAGCAGGAGAGCCAAACCCCGGGGCAAGTTTGGGATAATCCCCGGCTATGCCTCCTAACTTACTCCCGTTTAAAAAAAAAAAAAAAAAAAAGCTTATCGCCTCTCTTGGATGCAGACATCGCAGTGAAAGTCTGGGTGAATTTACATATTGATCCGCTGTTCTCTGGCTGAAGGTGGATGTTTGCGAGGCTTCAAAGAGAACGGATAACATGTTTACACCGGGATAGTGACTTGTAAGCAACGTGCAAGTAACCACCTCTAAAAAAAAGGAGGACACAGTGGAAGAACAAACATGGCTTTGATGGTGATTTTGTAAATCACCGAGACGTGATTTCAGGGTAGTTATAGGAGAGGGCATAAATTCATCCAAACAAAGCTTATGAAACACAGAGATAAATGAGCCCGGAACCTCCCGCAGGAAAAGTGGTACCTGCTCAGTTTCACCTCAGGAAAAATACGTGTTCCAGTGTTTTTAGTGCATATGATTATGTTTTAGGAACTGTAAGAAAATCAGCTGGAGGAAGGCATATTCATTATTTCCTCTCCCACCAATGAGAATCATAAGTCAACACATTAAAAGATTGGAACCACTTTCTAATAAGTCATCCTTTATAAAGGGTTAATTACGTGTTAATAAATCATTTACTAATGATTTCAGGTTAGTTATAAGACTGTGTGAAGTGTCTCATGTTCTAATAGGCCATTCAGTCTCTATCTATAAATGATGGATAGTTCATAATAAGAGTCACATGTTCTCCATTTTCTAATGAACAAACAGCAAAAGTTCGTTGGTCATCTGATGCTAATAACAAAAGGTCAAAACAAGAAATCTATTGTGTTAAAAAAAGTTGATGATAAATATGGTTCCGGATGCTCTGAGGCTCTTTTTCTCGAAGGTCAGAGGTCAAACAGTCCCATGAGGTGGTCTCCATGGTGAAGTGAAGGGCTAAAACGACAAAGAAAGTGTTGATGGATGACGATATAAACACCAGCCTGACAGATTTGCAAACCCTGCTAAGCCAAAATTTGTTCTCATGAATACGTTTTAAGTAAAGCATTAGTAGATTATGTATTAATCTATAATAAAGCCATTGGTTACAGCCCTATAAATACGTTACATCTATTTATAAACGGTGCCTAATTAGAAAGTATCCACATTTCATAAAGAAAGATGACTCCATAATATTTATATCCACTTGACAAGAAGATAAAAGCATCTAAACTGTGTAGGATTTATACTCTTCTCATCCTGAACACATTACTCTTGGTGACACAGCGCGACTTGTGACCGACGAGGCTCCTGCTGCGGGCGCACTCACAGCGCGTCGAGCACACATGGATGAACCCGAGTCTGTCGTTGTAAACCTGCTAATTCAGTCAGCAGTTTAAAAGAAAGAAAGAAAAAAGGTGGGGTTGGGTGCGGAACTGTAAGCATGAAAATGACAGGTAAGGTGTTAGGAACGTTTTTATTTATTTATTTGTTTGTTTCCTGTGGAGCAGAGAGGTGCGCACAGCTGGGCCTTGTGGCTCCCCCATGGCGCCATGGAGCGCAAGGAGGAGGATCTGCATTTGTGAGACTGTATCTTCCTGTTTTGTAATACAGTTCACCTTCTTTGCTACCAAACAACAGTGAGAGAACACATTTCCATTGCTTCGGTGTCTGACAAAGGATTCCCGTGTTGTCTTTTATTGCCATGTATTCATCCCAGAAAGAAACGGACTGTAATATTTCTATTTATACATCGTCGTTTCTACATGAAAGGCGTGTGTAACCGTAAGTATCACTAAATAAATCACACGACATTCTCATAGTTATAGTTATAGTAGGCTGTGAGCTATTTTTGATGCTCTCTGTACTTTTACTCCAGCATAAGTTGCATATTTCTTGCACATTAACATTTTTCTGACCTCCTCAAACGCATTTAGTCTGTGATTAATTAATAATAATATATTTACCATCACATCTTTTTCACCACATTAAAGAAAGAGGCAGCCCTAGTATTACAATCTATCATTGACTGACTTATTTATTTATTATTTTATGACTAAAAACACACAATAACTGTGCACAGCTGTTGTTTGAATCATGGAGGATGATGTGGCTTATTTCCACCAACATACAACAAACAACACAACATGAAAAACACTCTTCATTACAGGTTTCCCAACAAGAAAACAAGCAGTCTGTAACACATTTTTAATTAAAAAAAATCTAGTATATAGATTACATAACTTTGTCACAAAGTAACAACATTTTTCCATTGATAAGTTTCAACAATACACATTTAAAACACATTTAAAAACACACATACAGTTAAAACTACAGCTGAACAGAGCAGTGTTAAACAGGTCAGAGTTCAGTGCCTATTTTAGTTTAAAAGTTAAAATAAAAGATTTGACATACATGTTTTTGTGGGCCAGTGGGCCTTTGTAGCATTGGCCTGATGGGACTCACTGGGAGGACTGGTGGAAGGGGTGAGAGGGGTCCTGCTTGATCAGACTGGATTTCCTAATCATCGAGCGGGTGTACAGTTCAGATAGGGGAATTTGGTGTGAACCAATTATTTATACTAAATAAGGTTACAAATGACTGAAGATGTTCTCTGATGCGATCAACTGAGTTTTTACCCATCAATCATCATTTAGAAAGGTACAAGATTATTACAGAGATGCTAAATAATAAATAAATGCTAAATAAATCCTAAACATCGTGTTATAACCTCTGTCTGAGTTGACCTCAGCTTACCTGACCTGTTACCTCTGACTCAGTTTTAAATCACACTTCAAATGCTGTCAAGTACAAGAAAATATTGTACTGCTGTAAATCCCCCGTGAGAAATTATGTTTATTTCACATTTCATGCACATTCACACACTCCTGCATCTCTGACCTGGAGGACACACACCCACACACACACACACACACACACACACACACACACACACACACACACACACACACACACACACACACCAGCTTCTCTCTGATGATGATGATGATGATGATGATGATGGTAAGCAGTAAGCAGTGTCCACTAGGGGGAGACACTCCATCACAGACCCACTTACAGCAGACTGTCACCTGTTCATGTTTCCTGGTTTAGACAGCAGGGGGCAGCAGTGTGCACATGGGTGGATCATCCAGCAGTTTGTAGAGCAGTGGTGCACTTAGTGGGGGGCCCAGACTGTTTTTCCAATACACTCTAAATAATATAATATGTTTGTTTTTCAAAGTGATTCCTAACATGCAGGTCAAAATAAATCAAGAGGTGATTGACAGAAAAGGAAAGCAGAAGAAAATCATACTGCTACAATACAAAATTATGTTTATTTTTCAGTTTTTTAGGATCATTTAGCTTCTTCAGACCTCTAAAATTCATTTAAATAAAACAAATAAACCAGTATGTGATGATGAGGAGTCACAAGAAGACATGGCTTTGTTTTAAAGGGTCAAAACCCCAAAAGATTGAGAAATGTTGATGAATGTATGAGGGAGCTTGATTTATAGCTAGATTTTAAGTTTTGGACAGCCCACTATTCTTCTTTCATTTCCTGAAATTATACAAATGTAGAGATTTTTTTTTGAGAAAGAAAGAAAAACAGAGATAAAGAAATGACACCGTTTTCTTCATTGTGAAGGAGTTTATGGCTAGTCAGCTTTCACTTTCACTTTCACAAACCAGCATTCAAGAAATTATCCTACATTTCCCTGCATGTTTATTTATGTTTATCACTTATATTTGGGATTCTTTTAGGAAACGTCTGCTGTCAAAAGTGGCTCTACACTAAAATAATTCTTAAAATATTGCAGAAATCACCTCGTTATTGTGTTTCTGCACCTCTATTAAAACCCCTCAAAATGCACTTTTCCTATTTTAATTCCCCTTAAATATCTTTAAGGTCTTGTGTCACACTTTCTGACAGTATCACACACATATATACATATATATATAATCTGTATCACCTTGTTCCGACTCTTCATTAAAGCTACACAATGTTTAGATTTTAATGGCTTCAGTTTTCTATTAAATGGAAATATTCTTGTGCATCATTTTCTTTCCCATCATTCCTAAATTCACACTGGATTGTTTGGCGGTCTTTGAAAACTTTGCTGAGAATTTGAATAAAGTTGTGTTGGTTTGAGCAATATTTGGCAGATTTGAGAGGTTTCGAAAGTTTAAAAAAAAAAAAAAATCAAAATGGAACAAAAAGATAATGTCCTTTGCCTAGCTTCACCTCATCTCTGCACCTAATGAAAGCAGTGTCTGACATTTTGTACATTCCTGGCTGTGAGTAGCTTTTCATTCTTCATGCTGTCAGATTTAACCTCCTCATGCACTGTAGCTGTAGACACTTATATCACTCTGTCCCAAGTGGCATTTAACACTAACAGTCCTTTAAGATGACAGTTCCTTAGGACAAAGTCTGGGGTCCGCGGCCTTACATTTCAGATGCCCTTGACATGAAAAAGTTTGGGAATCCCTGTCGTAGCCGAGGCTTTAGCTGTTGTGTCGAAGCTTTTTGAACACAGAAACACATATATACCCTATCATACTCTCTCTCTCCCCTTCTTTCCTCTGCCTGATGTAGTGTGACAGTGTGTTAGCCCGCAGCACTCTGCTGGCGTGGAAACAATCAGCTTTGACAGAAAGGGGGTGGTGGTGGTAGAGGGAGGTAGAGGAGTTAGGGAGGAGAGGGATGAAGGGAGGGGTGAGGAGGGGGTGAAGGGCGGGGGAGGGGGTGAGGAGGGAGAGAGGGCGGTGGGGGGAGTTGCTGCGGCCCCGAGGCCTGCGTATGATGAACTGGATAGAAAGACCTGTCGTCAGAGGAGAAACAAAACAACACGAACAGACAGACAGACAGGGATAGATAGATAGATAGATAGATAGATAGATAGATAGATAGATAGATAGATAGATAGATAGATAGATAGATAGATAGATAGATAGATAGATAGATAGATAGATTGATTTAACAACACAGACATTTGCTTTTAAGAGCCAAAATCTGGTGCAAATCAAATCAAAAATCAATTAAAAAAAAACTATTTCCTGAAACTTTCTTTAGATTTGTGCAATTTTGGTAAAAGCTATCATGCATTTACTTCAGACCTTTGTATAAAATACTCACAGAGACACTATTTCACCTTAAATTATTTTAAACTTTAACTCGTGGACCTTATAAGGGCTGAAATGAGCAAAAACACATGAGGAAATTGTGTGTTTTAATGGCTTGTCAGGATTTTTTCTTCATTTCTCTTCTTCTTGTAAATGTGTCGGTTCATATAACACAATTATTACGTCGGTATTTTGGCTCGAACTCTCCTGATAAAAAAAGGAAAAGATATTTAAATCTTAAGAGACTTTCTTGGTTAAAAGACGATCAAATACATAACCAAAAATGTGTTAAGTAGGAATCAGAGAGAAAGGAGAAAAGCTCCCATATGAGCTAAACAAGAGGGAGACGTACCTGTTTAATTAAAGTTCTCAATTTTAGTCAAAAATTAATTATCATTTTTTAAAATATTTTTGCTCTCTTGTTATTTCTGCAGTCTGTCAACCATTTATTTTGATTTTAAGTAACTTAGTGTCTCATGTATAAAAGATTTAGATAATCAAAAAGTCTTAAAGTAGCTTAATTAGATTTGACTTGAAGTCCAGATTGAAAACAAGTTAAAAAATCATTCAAATCTTAATGAACAACAGCGGGACAAAACAGGTCAGATATGTGAAATATTATTAGCTGGCTGATCTAATAATGTGTTGTAACAACCTGTTGACTGGAGCAGAAACCACACCAGTATTTTATAGGCCTGCATGACCCTGGTGTCATTCAGCCACTTGACTCTCTGGGCGAATTTAGTTAAAGCAATCAGGTCCATTATAAGTGCCCCTCTCAAGGCACAGCATCTTGTCAATCTCTGATTCCAGGACTTGAATCAGCCTGTGTGTGTGTGTGTGTGTGTGTGTGTGGGGGGGGGGGGGGGGGGGGGGGGGGGGGGGGGGGGGGGGGGGGGGTGTGGGTGTGAGGGTGTTTAAGTGTGTGTGTGAGGGAAGGAGGAGGGTGGTGTTGATGCTTCAGCTGCCTCGTCTGCTATAACCAGCTAATAAATATGAAAACAGCAGGTTAAAACTTTCTTATTCGTCCCGTGCCTGAAAGGATTATACCCTTCTATAGAGTCCCGTGAAAAATCCCCCAAACCTCATAATGCCCAATGTTGTCCCATAAAAATGTGTCGGACAAAAGACAGAGAAAGGGGGCTTTTTCACGCATAAGGGGTTTTCTCAAGAGCACATTGAAGGGGAGCCCCGGCCCAGATCCGCCCATAGATTATCTGGCTGTCGGTGAAAGCGCGGCTGGGAGCGGCAGGTGCGTGTGCCAAGCACGGGGGGTCGTGGGGGCCGGTGACCATGCAGAGGGTGGGAGGTGGTGTGTGTGTGTGTGTGTGTGTTTGTGTGTGTGTGTGTGTGTGTGTGTGTGTGTGTGTGTGTGTGTGTGTCTGTGTGTGTGTGTGTGGAGAAAGAGAGAGGGGGGTTGGGGGGGTGAACTATGGAGAATGCTGCGCAGCTGCCGGCAGGAATGTTTGCAGATTGTCACTTCCATTTAACTTGCTCTTTTTCTTTTCTCTCCTCCCTCCCCACCCCACCCCAAGCCCTAGACATGGAGCCGGGGTCCCCCTGTGGCTGGCCAGGTTTTACCCTCCCATTTCCAAGGCGAAAAAGATAGGGGCTAAACGGTGACACCCTGTCCACAAAAGCGACAAGCGGTGCAGGTCGTCCCTGCCTCAGCGCCGTGAAATTGTGGATTAAACCGATAAGCAGCAGATCCTGCATCTCTTGAGAGACTTTTATGCGACTAAGTGAATGCCAAGTAACTCATAAGGCAGGGTTAACACACTCCTTAACTCCGTCTCACTTTAGTCCCCACAGGCTTCTTTCATACAGGTTATTGGATTTCAGGTTTTTTTGAAGCGCATGCAGGCGTCAACATATGGTGGCCTGCAGATGAAGCTGAAGCTGTTTAATAATGCAGCTCATGAATTTTCTCTCCGCAACTTTGCCAAAAATTAATCAAACAGCAACAAAGAATGCGAATTGTAACGCCACGTATTCACACTGTCTAAATTCACAGACTAATCTCATGTCATGTGACCTCTCACTGAAGCATCTCCTCTTATCTTTATTTTCATGCATTCATAATAAAGTCTGTGTATTAATACTACAATGCATTTAACAAACGAGATAGTCATCCCCCCCCCCCCCCCCCCCCATGCTGACCCATGTATGCTGTGTCTTTGCCTAAAAATGGCCTATTTCCACCATACCTTGGTCTCTAATCTCTGCCGTCCAAACTGTGTCTCATTCCAAACTGTGGCCTAAGGCTATGTGTGGGTCCCTCACATAATCCCCCCATCCAAAAAAAAACTCTGCAGTCCCTGTTATTCCACTGGGGTTTGGCAAAAGTGCTACATGCATACTGCTTTTTCACACCATCTTCTAGCAAAAAGGGATTAATGTCCGCACCATTATGAATAATGAGAATGAATACCAAGCAGGCGTCTGTTTATCCCCACTATTCAATAAAGGAAAGAGTGTCCTTGTGCTTTTGTTGTTGGACTGTCTTCAGGGTGTCCGCAGATTGTGATGAAATCAGTGTGTTAAGTTAACATCTGATGCTTTAAAGCTTTAAAAGGTAGCTGGCCCTGAATGTATCTCTTCATTGAAAGGAGGATTTCACTTTGTTTCTGTATGTGAAGAAGACTTAAAAAGGATCAGAGTCACACAAGAATGAAAACTTACCCAACAGGCTATCAGTTGGCTACTATTGATGACACCCAGCTAACATTCACTGCATTATTAATTTAGCCATTTATTATTTGGGGACTTACGTTGTTAATTTAAAAACGTACACATGGTGGGTATTTTATAAGTTAGACCTTTTAGGTGTTTAAATTTGAGTAATTTTATAGAATCCCAAAAAAAGATCTTGCCCCCCCATTATATTTATAACCCATTGTAATGTCGATTAAAATATTCATTATTATGTGCACAATACAAAAAACAAACATATTTTTTGGTAACCTTTAACCAATAAAATAAGATAAATAATGGATAAATAATAGGATAAGATAATAAGATACATAATAATACGATAATAGTATAAATAATGGCATTCCCCCCAGAGTTTTATTCCTGGTAGACTTCAAGTAGCTTAATAAAAAAACTGTTAAATAAATGATAATGAAAATCTTAAATGTAAAGACTTTACTTCCAATGGAGTACTCCAGCTATTTAGTATTACAGTTTATTTCTGTTAAATTAAAGGACTAACAAAGGAAAGATTTTTTTTTTTTTCATGATTTATTTTGGGCTTTTTTGCCTTTATTTAGACAGTAACTGGCAGAGAGACCAACAGGATACAGGAAGAGAGAGAGGTGAATGACCTGCAGCATAAGTCCCTTTCCAGATTCGAACTAGGGATGCTGTGATTATATGACATGCGTGTTAACCACTCGACCATCAGAGCACTCTATGAATTAAAGATTGTTAAAAACATTGATGAGATATTCTGACTTTTAGTTCCTAGTATGAGTCAAGGCCCAAAACCACCACATCCTACATTTCCCATGATGCAACTACTAGAATTTCTTGCCCATGTCTTTTAAACTCCAACCCTCTATTTTATAACACAGACTTTCTGTTTTTTGTTGTTTGCTTTTTTATTTTTGTCCCCGGGCCCAAGTCCAGCTAATCCTGATGACATCATTAAGGGTTTTAGACTTTATAAGCTTCCCTACAGAGCCGCATAAGACATTAGAGAGGATGAGTAGGACTCCTCTGACTAGATAACTGACTTCATGTGTAAAATAAATGGAGTGCCTCTTTAAGAGAGATAATTCAACCTCAATAACACAAAAAAACAGTGAGAAATAATGACACTCTTGGTCCTGACTGGCAAAATGTTCCTTCTGAATCTCATTTAATGTTAATCGTGGCCTTTATATTTCTCTTCTTTGCACCTTTTCCTCTTTTTACACAGTATTTTACAACATGCACTGTATAATAAACATGTCCACATCTTCCAAAACGCACATTGTAGCTGCAGGTACAAGACTCTACACTCATGATTCAATGTACTGCTTCTAGCGAAGAATAAAAGGATGATTAATGTGACCAAATAAACTTAAATTACACAAAAAAAGTGAGACATTAAAGACTCTCCTGGCCTAAAGTGTTGACACATTTTTTCCTTGAAGGGTCTCCTCTGTATCATTTCTCTTCTTGGCCTCTCTTTTTGCATTATAGAGTATTTTCCAAACGCGCACTGGATCATAACTCTGTATCCACAGCTGCCAGAATGGACTGTACAGCTCTGCACGAGAATATGAAAATGAAATATGAAACAGTGGTGTGATAAACTGGTAGATAATCATCTTTTCATTAAACTTTCATCCCCAGCGACTTAAATATTCAAGAGCCCAATTACAGAGCTTGTATCTCTTCTCTTCTCTCTCACACACACATAGTCTCGCTTT